>NC_088397.1:9187587-9245087 GCF_034236695.1 Oncorhynchus nerka
ACAGATAGAATCCATCTCATACTTACCTACTGCAGCACCACTGACAACCAGATAGAATCCATCTCATACTTACCTACTGCAGCACCACTGACAAACAAATAGAATCCACTCATACCTTACCTACTGCAGCACCACTGACAAACAGATAGAATCCACCTCATACTTACCTACTGCAGTGCCACTGACAAACAGATAGAATCCATCTCATACTTACCTACTGCAGCGCCACTGACAAACAGATAGAATCCACCTCATACTTACCTACTGCAGTGCCACTGACAAACAGATAGAATCCCTCTCATACTTACCTACTGCAGCTCCACCTCATAAACTTACCTCATACTTACCTACTGCAGCACCATCTCATACTTACCTACTGCAGCACCACTGACAAACAGATAGAATCCATCTCATACTTACCTACTGCAGTGCCACTGACAAACAGATAGAATCCATCTCATACTTACCTACTGCAGCACCACTGACAAACAGATAGAATCCACCTCATACTTACCTACTGCAGTGCCACTGACAAACAGATAGAATCCATCTCATACTTACCTACTGCAGCACCACTGACAACCAGATAGAATCCATCTCATACTTACCTACTGCAGCACCACTGACAAACAAATAGAATCCATCTCATACTTACCTACTGCAGCACCTCTGACAAACAGATAGAATCCACCTCATACCTACCTACTGCAGTGCCACTGACAACAGACAGAATCCATCTCATACTTACCTACTGCAGAATCCATCTCATCCATCTCACTACTGCAGCACCACTGACAAACAGATAGAATCCATCTCATACTTACCTACTGCAGTGCCACTGACAAACAGATAGAATCCATCTCATACTTACCTACTGCAGCACCACTGACAAACAGATAGAATCCATCTCATACTTACCTACTGCAGTGCCACTGACAAACAGATAGAATCCATCTCATACTTACCTACTGCAGCACCACTGACAACCAGATAGAATCCATCTCATACTTACCTACTGCAGCACCACTGACAAACAAATAGAATCCACCTCATACCTACCTACTGCAGCACCACTGACAAACAGATAGAATCCACCTCATACTTACCTACTGCAGTGCCACTGACAAACAGATAGAATCCATCTCATACTTACCTACTGCAGCACCACTGACAAACAAATAGAATCCACCTCATACCTACCTACTGCAGCACCACTGACAAACAGATAGAATCCACCTCATACTTACCTACTGCAGTGCCACTGACAAACAGATAGAATCCATCTCATACTTACCTACTGCAGCGCCACTGACAAACAGATAGAATCCATCTCATACCTACCTACTGCAGTGCCACTGACAAACAGATAGAATCCCTCTCATACTTACCTACTGCAGCTCCACCTCATACTTACCTACTGCAGCACCATCTCATACTTACCTACTGCAGCACCACTGACAAACAGATAGAATCCATCTCATACTTACCTACTGCAGTGCCACTGACAACCAGATAGAATCCATCTCATACTTACCTACTGCAGCACCACTGACAAACAGATAGAATCCATCTCATACTTACCTACTGCAGCACCACTGACAAACAGATAGAATCCATCTCATACTTACCTACTGCAGCACCACTGACAAACAGATAGAATCCATCTAGAATCTCTCATACTTACCTACTGCAGCACCACTGACAAACAAATAGAATCCATCTCATACTTACCTACTGCAGCACCACTGACAAACAGATAGAATCCACCTCATACCTACCTACTGCAGTGCCACTGACAAACAGATAGAATCCATCTCATACTTACCTACTGCAGCACCACTGACAAAGAGATAGAATCCATCTCATACTTACCTACTGCAGTGCCACTGACAAACAGATAGAATCCACCTCATACTTACCTACTGCAGCACCACTGACAAACAAATAGAATCCACCTCATACCTACCTACTGCAGCACCACTGACAAACAGATAGAATCCATCTCATACTTACCTACTGCAGCGCCACTGACAAACAGATATAATCCCTCTCATACTTACCTACTGCAGCTCCACCTCATACTTACCTACTGCAGCACCATCTCATACTTACCTACTGCAGCACCACTGACAAACAAATAGAATCCACCTCATACCTACCTACTGCAGCACCACTGACAAACAGATAGAATCCACCTCATACTTACCTACTGCAGTGCCACTGACAAACAGATAGAATCCATCTCATACTTACCTACTGCAGCACCACTGACAAACAGATAGAATCCACCTCATACTTACCTACTGCAGCACCACTGACAAACAGATAGAATCCACCTCATACTTACCTACTGCAGCTCCACCTCCACTGACAAACAGATAGAATCCATCTCATACTTACCTACTGCAGCACCACTGACAAACAGAATAGAATCCAGATCTCATACTTACCTACTGCAGTGCCACTGACAAACAGATAGAATCCATCTCATACTCACCTACTGCAGCACCACTGACAAACAGATAGAATCCATCTCATACTCACCTACTGCAGTGCCACTGACAAACAGATAGAATCCACCTCATACTTACCTACTGCAGCACCACTGACAACCAGATAGAATCCATCTCATACTTACCTACTGCAGCACCACTGACAAACAAATAGAATCCACCTCATACCTACCTACGGCAGCACCACTGACAAACATATAGAATCCATCTCATACTTACCTACTGCAGCACCACTGACAACCAGATAGAATCCATCTCATACTTACCTACTGCAGCACCACTGACAAACAAATAGAATCCACCTCATACCTACCTACTGCAGCACCACTGACAAACAGATAGAATCCACCTCATACTTACCTACTGCAGTGCCACTGACAAACAGATAGAATCCATCTCATCTTACCTACTGCCTACTGACAAACAGATAGAATCCACCTCATACCTACCTACTGCACTGACAAACAGATGCCACTGACAAACAGATAGAATCCATCTCATACTTACCTACTGCAGCTCCACCTCATACCTACTGCAGCACCATCTCATACCACCTGACAAACAGATAGAATCCCTCTCATACTTACCTACTGCAGCTCACTCATTCTTACCTACTGCAAACCTAGATAGAATCCATCTCATACTTACCTACTGCAGCACCACTGACAAACAGATAGAATCCATCTCATACTTACCTACTGCAGCACCACTGACAACAAACAGATAGAATCCACCTCATACTTACCTACTGCAGTGCACTGACAAACAGATAGAATCCATCTCATACTTACCTACTGCAGCACCACTGACAAACAGATAGAATCCATCTCATACTTACCTACTGCAGTGCCACTGACAAACAGATAGAATCCATCTCATACTTACCTACTGCAGCTCCACCACTGACAAACAGATACTGCAACCATCTCATACTTACCTACTGCAGCACCACTGACAAACAGATAGAATCCATCTCATACTCCTACTGCAGTGCCACTGACAAACAGATAGAATCCATCTCACTTACCTACTGCAGCACCACTGACAAACAGATAGAATCCACCTCATACTTACCTACTGCAGTGCCACTGACAAACAGATAGAATCCATCTCATACTTACCTACTGCAGCACCACTGACAAACAGATAGAATCCATCTCATACTTACCTACTGCAGCACCACTGACAAACAAATAGAATCCACCTCATACTACCTACTGCAGCACCACTGACAAACAGATAGAATCCACCTCATACCTACCTACTGCAGCACCACTGACAAACAGATAGAATCCATCTCATACTTACCTACTGCAGTGCCACTGACAAACAGATAGAATCCATCTCATACTTACCTACTGCAGTGCCACTGACAAACAGATAGAATCCACCTCATACCATACCTACTGCAGCACCACTGACAAACAGATAGAATCCACCTCATACTTACCTACTGCAGCACCACTGACAAACAGATAGAATCCACCTCATACTTACCTACTGCAGCACCACTGACAAACAGATAGAATCCATCTCATACTTACCTACTGCAGCACCACTGACAAACAGATAGAATCCATCTCATACCCACCTACTGCAGCACCACTGACAAACAGATAGAATCCACCTCATACTTACCTACTGCAGCACCACTGACAAACAGATAGAATCCATCTCATACTTACCTACTGCAGCACCACTGACAAACAGATAGAATCCACCTCATACTTACCTACTGCAGCACCACTGACAAACAAACATAGAATCCATCTCATACTTACCTACTGCAGCACCACTGACAAACAGATAGAATCCATCTCATACTTACCTACTGCAGCACCACTGACAAACAGATGAATCAAACACCTACTGCAGCATAGAATCCACCTCATACTTACCTACTGCAGCACCACTGACAAACAGATAGAATCCATCTCATACTTACCTACTGCAGTGCCACTGACAAACAGATAGAATCCATCTCATACTTACCTACTGCAGCACCACTGACAAACAGATAGAATCCATCTCATACTTACCTACTGCAGCACCACTGACAAACAAATAGAATCCACCTCATACTTACCTACTGCAGCACCTCTGACAAACAGATAGAATCCACCTCATACTTACCTACTGCAGCGCCACTGACAACCAGATAGAATCCATCTCATACTTACCTACTGCAGCACCACTGACAAACAGATAGAATCCATCTCATACTTACCTACTGCAGTGCCACTGACAAACAGATAGAATCCATCTCATACAGACCTACCTCCAAACAGATAGAATCCACTCATACTTACCTACTGCAGCACCACTCAGAATCCATCTCATACTTACCTACTGCAGCACCACTGACAAACAGATAGAATCCATCTCATACTTACCTACTGCAGCACCACTGACAAACAGATAGAATCCAGCATACTTACCTACTGCAGCACCTGACAAACAGATAGAATCCATCTCATACTTACCTACTGCAGTGCCACTGACAAACAGATAGAATCCACCTCATACTACCTACTGCAGCACCACTGACAAACAGATAGAATCCATCTCATACTTACCTACTGCAGCACCACTGACAAACAGATAGAATCCACCTCATACTTACCTACTGCAGCACCACTGACAAACAGATAGAATCCATCTCATACTTACCTACTGCAGCACCACTGACAAACAGATAGAATCCATCTCATACTTACCTACTGCAGCACCACTGACAAACAGATAGAATCCATCTCATACTTACCTACTGCAGCACCACTGACAAACAGATAGAATCCATCTCATACTTACCTACTGCAGCACCACTGACAAACAGATAGAATCCACCTCATACTTACCTACTGCAGCACCACTGACAAACAGATAGAATCCACCTCATACTCTGCAGTACTGACAAACAGATAGAATCCACCTACTTACCTGCAGCACCACTGACAAACAGATAGAATCCATCTCATACTTACCTACTGCAGTGCCACTGACAAACAGATAGAATCCCTCTCATACTTACCTACTGCAGCTCCACTTACTGCAGCACCATCTCATACCATCTCATACCTACTGCAGCACCACTGACAAACAGATAGAATCCATCTCATACTTACCTACTGCAGCACCACTGACAAACAGATAGAATCCATCTCATACTTACCTACTGCAGCAACTGACAAACAGATAGAATCCATCTCATACTTACCTACTGCAGCACCACTGACAAACAGATAGAATCCACCTCATACTTACCTACTGCAGTGCCACTGACAAACAGATAGAATCCATCTCATACTTACCTACTGCAGTGCCACTGACAAACAGATAGAATCCATCTCATACTTACCTACTGCAGTGCCACTGACAAACAGATAGAATCCATCTCATACTTACCTACTGCAGCTCCACTCAATCCACTGCAGCACCATCTCATACTTACCTACTGCAGCACCACTGACAAACAGATAGAATCCATCTCATACTTACCTACTGCAGTGCCACTGACAACCAGATAGAATCCATCTCATACTTACCTACTGCAGCACCACTGACAAACAGATAGAATCCACCTCATACTTACCTACTGCAGTGCCACTGACAAACAGATAGAATCCATCTCATACTTACCTACTGCAGCACCACTGACAACCAGATAGAATCCATCTCATACTTACCTACTGCAGCACCACTGACAAACAAATAGAATCCACCTCATACTTACCTACTGCAGCACCTCTGACAAACAGATAGAATCCACCTCATACCTACCTACTGCAGTGCCACTGACAAACAGATAGAATCCATCTCATACTTACCTACTGCAGCACCACTGACAAACAGATAGAATCCATCTCATACTTACCTACTGCAGTGCCACTGACAAACAGATAGAATCCACTGCAGCACCACTGACAAACAGATAGAATCCATCTCATACTTACCTACTGCAGCACCACTGACAAACAGATAGAATCCATCTCATACTTACCTACTGCAGCACCACTGACAAACAGATAGAATCCATCTCATACTTACCTACTGCAGCACCACTGACAAACAGATAGAATCCATCTCATACTTACCTACTGCAGCGCCACTGACAAACAGATAGAATCCATCTCATACTTACCTACTGCAGCACCACTGACAAACAGATAGAATCCACCTCATACTTACCTACTGCAGTGCCACTGACAAACAGATAGAATCCCTCTCATACTTACCTACTGCAGCTCCACCTGACAAACAGACCTAGCAGCACCATCTCATACTTACCTACTGCAGCACCACTGACAAACAAATAGAATCCACCTCATACCTACCTACTGCAGCACCACTGACAAACAGATAGAATCCACCTCATACTTACCTACTGCAGTGCCACTGACAAACAGATAGAATCCATCTCATACTCACCTACTGCAGCACCACTGACAAACAGATAGAATCCATCTCATACTCACCTACTGCAGTGCCACTGACAAACAGATAGAATCCATCTCATACTTACCTACTGCAGCACCACTGACAACCAGATAGAATCCATCTCATACTTACCTACTGCAGCACCATCTCATACTTACCTACTGCAGCACCACTGACAAACAGATATAATCCATCTCATACTTACCTACTGCAGCACCACTGACAAACAGATAGAATCCATCTCATACTTACCTACTGCAGCACCACTGACAAACAAATAGAATCCACCTCATACCTACCTACTGCAGCACCACTGACAAACAGATAGAATCCACCTCATACTTACCTACTGCAGCACCACTGACAAACAGATAGAATCCATCTCATACTTACCTACTGCAGCACCACTGACAAACAGATAGAATCCACTGCAGCACCACTCAAACAGATAGAATACTTACCTACTGCAGTGCCACTGACAAACAGATAGAATCCATACTTACCTACTGCAGCTCCACCTCATACTTACCTACTGCAGCACCATCTAGAATCATCTCATACTTACCTACTGCAGCACCACTGACAAACAGATAGAATCCATCTCATACTTACCTACTGCAGCTCCACTGACTACTAGCACCATCTCATACTTACCTACTGCAGACACCACTGACAAACAGATAGAATCCATCTCATACTTACCTACTGCAGCACCACTGACAAACAGATAGAATCCACCTCATACTTACCTACTGCAGCACCACTGACAAACAGATAGAATCCATCTCATACTTACCTACTGCAGCACCACTGACAAACAGATAGAATCCACTCATACCTACCTACTGCAGTGCCACTGACAAACAGATAGAATCCAGCTCATACTTACCTACTGCAGCTCCACACAACAGATAGAATCCATCTCATACTTACCTACTGCAGCACCACTGACAAACAGATAGAATCCATCTCATACTTACCTACTGCAGTGCCACTGACAAACAGATAGAATCCATCTCATACTTACCTACTGCAGCACCACTGACAAACAGATAGAATCCACCTCATACTTACCTACTGCAGTGCCACTGACAAACAGATAGAATCCATCTCATACTTACCTACTGCAGCACCACTGACAACCAGATAGAATCCATCTCATACTTACCTACTGCAGCACCACTGACAAACAAATAGAATCCACCTCATACTTACCTACTGCAGCACCACTGACAAACAGATAGAATCCACCTCATACTTACCTACTGCAGTGCCACTGACAAACAGATAGAATCCATCTCATACTTACCTACTGCAGCACCACTGACAAACAGATAGAATCCATCTCATACTTACCTACTGCAGTGCCACTGACAAACAGATAGAATCCATCTCATACTTACCTACTGCAGCACCACTGACAAACAGATAGAATCCATCTCATACTTACCTACTGCAGCACCACTGACAAACAGATAGAATCCACCTCATACTTACCTACTGCAGCACCATCTCATACTTACCTACTGCAGCACCATCTCATACTTACCTACTGCAGCACCACTGACAAACAGATAGAATCCATCTCATACTTACCTACTGCAGCACCACTGACAAACAGATAGAATCCACCTCATACTTACCTACTGCAGCACCACTGACAAACAGATAGAATCCATCTCATACTTACCTACTGCAGCACCACTGACAAACAGATAGAATCCATCTCATACTTACCTACTGCAGCACCACTGACAAACAGATAGAATCCACCTCATACCTACCTACTGCAGCACCACTGACAAACAGATAGAATCCATCTCATACTTACCTACTGCAGCACCACTGACAAACAGATAGAATCCATCTCATACTTACCTACTGCAGCACCACTGACAAACAGATAGAATCCACCTCATTACCTACTGCAGCTCCACCTACTGCAGCACCACTCATACTTACCTACTGCAGCACCACTGACAAACAGATAGAATCCATCTCATACTTACCTACTGCAGCACCACTGACAAACAGATAGAATCCACTCATACTTACCTACTGCAGTGCCACTGACAAACAGATAGAATCCATCTCATACTTACCTACTGCAGCACCACTGACAAACAGATAGAATCCACCTCATACCTACCTACTGCAGTGCCACTGACAAACAGATAGAATCCTCTCATACTTACCTACTGCAGCTCCACCTGACAAACAGATGCAGCACCATCTCATACTTACCTACTGCAGCACCACTGACAAACAGATAGAATCCATCTCATACTTACCTACTGCAGTGCACACTGACAAACAGATAGAATCCATCTCACTGCAGCACCACTGACAAACAGATAGAATCCATCTCATACTTACCTACTGCAGCACCACTGACAAACAGATAGAATCCATCTCATACTTACCTACTGCAGCACCACTGACAAACAGATAGAATCCATCTCATACCTACCTACTGCAGCACCACTGACAAACAGATAGAATCCACCTCATACTTACCTACTGCAGCACCACTGACAAACAGATAGAATCCATCTCATACTTACCTACTGCAGCACCACTGACTGACAAACAGATAGAATCCACCTCATACTTACCTACTGCAGCACCACTGACAAACAGATAGAATCCATCTCATACTTACCTACTGCAGCACCACTGACAACCAGATAGAATCCATCTCATACTTACCTACTGCAGCACCACTGACAAACAAATAGAATCCATCTCATACTTACCTACTGCAGCACCACTGACAAACAGATAGAATCCACCTCATACTTACCTACTGCAGTGCCACTGACAAACAGATAGAATCCATCTCATACTTACCTACTGCAGCACCACTGACAAACAGATAGAATCCACTCATACTTACCTACTGCAGTGCCACTGACAAACAGATAGAATCCATCTCATACTTACCTACTGCAGCTCCACTGACAAACAGATAGAATCCATCTCATACTTACCTACTGCAGCACCACTGACAAACAGATAGAATCCATCTCATACTTACCTACTGCAGCACCACTGACAAACAGATAGAATCCATCTCATACCCTACTGAGATCCATCTCATACTTACCTACTGCAGCACCACTGACAAACAGATAGAATCCATCTCATACTTACCTACTGCAGCACCACTGACAAACAGATAGAATCCACCTCATACTTACCTACTGCAGTGCCACTGACAAACAGATAGAATCCATCTCATACTTACCTACTGCAGCGCCACTGACAAACAGATAGAATCCACCTCATACCTACCTACTGCAGTGCCACTGACAAACAGATAGAATCCCTCTCATACTTACCTACTGCAGCTCCACCTCATACTTACCTACTGCAGCACCATCTCATACTTACCTACTGCAGCACCACTGACAAACAGATAGAATCCATCTCATACTTACCTACTGCAGTGCCACTGACAACCAGATAGAATCCATCTCATACTTACCTACTGCAGCACCACTGACAAACAGATAGAATCCACCTCATACTTACCTACTGCAGTGCCACTGACAAACAGATAGAATCCATCTCATACTTACCTACTGCAGCACCACTGACAACCAGATAGAATCCATCTCATACTTACCTACTGCAGCACCACTGACAAACAAATAGAATCCACCTCATACTTACCTACTGCAGCACCTCTGACAAACAGATAGAATCCACCTCATACCTACCTACTGCAGTGCCACTGACAAACAGATAGAATCCATCTCATACTTACCTACTGCAGCACCACTGACAAACAGATAGAATCCATCTCATACTTACCTACTGCAGCACCACTGACAAACAGATAGAATCCACCTCATACTTACCTACTGCAGCACCACTGACAAACAAATAGAATCCACCTCATACCTACCTACTGCAGCACCACTGACAAACAGATAGAATCCATCTCATACTTACCTACTGCAGCACCACTGACAAACAGATAGAATCCATCTCATACTTACCTACTGCAGCTACTTACCTACTGCAGCACCATCTCATACTTACCTACTGCAGCACCACTGACAAACAAATAGAATCCACCTCATACCTACCTACTGCAGCACCACTGACAAACAGATAGAATCCACCTCATACTTACCTACTGCAGTGCCACTGACAAACAGATAGAATCCATCTCATACTTACCTACTGCAGCGCCACTGACAAACAGATAGAATCCACCTCATACTTACCTACTGCAGTGCCACTGACAAACAGATAGAATCCATCTCATACTTACCTACTGCAGCTCCACTTCATACTTACCTACTGCAGCACCATTTCATACTTACCTACTGCAGCACCACTGACAAACAGATAGAATCCACCTCATACCTACCTACTGCAGTGCCATTGACAAACAGATAGAATCCATCTTATACTTACCTACTGCAGTGCCACTGACAAACAGATAGAATCCATCTCATACTTACCTACTGCAGCACCACTGACAAACAGATAGAATCCATCTCATACTTACCTACTGCAGTGCCACTGACAAACAGATAGAATCCACCTCATACTTACCTACTGCAGCACCACTGACAACCAGATAGAATCCATCTCATACTTACCTACTGCAGCACCACTGACAAACAAATAGAATCCACCTCATACCTACCTACTGCAGCACCACTGACAAACAGATAGAATCCATCTCATACTTACCTACTGCAGCACCACTGACAAACAGATAGAATCCATCTCATACTTACCTACTGCAGCACCACTGACAAACAAATAGAATCCACCTCATACCTACCTACTGCAGCACCACTGACAAACAGATAGAATCCACCTCATACTTACCTACTGCAGTGCCACTGACAAACAGATAGAATCCATCTCATACTTACCTACTGCAGCGCCACTGACAAACAGATAGAATCCATCTCATACCTACCTACTGCAGTGCCACTGACAAACAGATAGAATCCCTCTCATACTTACCTACTGCAGCTCCACCTCATACTTACCTACTGCAGCACCATCTCATACTTACCTACTGCAGCACCACTGACAAACAGATAGAATCCATCTCATACTTACCTACTGCAGCACCACTGACAACCAGATAGAATCCATCTCATACTTACCTACTGCAGCACCACTGACAAACAAATAGAATCCACCTCATACTTACCTACTGCAGCACCACTGACAAACAGATAGAATCCACCTCATACTTACCTACTGCAGTGCCACTGACAAACAGATAGAATCCATCTCATACTTACCTACTGCAGCACCACTGACAAACAGATAGAATCCACCTCATACTTACCTACTGCAGTGCCACTGACAAACAGATAGAATCCATCTCATACTTACCTACTGCAGCTCCACCTCATACTTACCTACTGCAGCACCATCTCATACCTAACTACTGCAGCACCACTGACAAACAGATAGAATCCATCTCATACTTACCTACTGCAGCACCACTGACAAACAGATAGAATCCATCTCATACTTACCTACTGCAGTGCCACTGACAAACAGATAGAATCCATGCAGTGCCACTGACAAACAGATAGAATCCATCTCATACTTACCTACTGCAGCACCACTGACAACCAGATAGAATCCATCTCATACTTACCTACTGCAGCACCACTGACAAACAAATAGAATCCACCTCATACTTACCTACTGCAGCACCTCTGACAAACAGATAGAATCCACCTCATACCTACCTACTGCAGTGCCACTGACAAACAGATAGAATCCATCTCATACTTACCTACTGCAGCACCACTGACAAAGAGATAGAATCCATCTCATACTTACCTACTGCAGTGCCACTGACAAACAGATAGAATCCACCTCATACTTACCTACTGCAGCACCACTGACAAACAAATAGAATCCACCTCATACCTACCTACTGCAGCACCACTGACAAACAGATAGAATCCATCTCATACTTACCTACTGCAGCACCACTGACAAACAGATAGAATCCCTCTCATACTTACCTACTGCAGCTCCACCTCATACTTACCTACTGCAGCACCATCTCATACTTACCTACTGCAGCACCACTGACAAACAAATAGAATCCACCTCATACCTACCTACTGCAGCACCACTGACAAACAGATAGAATCCACCTCATACTTACCTACTGCAGTGCCACTGACAAACAGATAGAATCCATCTCATACTTACCTACTGCAGCACCACTGACAAACAGATAGAATCCATCTCATACTTACCTACTGCAGCACCACTGACAAACAGATAGAATCCATCTCATACTTACCTACTGCAGCACCACTGACAAACAGATAGAATCCATCTCATACTTACCTACTGCAGCACCACTGACAAACAGATAGAATCCATCTCATACTTACCTACTGCAGCACCACTGACAAACAGATAGAATCCACCTCATACCTACCTACTGCAGCACCACTGACAAACAGATAGAATCCACCTCATACTTACCTACTGCAGTGCCACTGACAAACAGATAGAATCCATCTCATACTTACCTACTGCAGCACCACTGACAAACAGATAGAATCCACCTCATACTTACCTACTGCAGTGCCACTGACAAACAGATAGAATCCATCTCATACTTACCTACTGCAGCACCACTGACAAACAGATAGAATCCATCTCATACTTACCTAAGCACCACTGACAAACAGATAGAATCCATCTCATACTTACCTACTGCAGTGCCACTGACAAACAGATAGAATCCATCTCATACTTACCTACTGCAGACAAACCACTCATACTTACCTAAACAGATAGAATCCATCTCATACTTACCTACTGCAGCACCACTGACAAACAGATAGAATCCATCTCATACCCTACTGCAGCACCACTGACAAACAGATAGAATCCACCTCATACCTACCTACTGCAGCACCACTGACAAACAGATAGAATCCACCTCATACTTACCTACTGCAGTGCCACTGACAAACAGATAGAATCCATCTCATACTTACCTACTGCAGCCACTGACAAACAGATAGAATCCACTGACAAACAGATAGAATCCATCTCATACTTACCTACTGCAGTGCCACTGACAAACAGATAGAATCCATCTCATACTTACCTACTGCAGCTCCACTCATACAAACACCTACTGCAGCACCATCTCATACTTACCTACTGCAGCACCACTGACAAACAGATAGAATCCATCTCATACTTACCTACTGCAGCACCACTGACAAACAGATAGAATCCATCTCATACTTACCTACTGCAGCACCATCTCATACTTACCTACTGCAGCACCACTGACAAACAGATAGAATCCATCTCATACTTACCTACTGCAGCACCACTGACAAACAGATAGAATCCATCTCATACTTACCTACTGCAGCACCACTGACAAACAGATAGAATCCATCTCATACTTACCTACTGCAGCACCACTGACAAACAGATAGAATCCATCTCATACCTACTGCACCCACTGACAAACAGATAGAATCCACTGCAGCAGTGCCACTGACAAACAGATAGAATCCCTCTCTCATACTTACCTACTGCAGCTCCACCTCTCATACTTACCTACTGCAGCACCATCTCATACCTACTGCAGCACCACTGACAAACAGATAGAATCCACTCATACTTACCTACTGCAGCACCACTGACAAACAGATAGAATCCATCTCATACTTACCTACTGCAGTGCCACTGACAAACAGATAGAATCCATCTCATACTTACCTACTGCAGCACCACTGACAAACAGATAGAATCCATCTCATACTTACCTACTGCAGTGCCACTGACAAACAGATAGAATCCATCTCATACTTACCTACTGCAGCTACTGACAAACAGCATCTCATACTTACCTACTGCAGCAACTGACAAACAAATAGAATCCACCTCATACCTACCTACTGCAGCACCACTGACAAACAGATAGAATCCATCTCTCATACTTACCTACTGCAGTGCCACTGACAAACAGATAGAATCCATCTCATACTTACCTACTGCAGCACCACTGACAAACAGATAGAATCCATCTCATACTTACCTACTGCAGTGCCACTGACAAACAGATAGAATCCACCTCATACTTACCTACTGCAGCACCACTGACAACCAGATAGAATCCATCTCATACTTACCTACTGCAGCACCACTGACAAACAAATAGAATCCACCTCATACTTACCTACTGCAGCACCACTGACAAACAGATAGAATCCATCTCATACTTACCTACTGCAGTGCCACTGACAAACAGATAGAATCCAGCTCACCCTACTGACAACTGACAAATAGAATCCATCTCATACTTACCTACTGCAGCACCACTGACAAACAGATAGAATCCACTCATACTTACCTACTGCAGTGCCACTGACAAACAGATAGAATCCATCTCATACTTACCTACTGCAGCACCACTGACAAACAGATAGAATCCATCTCATACTTACCTACTGCAGTGCAAACTGACAAACAGATAGAATCCAAACAGATCTCATCATACTACCTACTGCAGCTCCACCTCATACTTACCTACTGCAGCACCATCTCATACTTACCTACTGCAGCACCACTGACAAACAGATAGAATCCATCTCATACTTACCTACTGCAGCACCACTGACAAACAGATAGAATCCATCTCATACTTACCTACTGCAGCACCACTGACAAACAGATAGAATCCACCTCATACTTACCTACTGCAGCACCACTGACAAACAGATAGAATCCACCTCATACTTACCTACTGCAGCACCACTGACAAACAGATAGAATCCATCTCATACTTACCTACTGCAGCACTGACAAACAGATAGAATCCATCTCATACTTACCTACTGCAGTGCCACTGACAAACAGATAGAATCCATCTCATACTTACCTACTGCAGCTCCACTGACAAACCTAGATAGAATCCATCTCATACTTACCTACTGCAGCACCACTGACAAACAGATAGAATCCATCTCATACTTACCTACTGCAGCACCACTGACAAACAGATAGAATCCATCTCATACTTACCTACTGCAGTGCCACTGACAAACAGATAGAATCCATCTCATACTTACCTACTGCAGCACCACTGACAACCAGATAGAATCCATCTCATACTTACCTACTGCAGCACCACTGACAAACAAATAGAATCCATCTCATACTTACCTACTGCAGCACCACTGACAAACAGATAGAATCCACCTCATACCTACCTACTGCAGCACCACTGACAAACAGATAGAATCCATCTCATACTTACCTACTGCAGCACCACTGACAAACAGATAGAATCCATCTCATACTTACCTACTGCAGTGCCACTGACAAACAGATAGAATCCATCTCATACCTACTGCAGCACCACTGACAAACAGATAGAATCCACCTCATACCTACCTACTGCAGCACCACTGACAAACAGATAGAATCCATCTCATACTTACCTACTGCAGCACCACTGACAAACAGATAGAATCCACTCTCATACCCTACTGCAGCTCCACCTCATACTTACCTACTGCAGCACCATCTCATACTTACCTACTGCAGCACCACTGACAAACAAATAGAATCCACCTCATACCTACCTACTGCAGCACCACTGACAAACAGATAGAATCCACCTCATACTTACCTACTGCAGTGCCACTGACAAACAGATAGAATCCATCTCATACTTACCTACTGCAGCGCCACTGACAAACAGATAGAATCCATCTCATACTTACCTACTGCAGCCACTGACAAACAGATAGAATCCACCTCATACTTACCTACTGCAGCTCCACCACTGAGAATCCATCTCATACTTACCTACTGCAGCACCACTGACAAACAAATAGAATCCACCTCATACCTACCTACTGCAGCACCACTGACAAACAGATAGAATCCACCTCATACTTACCTACTGCAGTGCCACTGACAAACAGATATAATCCCTCTCATACTCACCTACTGCAGCACCACTGACAAACAGATAGAATCCATCTCATACTCACCTACTGCAGTGCCACTGACAAACAGATAGAATCCACCTCATACTTACCTACTGCAGCACCACTGACAACCAGATAGAATCCATCTCATACTTACCTACTGCAGCACCACTGACAAACAAATAGAATCCACCTCATACCTACCTACGGCAGCACCACTGACAAACATATAGAATCCATCTCATACTTACCTACTGCAGCACCACTGACAACCAGATAGAATCCATCTCATACTTACCTACTGCAGCACCACTGACAAACAAATAGAATCCACCTCATACCTACCTACTGCAGCACCACTGACAAACAGATAGAATCCACCTCATACTTACCTACTGCAGTGCCACTGACAAACAGATAGAATCCATCTCATACTTACCTACTGCAGCGCCACTGACAAACAGATAGAATCCACCTCATACTTACCTACTGCAGTGCCACTGACAAACAGATAGAATCCCTCTCATACCACTACCTACCTCTGCAGCTCCACCTCATCACCTACTGCAGCACCATCTCATACCCTACTGCAGCACCACTGACAAACAGATAGAATCCATCTCATACTTACCTACTGCAGTGCCACTGACAAACAGATAGAATCCATCTCATACTTACCTACTGCAGCACCACTGACAAACAGATAGAATCCATCTCATACTTACCTACTGCAGCACCACTGACAAACAGATAGAATCCATCTCATACTTACCTACTGCAGCACCACTGACAAACAGATAGAATCCACTCTCATACCATCTCACCTACTGCAGCACCACTGACAAACAGATAGAATCCATCTCATACTTACCTACTGCAGCACCACTGACAAACAGATAGATCTCATACTTACCTACTGCAGCACCACTGACAAACAGATAGAATCCATCTCATACCCTACTGCAGCACCACTGACAAACAGATAGAATCCATCTCATACTTACTGCAGCTGACAGCTCCACCTCATACTTACCTACTGCAGCACCACTGACTCATACTTACCTACTGCAGTGCCACTGACAAACAGATAGAATCCACTCATACTTACCTACTGCAGCACCACTGACAAACAGATAGAATCCACCTCATACTTACCTACTGCAGCACCACTGACAAACAGATAGAATCCATCTCATACTTACCTACTGCAGCACCACTGACAAACAGATAGAATCCACTCATACTTACCTACTGCCTCCACTCATACTTACCTACTGCAGCACCATCTCCATCACTTACCTACTGCAGCACTGACAAACAGATAGAATCCACCTCATACTTACCTACTGCAGCACCACTGACAAACAGATAGAATCCATCTCATACTTACCTACTGCAGCACCACTGACAAACAGATAGAATCCACCTCATACCTACCTACTGCAGCACCACTGACAAACAGATGAATCAAACAGATAGAATCCATCTCATACTTACCTACTGCAGCACCACTGACAAACAGATAGAATCCATCTCATACTTACCTACTGCAGCACCACTGACAAACAAATAGAATCCACCTCATACCTACCTACTGCAGCACCACTGACAAACAGATAGAATCCACCTCATACTTACCTACTGCAGTGCCACTGACAAACAGATAGAATCCATCTCATACTTACCTACTGCAGCACCACTGACAAACAGATAGAATCCATCTCATACTTACCTACTGCAGTGCCACTGACAAACAGATAGAATCCATCTCATACTTACCTACTGCAGCTCCACCTCCATCTCATACTTACCTACTGCAGCACCACCATACTGCCTACTGCAGCACACTGACAAACAGATAGAATCCATCTCATACTTACCTACTGCAGCACCACTGACAAACAGATAGAATCCATCTCATACTTACCTACTGCAGCACCACTGACAAACAGATAGAATCCATCTCATACTTACCTACTGCAGCACCACTGACAAACAGATAGAATCCATCTCATACTTACCTACTGCAGCACCACTGACAAACAGATAGAATCCATCTCATACTTACCTACTGCAGTGCCACTGACAAACAGATAGAATCCATCTCATACTTACCTACTGCAGCACCACTGACAAACAGATAGAATCCATCTCATACTTACCTACTGCAGCACCACTGACAAACAGATAGAATCCATCTCATACTTACCTACTGCAGCACCACTGACAAACAGATAGAATCCATCTCATACTTACCTACTGCAGCTACCTATACTGCAGCACCATCTCATACTTACCTACTGACAACCAGATAGAATCCACCTCATACTTACCTACTGCAGCACCACTGACAAACAGATAGAATCCACCTCATACTTACCTACTGCAGTGCCACTGACAAACAGATAGAATCCATCTCATACTTACCTACTGCAGTGCCACTGACAAACAGATAGAATCCCTCTCATACTTACCTACTGCAGCTCCACCTCATACTTACCTACTGCAGCACCAACTCATACTTACCTACTGCAGTGCCACTGACAACCAGATAGAATCCACCTCATACTTACCTACTGCAGCACCACTGACAACCAGATAGAATCCTACTCATACTTACCTACTGCAGCACCACTGACAAACAAATAGAATCCACCTCATACCTACCTACTGCAGCACCACTGACAAACAGATAGAATCCACCTCATACTTACCTACTGCAGTGCCACTGACAAACAGATAGAATCCATCTCATACTTACCTACTGCAGTGCCACTGACAAACAGATAGAATCCCTCTCATACTTACCTACTGCAGCTCCACTTCATACTTACCTACTGCAGCACCATCTCATACTTACCTACTGCAGCACCACTGACAAACAGATAGAATCCATCTCATACCTACCTACTGCAGTGCCACTGACAAACAGATAGAATCCACCTCATACTTACCTACTGCAGCACCATCTCATACTTACCTACTGCAGCACCACTGACAAACAGATAGAATCCATCTCATACTTACCTACTGCAGCACCACTGACAAACAGATAGAATCCACCTCATACTTACCTACTGCAGCACCACTGACAAACAAATAGAATCCACCTCATACCTACCTACGGCAGCACCACTGACAAACATATAGAATCCATCTCATACTCACCTACTGCAGCACCACTGACAAACAGATAGAATCCATCTCATACTCACCTACTGCAGTGCCACTGACAAACAGATAGAATCCATCTCATACTTACCTACTGCAGCGCCACTGACAACCAGATAGAATCCATCTCATACTTACCTACTGCAGCACCACTGACAAACAAATAGAATCCACCTCATACCTACCTACTGCAGCACCACTGAAAAACAGATAGAATCCCTCTCATACTTACCTACTGCAGCTCCACCTCATACTTACCTACTGCAGCACCAACTCATACTGCCTACTGACAAACAGATAGAATCCATCTCATACTTACCTACTGCAGCACCACTGACAAACAGATAGAATCCACCTCATACTTACCTACTGCAGCACCACTGACAAACAGATAGAATCCATCTCATACTTACCTACTGCAGTGCCACTGACAAACAGATAGAATCCCTCTCATACTTACCTGCACTGCACCACTCATACTTACCTACTGCAGTGCCACTGACAACCAGATAGAATCCATCTCATACTTACCTACTGCAGCACCACTGACAAACAGATAGAATCCACTCATACTTACCTACTGCAGCACCACTGACAAACAGATAGAATCCACCTCATACTTACCTACTGCAGCACCACTGACAAACAGATAGAATCCACCTCATACTTACCTACTGCAGTGCCACTGACAAACAGATAGAATCCATCTCATACTTACCTACTGCAGTGCCACTGACAAACAGATAGAATCCATCTCATACTTACCTACTGCAGCTCCACTTCATACTTACCTACTGCAGCACCATTTCATACTTACCTACTGCAGCACCACTGACAAACAGATAGAATCCACCTCATACCTACCTACTGCAGTGCCATTGACAAACAGATAGAATCCACCTCTTATACCTACCTACTGCAGTGCCACTGACAAACAGATAGAATCCATCTCATACTTACCTACTGCAGCACCACTGACAAACAGATAGAATCCATCTCATACTTACCTACTGCAGCACCACTGACAAACAGATAGAATCCACTCATACCTACCTACTGCAGCACCACTGACAAACAGATAGAATCCATCTCATACTTACCTACTGCAGCACCACTGACAAACAGATAGAATCCATCTCATACTTACCTACTGCAGCACCAAACTCACCTACTGCAGCACCACTGACAAACAGATAGAATCCATCTCATACTTACCTACTGCAGCACCACTGACAAACAGATAGAATCCATCTCATACTTACCTACTGCAGCACCACTGACAAACAAATAGAATCCACCTCATACCTACCTACTGCAGCACCACTGACAAACAGATAGAATCCACCTCATACTTACCTACTGCAGCACCACTGACAAACAGATAGAATCCACAACCTACTGCAGCAGACAAACAGATAGAATCCATCTCATACTTACCTACTGCAGTGCCACTGACAAACAGATAGAATCCATCTCATACTTACCTACTGCAGCTCCACCTCACTCATACCTACTGCAGCACCTCAAACAGATCATACTTACCTACTGCAGCACCACTGACAAACAGATAGAATCCATCTCATACTTACCTACTGCAGCACCACTGACAAACAGATAGAATCCATCTCATACTTACCTACTGCAGCACCACTGACAAACAAGATAGAATCCACCTCATACCTTACCTACTGCAGCACCACTGACAAACAGATAGAATCCACCTCATACTTACCTACTGCAGTGCCACTGACAAACAGATAGAATCCATCTCATACTTACCTACTGCAGCACCACTGACAAACAGATAGAATCCATCTCATACTTACCTACTGCAGCACCACTGACAAACAGATAGAATCCACATACTTACCTACTGCAGCTCCACCTCACTGACCTACTGCAGCACCATCTCATACTTACCTACTGCAGCACCACTGACAAACAGATAGAATCCATCTCATACTTACCTACTGCAGCACCACTGACAAACAGATAGAATCCATCTCATACTTACCTACTGCAGTGCCACTGACAAACAGATAGAATCCATCTCATACTTACCTACTGCAGCACCACTGACAAACAGATAGAATCCATCTCATACTTACCTACTGCAGCACCACTGACAAACAGATAGAATCCACCTCATACTTACCTACTGCAGCACCACTGACAAACAGATAGAATCCACCTCATACCTACCTACTGCAGCACCACTGACAAACAGATAGAATCCATCTCATACTTACCTACTGCCATCTCATACCCTACTGCAGCACCTGACAAACAGATAGAATCCATCTCATACTTACCTACTGCAGTGCCACTGACAAACAGATAGAATCCACCTCATACTTACCTACTGCAGCACCACTGACAAACAAATAGAATCCACCTCATACCTACCTACTGCAGCACCACTGACAAACAGATAGAATCCATCTCATACTTACCTACTGCAGCACCACTGAGCTCCACCAGATAGAATCCACCATCTCATACTTACCTACTGCAGCACCACTGACAAACAAATAGAATCCACCTCATACCTACCTACTGCAGCACCACTGACAAACAGATAGAATCCACCTCATACTTACCTACTGCAGCACCACTGACAAACAGATAGAATCCATCTCATACTTACCTACTGCAGCACCACTGACAAACAGATAGAATCCACCTCATACTTACCTACTGCAGTGCCACTGACAAACAGATAGAATCCCTCTCATACTTACCTACTGCAGCTCCACCTCATACTTACCTACTGCAGCACCATCTCATACTTACCTACTGCAGCACCACTGACAAACAGATAGAATCCATCTCATACCTACCTACTGCAGCACCACTGACAAACAGATAGAATCCACCTCATACTTACCTACTGCAGCACCACTGACAAACAGATAGAATCCATCTCATACTTACCTACTGCAGCACCACTGACAAACAGATAGAATCCATCTCATACTTACTGCAGTGCCACTGACAAACAGATAGAATCCACCTCATACTGCAGCACCACTGACAAACAGATAGAATCCATCTCATACTTACCTACTGCAGCACCACTGACAAACAAATAGAATCCACCTCATACCTACCTACGGCAGCACCACTGACAAACATATAGAATCCATCTCATACTTACCTACTGCAGCACCACTGACAACCAGATAGAATCCATCTCATACTTACCTACTGCAGCACCACTGACAAACAAATAGAATCCACCTCATACCTACCTACTGCAGCACCACTGACAAACAGATAGAATCCACCTCATACTTACCTACTGCAGTGCCACTGACAAACAGATAGAATCCATCTCATACTTACCTACTGCAGCACCACTGACAAACAGATAGAATCCACCTCATACTTACCTACTGCAGTGCCACTGACAAACAGATAGAATCCCTCTCATACTTACCTACTGCAGCTCCACCTCATACTTACCTACTGCAGCACCATCTCATACTTACCTACTGCAGCACCACTGACAAACAGATAGAATCCATCTCATACTTACCTACTGCAGTGCCACTGACAAACAGATAGAATCCACCTCATACTTACCTACTGCAGCACCACTGACAAACAGATAGAATCCATCTCATACTTACCTACTGCAGCACCACTGACAAACAGATAGAATCCATCTCATACTTACCTACTGCAGCACCACTGACAAACAGATAGAATCCATCTCATACTACCTACTGCAGTGCCACTGACAAACAGATAGAATCCATCTCAAACCTACTGCAGCACCACTGACAAACAGATAGAATCCATCTCATACTTACCTACTGCAGCACCACTGACAAACAGATAGAATCCATCTCATACTTACCTACTGCAGCACCACTGACAAACAGATAGAATCCACTCTCATACTTACCTACTGCAGCACCACTGACAAACAGATAGCAATCCATCTCATACTTACCTACTGCAGCACCACTGACAAACAGATAGAATCCACCTCATACTTACCTACTGCAGCACCACTGACAAACAGATAGAATCCATCTCATACTTACCTACTGCAGTGCCACTGACAAACAGATAGAATCCATCTCATACTTACCTACTGCAGTGCCACTGACAAACAGATAGAATCCCTCACCTCATGACAAACAGATAGCATCCATCTCATACTTACCTACTGCAGCACCACTGACTGCTGACAAACAGATAGAATCCATCTCATACTTACCTACTGCAGCACCACTGACAAACAGATAGAATCCATCTCATACTCACCTACTGCAGCACCACTGACAAACAGATAGAATCCACCTCATACTTACCTACTGCAGCACCACTGACAAACAGATAGAATCCATCTCATACTTACCTACTGCAGCACCATCTCATACTTACCTACTGCAGCACCACTGACAAACAGATAGAATCCATCTCATACTTACCTACTGCAGCACCACTGACAAACAGATAGAATCCACCTCATACTTACCTACTGCAGTGCCACTGACAAACAGATAGAATCCATCTCATACTTACCTACTGCAGCACCACTGACAAACAGATAGAATCCATCTCATACTTACCTACTGCAGTGCCACTGACAAACAGATAGAATCCATCTCATACTTACCTACTGCAGCTCCACCTCATACTTACCTACTGCAGCACCATCTCATACTTACCTACTGCAGCACCACTGACAAACAGATAGAATCCATCTCATACTTACCTACTGCAGCACCACTGACAAACAGATAGAATCCACCTCATACTTACCTACTGCAGCACCACTGACAAACAGATAGAATCCATCTCATACTTACCTACTGCAGCACCACTGACAAACAGATAGAATCCATCTCATACTTACCTACTGCAGCACCACTGACAAACAGATAGAATCCATCTCATACTTACCTACTGCAGTGCACCACTGACAAACAGATAGAATCCATCTCATACTTACCTACTGCAGCACCACTGACAAACCAGATAGAATCCATCTCATACTTACCTACTGCAGCACCACTGACAAACAGATAGAATCCATCTCATACTTACCTACTGCAGCACCACTGACAAACAGATAGAATCCCTCTCATACTTACCTACTGCAGCTCCACCTCATACTTACCTACTGCAGCACCAACTCATACTTACCTACTGCAGTGCCACTGACAACCAGATAGAATCCACCTCATACTTACCTACTGCAGCACCACTGACAAACAGATAGAATCCACCTCATACTTACCTACTGCAGTGCCACTGACAAACAGATAGAATCCATCTCATACTTACCTACTGCAGTGCCACTGACAAACAGATAGAATCCCTCTCATACTTACCTACTGCAGCTCCACCTCCATACCTACAAACAGAGCACCATCTCATACTTACCTACTGCAGCACCACTGACAAACAGATAGAATCCACCTCATACTTACCTACTGCAGCGCCACTGACAAACAGATAGAATCCATCTCATACTTACCTACTGCAGCACCACTGACAAACAAATAGAATCCACCTCATACCTACCTACTGCAGCACCACTGACAAACAGATAGAATCCATCTCATACTTACCTACTGCAGTGCCACTGACAAACAGATAGAATCCATCTCATACTTACCTACTGCAGTGCCACTGACAAACAGATAGAATCCCTCTCATACTTACCTACTGCAGCTCCACTTCATACTTACCTACTGCAGCACCATCTCATACTTACCTACTGCAGCACCACTGACAAACAGATAGAATCCATCTCATACTTACCTACTGCAGCACCACTGACAAACAGATAGAATCCACTCATACTTACCTACTGCAGCACCATCTCATGACAAACAGACAAACAGATAGAATCCATCTCATACTTACCTACTGCAGCACCACTGACAAACAGATAGAATCCATCTCATACTTACCTACTGCAGCACCACTGACAAACAGATAGAATCCACCTCATACCTACCTACTGCAGCACCACTGACAAACAGATAGAATCCATCTCATACTTACCTACTGCAGCACCACTGACAAACAGATAGAATCCATCTCATACTCACCTACTGCAGTGCCACTGACAAACAGATAGAATCCATCTCATACTTACCTACTGCAGCACCACTGACAACCAGATAGAATCCATCTCATACTTACCTACTGCAGCACCACTGACAAACAAATAGAATCCACCTCATACCTACCTACGGCAGCACCACTGACAAACATATAGAATCCATCTCATACTTACCTACTGCAGCACCACTGACAACCAGATAGAATCCATCTCATACTTACCTACTGCAGCACCACTGACAAACAGATAGAATCCACTCATACTTACCTACTGCAGCACCACTGACAAACAGATAGAATCCACCTCATACTTACCTACTGCAGCACCACTGACAAACAGATAGAATCCATCTCATACTTACCTACTGCAGTGCCCACTGACAAACAGATAGAATCCATCTCTCATACTTACCTACTGCAGCTCCACTGACAAACAGATAGAATCTCATACTTACCTACTGCAGTGCCACTGACAAACAGATAGAATCCACTCATACTGCAGCACCACTGACAACCAGATAGAATCCATCTCATACTTACCTACTGCAGCACCACTGACAAACAAATAGAATCCACCTCATACCTACCTACTGCAGCACCACTGACAAACAGATAGAATCCACCTCATACTTACCTACTGCAGTGCCACTGACAAACAGATAGAATCCATCTCATACTTACCTACTGCAGTGCCACTGACAAACAGATAGAATCCATCTCATACTTACCTACTGCAGCTCCACTGACATGACCATCTCAAACTGACAAACAGATAGAATCCATCTCATACCTACCTACTGCAGTGCCACTGACAAACAGATAGAATCCACCTCATACTTACCTACTGCAGCACCATCTCACTGCAGCACCACTGACAAACAGATAGAATCCATCTCATACTTACCTACTGCAGCACCACTGACAAACAGATAGAATCCACCTCATACTTACCTACTGCAGCACCACTGACAAACAAATAGAATCCACCTCATACCTACCTACGGCAGCACCACTGACAAACATATAGAATCCATCTCATACTCACCTACTGCAGCAACAGATAGAATCCATCTCATACTCATACCTACCTACTGCAGCACCACTGACAAACAGATAGAATCCATCTCATACCTACCTACTGCAGCACCACTGACAAACAGATAGAATCCATCTCATACTTACCTACTGCAGCACCACTGACAAACAGATAGAATCCACCTCATACTTACCTACTGCAGCACCACTGACAAACAGATAGAATCCATCTCATACTTACCTACTGCAGCACCACTGACAAACAGATAGAATCCATCTCATACTTACCTACTGCAGCACCACTGACAAACAGATAGAATCCATCTCATACTTACCTACTGCAGCACCACTGACAAACAGATAGAATCCATCTCATACTTACCTACTGCAGCACCACTGACAAACAGATAGAATCCACCTCATACCTACCTACTGCAGCTGCACCACTGACAAACAGATAGAATCCACACTGACAACCTACTGCAGCATCCATCTCATACTTACCTACTGCAGCACCACTGACAAACAGATAGAATCCATCTCATACTTACCTACTGCAGCACCACTGACAAACAGATAGAATCCATCTCATACTTACCTACTGCAGCACCACTGACAAACAGATAGAATCCATCTCATACTTACCTACTGCAGTGCCACTGACAAACAGATAGAATCCATCTCATACTTACCTACTGCAGCACCACTGACAAACAGATAGAATCCATCTCATACTTACCTACTGCAGCACCACTGACAAACAGATAGAATCCATCTCATACTTACCTACTGCAGCACCACTGACAAACAGATAGAATCCATCTCATACTTACCTACTGCAGCACCACTGACAAACAAATAGAATCCACCTCATACCTACCTACTGCAGCACCACTGACAAACAGATAGAATCCATCTCATACTTACCTACTGCAGCACCACTGACAAACAGATAGAATCCATCTCATACTTACCTACTGCAGTGCCACTGACAAACAGATAGAATCCATCTCATACTTACCTACTGCAGCACCACTGACAAACAGATAGAATCCATCTCATACTTACCTACTGCAGCACCACTGACAAACAGATAGAATCCATCTCATACCTAACTACTGCAGCACCACTGACAAACAGATAGAATCCATCTCATACTTACCTACTGCAGCACCACTGACAAACAGATAGAATCCATCTCATACTTACCTACTGCAGTGCCACTGACAAACAGATAGAATCCACCTCATACTTACCTACTGCAGCACCACTGACAAACAGATAGAATCCACCTCATACTTACCTACTGCAGTGCCACTGACAAACAGATAGAATCCATCTCATACTTACCTACTGCAGTGCCACTGACAAACAGATAGAATCCATCTCATACTTACCTACTGCAGCACCACTGACAAACAGATGCAGCATCCATCTCATACTTACCTACTGCAGTGCCACTGACAAACAGATAGAATCCACCTCATACTTACCTACTGCAGCGCCACTGACAACCAGATAGAATCCATCTCATACTTACCTACTGCAGCACCACTGACAAACAGATAGAATCCACCTCATACCTACCTACTGCAGCACCACTGACAAACAGATAGAATCCACCTCATACTTACCTACTGCAGCACCACTGACAAACAGATAGAATCCATCTCATACTTACCTACTGCAGTGCCACTGACAAACAGATAGAATCCATCTCATACTTACCTTGCACTCCACTACTGCAGCACCAAACAGATCCATCTCATACTTACCTACTGCAGCACCACTGACAAACAGATAGAATCCATCTCATACTTACCTACTGCAGTGCCACTGACAAACAGATAGAATCCATCTCATACTTACCTACTGCAGCACCATCTCATACTTACCTACTGCAGCACCACTGACAAACAGATAGAATCCATCTCATACTTACCTACTGCAGCACCACTGACAAACAGATAGAATCCATCTCATACTTACCTACTGCAGCACCACTGACAAACAGATAGAATCCACCTCATACCTACCTACGGCAGCACCACTGACAAACATATAGAATCCATCTCATTCTCACCTACTGCAGCACCACTGACAAACAGATAGAATCCATCTCATACTTACCTACTGCAGCACCACTGACAAACAGATAGAATCCATCTCATACTTACCTACTGCAGCACCACTGACAACCAGATAGAATCCATCTCATACTTACCTACTGCAGCACCACTGACAAACAAATAGAATCCACCTCATACCTACCTACTGCAGCACCACTGACAAACAGATAGAATCCATCTCATACTTACCTACTGCAGTGCCACTGACAAACAGATAGAATCCATCTCATACTTACCTACTGCAGCACCACTGACAAACAGATAGAATCCATCTCATACTTACCTACTGCAGCACCACTGACAAACAGATAGAATCCACCTCATACTGCCTACTGCAGCACCACTGACAAACAGATAGAATCCATCTCATACTTACCTACTGCAGCACCACTGACAAACAGATAGAATCCATCTCATACTTACCTACTGCAGCACCACTGACAAACAATAGAATCCACCTCATACTTACCTACTGCAGCACCACTGACAAACAGATAGAATCCACCTCATACTTACCTACTGCAGCACCACTGACAAACAGATAGAATCCATCTCATACTTACCTACTGCAGCACCACTGACAACCAGATAGAATCCATCTCATACTTACCTACTGCAGCACCACTGACAAACAAATAGAATCCACCTCATACTTACCTACTGCAGCACCACTGACAAACAGATAGAATCCACCTCATACTTACCTACTGCAGTGCCACTGACAAACAGATAGAATCCATCTCATACTTACCTACTGCAGCACCACTGACAACCAGATAGAATCCATCTCATACTTACCTACTGCAGTGCCACTGACAAACAGATAGAATCCATCTCATACTTACCTACTGCAGCTCCACTGACAACCTAGATAGAATCCACCATCTCATACTTACCTACTGCAGCACCACTGACAAACAGATAGAATCCATCTCATACTTACCTACTGCAGCACCACTGACAAACAGATAGAATCCATCTCATACTTACCTACTGCAGTGCCACTGACAAACAGATAGAATCCCTCTCATACTTACCTACTGCAGCTCCACCTCATACTTACCTACTGCAGCACCATCTCATACTTACCTACTGCAGCACCACTGACAAACAGATAGAATCCATCTCATACTTACCTACTGCAGCACCACTGACAAACAGATAGAATCCATCTCATACTTACCTACTGCAGCACCACTGACAAACAGATAGAATCCATCTCATACTTACCTACTGCAGTGCCACTGACAAACAGATAGAATCCATCTCATACTTACCTACTGCAGCACCACTGACAAACAGATAGAATCCATCTCATACTTACCTACTGCAGCACCACTGACAAACAGATAGAATCCATCTCATACTTACCTACTGCAGCACCACTGACAAACAGATAGAATCCACCTCATACTTACCTACTGCAGCACTGACAAACAGATAGAATCCACTCATACTGACAAACAAACAGATAGAATCCATCTCATACTTACCTACTGCAGCACCACTGACAAACAGATAGAATCCATCTCATACTTACCTACTGCAGCACCACTGACAAACAGATAGAATCCATCTCATACTTACCTACTGCAGCACCACTGACAAACAGATAGAATCCATCTCATACCTACCTACTGCAGCACCACTGACAAACAGATAGAATCCATCTCATACTTACCTACTGCAGCACCACTGACAAACAGATAGAATCCATCTCATACTTACCTACTGCAGTGCCACTGACAAACAGATAGAATCCATCTCATACTTACCTACTGCAGTGCACCACTGACAAACAGATAGAATCCATCTCATACTTACCTACTGCAGCACCACTGACAAACAGATAGAATCCATCTCATACTTACCTACTGCAGCACCACTGACAAACAGATAGAATCCATCTCATACTTACCTACTGCAGCACCACTGACAAACAGATAGAATCCATCTCATACTTACCTACTGCAGCACCACTGACAAACAGATAGAATCCATCTCATACTTACCTACTGCAGCACCACTGACAAACAGATAGAATCCATCTCATACTTACCTACTGCAGCACCACTGACAAACAGATAGAATCCACCTCATACTTACCTACTGCAGCACCACTGACAAACAGATAGAATCCATCTCATACTTACCTACTGCAGTGCCACTGACAACCAGATAGAATCCATCTCATACTTACCTACTGCAGCACCACTGACAAACAGATAGAATCCATCTCATACTTACCTACTGCAGCACCACTGACAAACAGATAGAATCCATCTCATACTTACCTACTGCAGCACCACTGACAAACAGATAGAATCCATCTCATACTTACCTACTGCAGCACCACTGACAAACAGATAGAATCCATCTCATACTTACCTACTGCAGCACCACTGACAAACAGATAGAATCCATCTCATACTTACCTACTGCAGCACCACTGACAAACAGATAGAATCCATCTCATACTTACCTACTGCAGCACCATCTCATACTTACCTACTGCAGCACCACTGACAAACAGATAGAATCCATCTCATACTTACCTACTGCAGCACCACTGACAACCAGATAGAATCCATCTCATACTTACCTACTGCAGCACCACTGACAAACAGATAGAATCCATCTCATACTTACCTACTGCAGCACCACTGACAAACAGATAGAATCCATCTCATACTCACCTACTGCAGTGCCACTGACAAACAGATAGAATCCACCTCATACTTACCTACTGCAGCACCACTGACAACCAGATAGAATCCATCTCATACTTACCTACTGCAGCACCACTGACAAACAAATAGAATCCACCTCATACCTACCTACTGCAGCACCACTGACAAACAGATAGAATCCATCTCATACTCACCTACTGCAGCACCACTGACAAACAGATAGAATCCATCTCATACTCACCTACTGCAGCACCACTGACAAACAGATAGAATCCATCTCATACTTACCTACTGCAGTGCCACTGACAAACAGATAGAATCCATCTCATACTTACCTACTGCAGCACCACTGACAAACAGATAGAATCCATCTCATACCTACCTACTGCAGCACCACTGACAAACAGATAGAATCCATCTCATACTTACCTACTGCAGCACCACTGACAAACAAATAGAATCCACCTCATACTTACCTACTGCAGCACCACTGACAAACAGATAGAATCCATCTCATACTTACCTACTGCAGCACCACTGACAAACAGATAGAATCCATCTCATACTCACCTACTGCAGCACCACTGACAAACAGATAGAATCCACCTCATACTTACCTACTGCAGCACCACTGACAAACAGATAGAATCCATCTCATACTTACCTACTGCAGCACCATCTCATACTTACCTACTGCAGCACCATCTCATACTTACCTACTGCAGCACCACTGACAAACAGATAGAATCCATCTCATACTCACCTAGCCTACTGACAAACAGATAGAATCCACTCATACTCACCTACTGCAGCACCACTGACAAACAGATAGAATCCATCTCATACTTACCTACTGCAGCACCACTGACAAACAGATAGAATCCATCTCATACTTACCTACTGCAGTGCCACTGACAAACAGATAGAATCCATCTCATACTTACCTACTGCAGCACCACTGACAAACAGATAGAATCCATCTCATACTTACCTACTGCAGCACCACTGACAAACAGATAGAATCCATCTCATACTTACCTACTGCAGCACCACTGACAAACAGATAGAATCCACCTCATACTTACCTACTGCAGTGCCACTGACAAACAGATAGAATCCATCTCATACTTACCTACTGCAGCACCACTGACAAACAGATAGAATCCATCTCATACTTACCTACTGCAGCACCACTGACAAACAGATAGAATCCATCTCATACTTACCTACTGCAGCACCACTGACAAACAGATAGAATCCATCTCATACTTACCTACTGCAGTGCCACTGACAACCAGATAGAATCCATCTCATACTTACCTACTGCAGCACCACTGACAAACAGATAGAATCCATCTCATACTTACCTACTGCAGCACCACTGACAAACAGATAGAATCCATCTCATACTTACCTACTGCAGTGCCACTGACAAACAGATAGAATCCATCTCATACTTACCTACTGCAGCACCACTGACAACCAGATAGAATCCATCTCATACTTACCTACTGCAGCACCACTGACAAACAAATAGAATCCACCTCATACTTACCTACTGCAGCACCTCTGACAAACAGATAGAATCCACCTCATACCTACCTACTGCAGTGCCACTGACAAACAGATAGAATCCATCTCATACTTACCTACTGCAGCACCACTGACAAACAGATAGAATCCATCTCATACTTACCTACTGCAGTGCCACTGACAAACAGATAGAATCCATCTCATACTTACCTACTGCAGCTCCACCTCACCTACTGCAGCACCACTGAGCACCACTGACAACCAGATAGAATCCATCTCATACTTACCTACTGCAGCACCACTGACAAACAGATAGAATCCACCTCATACCTACCTACGGCAGCACCACTGACAAACATATAGAATCCATCTCATACTCACCTACTGCAGCACCACTGACAAACAGATAGAATCCATCTCATACTCACCTACTGCAGTGCCACTGACAAACAGATAGAATCCATCTCATACCTACCTACTGCAGCACCACTGACAAACAAATAGAATCCACCTCATACCTACCTACTGCAGCACCACTGACAAACAAATAGAATCCACCTCATACCTACCTACTGCAGCACCACTGACAAACAAATAGAATCCATCTCATACTTACCTACTGCAGCACCACTGACAAACAAATAGAATCCATCTCATACCTACCTACTGCAGCACCACTGACAAACAAATAGAATCCACCTCATACTTACCTACTGCAGCACCTCTGACAAACAGATAGAATCCACCTCATACCTACCTACTGCAGTGCCACTGACAAACAGATAGAATCCATCTCATACTTACCTACTGCAGCACCACTGACAAACAGATAGAATCCATCTCATACTTACCTACTGCAGTGCCACTGACAAACAGATAGAATCCACCTCATACCTACCTACTGCAGCACCACTGACAAACAGATAGAATCCATCTCATACTTACCTACTGCAGCACCACTGACAAACAGATAGAATCCACCTCATACCTACCTACTGCAGCACCACTGACAAACAGATAGAATCCATCTCATACTCACCTACTCAGCACCTGACAAACAGATAGAATCCATCTCATACCTACTGCAGTGCAAACAGATAGAATCCACCTCATACCTACCTACGGCAGCACCACTGACAAACATATAGAATCCATCTCATACTCACCTACTGCAGCACCACTGACAAACAGATAGAATCCATCTCATACTCACCTACTGCAGTGCCACTGACAAACAGATAGAATCCATCTCATACCTACCTACTGCAGCACCACTGACAAACAGATAGAATCCACCTCATACTTACCTACTGCAGCACCACTGACAAACAAATAGAATCCACCTCATACCTACCTACTGCAGCACCACTGACAAACAAATAGAATCCATCTCATACTTACCTACTGCAGCACCACTGACAAACAAATAGAATCCACCTCATACTTACCTACTGCAGCACCTCTGACAAACAGATATAATCCACCTCATACCTACCTACTGCAGTGCCACTGACAAACAGATAGAATCCATCTCATACTTACCTACTGCAGCACCACTGACAAACAGATAGAATCCATCTCATACTTACCTACTGCAGTGCCACTGACAACCAGATAGAATCCATCTCATACTTACCTACTGCAGCACCACTGACAAACAGATAGAATCCATCTCATACTTACCTACTGCAGTGCCACTGACAACCAGATAGAATCCACCTCATACTTACCTACTGCAGCACCACTGACAACCAGATAGAATCCATCTCATACTTACCTACTGCAGCACCACTGACAAACAAATAGAATCCACCTCATACTTACCTACTGCAGCACCACTGACAAACAGATAGAATCCACCTCATACCTACCTACTGCAGTGCCACTGACAAACAGATAGAATCCACCTCATACCTACCTACTGCAGCGCCACTGACAAACAGATAGAATCCATCTCATACTTACCTACTGCAGCACCACTGACAAACAGATAGAATCCATCTCATACTCACCTACTGCAGTGCCACTGACAAACAGATAGAATCCACCTCATACCTACCTACTGCAGCACCACTGACAACCAGATAGAATCCATCTCATACTTACCTACTGCAGCACCACTGACAAACAAATAGAATCCACCTCATACCTACCTACGGCAGCACCACTGACAAACATATAGAATCCATCTCATACTCACCTACTGCAGCACCACTGACAAACAGATAGAATCCACCTCATACTCACCTACTGCAGCACCACTGACAAACAGATAGAATCCATCTCATACTCACCTACTGCAGTGCCACTGACAAACAGATAGAATCCATCTCATACTTACCTACTGCAGCACCACTGACAAACATATAGAATCCATCTCATACTCACCTACTGCAGCACCACTGACAAACAGATAGAATCCATCTCATACCTACCTACTGCAGCACCACTGACAAACAAATAGAATCCACCTCATACCTACCTACTGCAGCACCACTGACAAACAGATAGAATCCACCTCATACTTACCTACTGCAGTGCCACTGACAAACAGATAGAATCCACCTCATACTTACCTACTGCAGCGCCACTGACAAACAGATATAATCCACCTCATACTTACCTACTGCAGTGCCACTGACAAACAGATAGAATCCCTCTCATACTTACCTACTGCAGCTCCACCTCATACTTACCTACTGCAGCACCATCTCATACTTACCTACTGCAGCACCACTGACAAACAGATAGAATCCACCTCATACTTACCTACTGCAGCACCACTGACAAACAGATAGAATCCATCTCATACTTAACTACTGCAGCACCACCTCATACTTACCTACTGCAGCACCACTGACAAACTTGCTAGAGTAAATGATTTAAAGGAGTCCATTTATAGAGTCTTAAAGCCAAGTAAACAAGAGTACGTATATTTCATTCAAGTTCTCTAACGTTAGCTAGATCTCCTAGTCGTACTGTTGTGATAATTACGTTCATTGTGTTGTGTAAGAGTTAAGGGCCATCCACCAGACCAATAACTATAACTATGATTAACTAGGCTACATAACTATAAAACGTTGGTGAGCATAGACACTAGAGGACATTTGATCGTTTGTCGTTCTACAGTCCTGCACCTGTCAATCAACTGATCAATGCATCCTACTGCACACTGCCTATTTATAAGGTGGTAACATAAAACCATTCATGAGGTCTCTAGTACACAGATACTGGTTCAGACCATTCATGAGGTCTCTAGTACACAGATACTGGTTCAGACCATTCATGAGGTCTCTAGTACACAGATACTGGTTCAGACCATTCATGAGGTCTCTAGTACACAGATACTGGTTCAGACCTTTCACGAGGTCTCTAGTACACAGATACTGGTTCAGACCTTTCACGAGGTCTCTAGTACACAGATACTGGTTCAGACCATTCATGAGGTCTCTAGTACACAGCTACTGGTTCAGACCATTTGGTGCTTTCACGGTGTGTTCATTGTCATAGTCACAACTGCAAATAATACTTAAATTTACATGTAGGCCTAATGAGAAATAATATAGTAACTTGTATTTAAATGTCACAACTCAACAACAAACGCCATTTAGCATGCGTATCTTTTACAGAATATCATTGCCTCTTTGCTCAAGTGGTTTGTGAATCATTTCCATTTTTCTAATGGTTATCAATTCCTTTGGGTCTAATTTTCCACTGTGTTCATCTCTACATGTCCTGTGCAATTATTTGCAACGCAACAATGTTTTCATAACCGGCCAAAAGTCATCAATCACACCAATGCACTTTCTCTCCTCAACTTTCACCGAAATGCATTTGCTGTAGGCCTGTTTTACATTCAGCAATTAGTAAAAGCAAGCCTGCTTCTTTCCCCAAATAGGATATTAGTCTTAGTATTTAAAAAGTTGTAAAATAAATGTCCTATAGCTTTCCTGGGATTTCACGAGAAGAGGAATGGCCTATTGCGTACCGGGTAAGTCTTGCGTTGCATATAGCCTGTTGCGTAGCGGTAGTCTTGCGTTGCATATAGCCTGTTGCGTAGCGGTAGTCTTGCGTTGCATATAGCCTGTTGCGTAGCGGTAATCTTGCGTTGCAGCCTGTTGCGAACGGGAACAGCTGGAAGAGAGAGATTAGTGATGTGTAGCGGAAGTAAGAAGCTGAATATTAGTCAGATATTAGAACATTCATTAGCTAAATATTAGGTTTATAGGCTAAATATTAGGTATATAGGCTAAATATTAGGTATATAGGTTAAATATTAGGTATATAGGCTAAATATTTACCTGGCAAAGTGCAAGAAAAGAAAGTGCCCAGATTGTGAAATGGCAGATCTGTAGGTCTTTCCTCCAGGCTGCTCTCTGTGGTCCCCGGGCACGCAAAGCTCCACTATTGATTAAGCGTAGGCCTACAGACAATTATTATACCTGGGCTACAGCAACACAGTGCCTCGAGGAAGTTATTATTGTTATCAAGTGAGTGCATAATTATTGTTCAGCGGCTGTAAACTGTAGTGATGTAGACTAATTTAAATAACTGCTCAAACGTCCTGTTTTGTTTCATGACGAGATAACTTGCCTACAGCCTAGACCTGATTATGCAACCATTTAGATCCGTTTGGGTTTATCTTTGACAGTTTAGAAGGACAAGAAAGGCACACTACATGACCAAAAGTATGGTGACAACTGCTCGTTGAACATCTCCTTGCAAAATCATGGGCATTAATATGGAGTTGGTTCCCTCTTTCCTATAACAACAGCCTCCACTCTTCTGGGAAGGCTTTCCACGAGATGTTGGAACATTGCTGCTGGGACATGCCTCCATTCAGCCACAAGCGCATTAGTGAGGTTGGGCACTAATATTGGCCGATTAGGCCTGGCTCGCAGTCAGCGATCCAATTAATCCGAAAGCTGTTCAATGGGGTTGAGGTCAGGGCTCTGTGCAGGCCAGTCAAGTTCTTCCACCCTGATCTTGACAAACCATTTCTGTATGGACCTCGCTTTGTGCATGGGGGTATTGTCATTCTGAAACAGGAAAGGGCCTGATTTGTTGGAAAGGTGGCATCCTATGACAGTGCCACGTTGAAAGTCACTGAGTGCCACAATTATTGGCACCCCATCATTCAATACTTTGTGTAACCTCCCTTTACCAAGATAATAGCTCTGAGTCTTCTCCTATAATTTTGATACTGTAAACCATGCGATACTTTTGGGTAAGCTATCGTCAATAGGACTGGGATTGTATGCCTGTCGTTGGTTTCATGACTATCTAAAGGATCGAAGTCAGGTTGTTAGAGTCGACGGCATCCAGTCGGAGCCATTGGAGTTGGTTAAAGGGGTCCCACAAGGTTCTATACTTGGTCCATTACTGTTCACTCTCCACATAAACAATATCGGTGATGAGATAAGTGTCAAATTAATTTATATGCTGATGACACTGTCATGTACTCTTATCGCTTCAAAGGCTGACCAAGCATTATCACTATTGGAGACAGATTTTAAGATTTTACAAGGGTCTTTTATACAGCTGAAACTTGTTTTAAATGCAAAGAAAACACATTTTATGATTTTTAATAGGTTCAAAAAGTTGGCTGAAAATACTCTTGCACTTACGAGCTTAGATGATCCTCGAATGAATCAGGTCTCTGCATATAAATAGTTAGGGACATGGTTGGATGATAAACTGTTTATTAAAATGCATATTGACGAACTTTATAAATGGCTAAAAATCAAGCTAGGCTTCCTCTATAGAAACAGGACATGTTTGTCCTCTACAAATAGAAGACAAATTGTGCAAGCTACTTTTATGTCTGTTATAGATCATGGGGATATTATTTACATGCTACGGCATCAACACTTAAATTGCTGGATGCTACTTATCATTGCGCACTTGTGTTTATTACGGGTGCTAGCTACAGAACCACTGTGTTTAATGTCAAAATGTGGGTTGGACTTCGCTGTCCATGAGACGAGAACAACATGCTCTCGTGTTTGTCTATAAAGCACCTCTGAATAAACTACCTTCTCATTTATCATCACTCATCAATATTAGAATAATAATTCCTAAAACCAGGTCTCAAGCATGGATTACACTTGAGGCCCATGTGATTTCCACAGAGTTGGGTATGGCTGCCTTTTCCTGTTACGCTCCTTGCCTATGGAATAGTCTGCAGACTAAACTTAATATTGAGACTCTTGTCCCCCTGTCGCCCATTTTAAATATTTAGTGGAGGATTTGTATTTTTGTATTGCTTGTAACTGTTTTGGGTAATGCAAGTTATTGTGCTGTTAGGGGAATAACCTGTTAGGGGAACAACCTGTTAGGGGAATAACCTGTTAGGGGAATATCCTGTTAGGGGAATAACCTGTTAGGAGAATAACCTGTTAGGGGAACAACCTGTTAGGGGAACAACCTGTTAGGGGAATAACCTGTTAGGGGAATAACCTGTTAGGGGAATAACCTGTTAGGGAATAACCTGTTAGGGGAATAACCTGTTAGGGGAACAACCTGTTAGGGGAACAACCTGTTAGGGGAATAACCTGTTAGGGGAACAACCTGTTAGGGGAATAACCTGTTAGGGGAACAACCTGTTAGGGGAATAACCTGTTAGGGGAATAGCCTGTTAGGGGAACAACCTGTTAGGGGATTTGGGGAATAACCTGTTAGGGGAACAACCTGTTAGGGGAATAACCTGTTAGGGGATTCGGGGAATAACCTGTTAGGGGAATAACCTGTTAGGGGAATAACCTGTTAGGGGAATAACCGATGTGTAAGTGTAACAATCTGCTGCTGTATTTGTTTGTGTTATCTGTGATGGTTTTGTTTGTCTTGTGTAGTTTCTTAATCATTGTACCTAAACTGTATGTGTAAACATGTCTACACAGGGCCCAGCTGTAACAGATACCTTGGTCTCAGTCTGTGTTCCTTGTTGAAATAAAGGTAGAATAATAATGAGTAATGAGGTTGGAGAACACATGGCAAGGGATCTGAGTCCATTCCTCCATACAGAATCTCTCTCCTCTTCAGCTCATCACGTGGGTTTTAAATGGGGTTCAGGTCAGGGGACTGGGATGGCCATGGCAAAACCTTGATTCTGTGGTCAGTGAAACATTTCTGTGTTGATTTTGAGATGTGCTTTGGATCATTGTCCTGCTGGAAAATCCAACCACGGCCCAGTTTCCTAACAGAGGCAGTCCGGTTTAGATGTAATATCTGCTGGTACTTGATGGAGTCCATGATACCATGTATCCTCACAAGTGGTCCAGCGCCTTTGGAAGAAAAACAGCCCCACAACATCAAAGATCCATCACCAGACTTCACAGTGGGGATGAGGTACTTTCTGTATGGATATCTTTCTGTATGGATATCTTTCTGTATGGATCTTTCTGTCTACACCAAACCCACCTCTGGTGTTGGTTTCCAAAAAGCTCTATTTTGGTCTCATCTGACCATTGTCAGGTGTAACTGGCTGTAAGGGAGTCAGACGCAGGAGAGCAGAAGTTGGGGAGACAAAGGAGCCTTTTATTTCGGCGAACAAAACTCACGGCACTAAGAACCCTAAACACAATACGGGTTGACATAACCCACGGGACTAAGAACCCTAAACACAATACGGGTTGACATAACCCACGGGACTAAGAACCCTAAACACAATACGGGTTGACATAACCCACGGGACTAAGAACCCTAAACACAATACGGGTTGACATAACCCACGGGACTAAGAACCCTAAACACAATACGGGTTGACATAACCCACGGCACTAAGAACCCTAAACACAATATGGGTTGACATAACCCACGGCACTGAGAACCCTAAACACAATATGGGCTGACATAACCCACGGCACTAAGAACCCTAAACACAAGACTGAGAACCCTAAACACAATATGGGCTGACATAACCCACGGCACTAAGAACCCTAAACACAATATGGGCTGACATAACCCACGGCACTAAGAACACTAAACACAATATGGGCTGACATAACCCACGGCACTGAGAACCCTAAACACAATATGGGTTGACATAACCCACGGCACTAAGAACACTAAACACAATATGGGTTGACATAACCCACGGCACTAAGAACACTAAACACAATATGGGTTGACATAACCCACGGCACTAAGAACCCTAAACACAATATGGGTTGACATAACCCATGGCACTAAGAACCCTAAACACAATATGGGTTGACAAAACCCAGAGCAAACCAGTCTAGCGTTCCACATACACGAAACAACAAACAATTCCACACACAGACATGGGGGGGAACAGAGGGTTATATACATGTCTAATACTGAGGGAATTGAAACCAGGTGTGTAGGAAAACAAGACAAGACAAATGGAAAAATGAAAGGTGGATCGGCGATGGCTAGAAACCCGGACGTTGACTGCCGAACTAGCAGCTAGCTAAAGTTAGGCTCTGTGCTTTTAGCTTGCTGCATAAATAGATACGCTAGCCTTTTAGCCAGGTTATGACTGACTTGTGATCATTGCCCTAGTTTGATTGTATTGACATTCCCAGCCTTAGTTACATTCGAAACAGTGCATCCCAAATGGGCGGAGGTAGCAAACAACGTACCAGGCCAGCTGTGATTTACAACCTGATAGCTATATTTTTTGGACTATGAAGACATGTGCTGGTGAATTATATTAATCATGCATTGAACTGCATCCATCTATTCTACCAACAATGTCTTACTGTACATCATGGAATGCTGAGTCAAATAGAATCTATTTTTAAAACCTCATATTAAGTTGGTTTGTAGCATAAACTGGGAATTTTATATTTTTGACTGATATTATGATTGTCTGCTTCATAGATGCAAAGTAGTTGGAACGCTGTCAGTTTCATTTGAACTCTAAACCTAACTCCTAACCTTAACCCTAAACCTAACTCCTAACCCTAAACCTAACCTTAACCTCAAACCCTAAACCTAACTCCTACCCCTAACCCCAAACCCTAAACCTAACTCCTACCCGACCCCTAACCTTAACCCTAAACCTAACCTTAACCCCAAACCTAACTCCTACCCGACCCCTAACCTTAACCCTAAACCTAACTCCTAACCCTACCCCTAACCTTAACCTTAACCCAAACCCTAACCTTAACCCCAAACCTAACCCTTAAACCTGAAATTAAAATGTTACTTTTCAGGACACGCACAATGTCCTGACTTTTCAGAATTTACATTTGTTTCCTGCATTGTCTTCTGGTCACTTTTCAGGACATTCTGTTCTGAAAACAAGATATGAAAACAAGTCAACACACACACACACACTTATGAAACACAGCCAGGGATATCTCTCAGTGAGGCAGGACCCATGATGATAAAGAGAAAAGAGGTTTCAGAAGTCATCAGTGCATGGAGACAGAAGAGAGCTCAACTGAGAAGGATGAAATCTCTAAAGTTGAGCTGCTTGTTTCTCTCTGTCTCTCTCCTGCTCTCTCCCCTGTCATTTACGGCAGGGGATACTCACTGCGAGGAGAGGGGCTTTGCAGCATTAATTAGATTTCACATCAAAGAGCGAGACAGTTGCTTCGTTGGGAGTGTGTGCCCGGCAGTGATTGGCTAATCGCTCTCACAGGTGATATACACACTCGGAACTCTGAGCTCCCTCTAACCTTGTTCAGCCTGCTGGTTTAGTGCAGGCTGAACTAGGTCTGTAACTGAAGCCTGTCTAGCTGTCAGCTAGAGCCATATCCACTTTGCTCTTGTGATCTCAACAGCAGGCCCTTCTCTGCTCAGGTGGAGTTCAATACCACATGATAATGGACAGAGACAGTCTCAGGTAGAGTTCAGTACCACATGATAATGGACAGAGACAGTCTCAGGTGGAGTTCAATACCACATGATAATGGACAGAGACAGTCTCAGGTAGAGTTCAGAACCACGTGATAATGGACAGAGACAGTCTCAGGTAGAGTTCAGAACCACGTGATAATGGACAGAGACAGTCTCAGGTAGAGTTCAGTACAATGTGATAATGGACAGAGACAGTCTCAGGTAGAGTTCAGAACCACGTGATAATGGACAGAGACAGTCTCAGGTAGAGTTCAGTACCACATGATAATGGACAGAGACAGTCTCAGGTAGAGTTTAATACCACAAGATAATGGACAGAGACAGTCTCAGGTAGAGTTCAGTACCACATGATAATGGACAGAGACAGTCTCAAGTAGAGTTCAGTACCATGTGATAATGGACAGAGACAGTCTCAGGTAGAGTTCAGAACCACGTGATAATGGACAGAGACAGTCTCAGGTAGAGTTCAGAACCACGTGATAATGGACAGAGACAGTCTCAGGTAGAGTTCAGAACCACGTGATAATGGACAGAGACAGTCTCAGGTAGAGTTCAGTACCACATGATAATGGACAGAGACAGTCTCAAGTAGAGTTCAGTACCACAAGATAATGGACAGAGACAGTCTCAGGTAGAGTTCAGAACCACATGATAATGGACAGAGACAGTCTCAGGTAGAGTTCAGTACCACAAGATAATGGACAGAGACAGTCTCAGGTAGAGTTCAGTACCACATGATAATGGACAGAGACAGTCTCAGGTAGAGTTCAGAACCACATGATAATGGACAGAGACAGTCTCAGGTAGAGTTCAGTACCACAAGATAATGGACAGAGACAGTCTCAGGTAGAGTTCAGAACCACGTGATAATGGACAGAGACAGTCTCAGGTAGAGTTCAGTACCACATGATAATGGACAGAGACAGTCTCAGGTAGAGTTCAGTACCACATGATAATGGACAGAGTCTCAGGTCCAGAATCTCCAGATGTTCATCACTTTTGACTTTACAACAGACAAATATATAGCCTACACTCAGCAATCATAAACTGTGTTTTGTGTTAACCCATAAGGAATGTCAATGTGACTCCATATTGTGTCCTGCTGAAGTCTATTATTCAGAGAAGGACTTAGCTGTTTTCCTTCTAATCTCGATCCAGGATCAATCTGTTCCCTAATCCAAACCTACGCTCTGATATGATCAATACAAGTGAATATTAATGCTGCCTAAATAAATGAGATAATGTCTCTCTCTCTCTCTGTCTCTAAACCAGAGTCTGTTTCATCCAGTTAAGACTAAATGACAGGCTAAGTAATTAGAGGGGAGATCATCAGTCTTGGAATTCAGGGTGAGAGAAAGACCCCTGGTTCACTGGCCTGGATGACAAGAGGGAGTTCACCCCCACATGCATATGAACACACACATCTCATTGGAGAACAGACATCACCAAAGTCAAGCCAAGTGCATAAAAGAATGTCCATATGGTCAGAGGTCAACAGAAATCTAATTATGACAACGAGGTGAAGTACAGAGGCACTTTAATTATTCAAACCTCCTGTATGATCATTTCAATGACACAGGAATGGGGTGGGGTGTAGTGTGAGAATGATCTCTCTATCTGATCTGCGAGGCGGAGGCTCTGTGTTTGATGGGGGAGGAGTTCGCCACGGCTGGGAGATGAAGGTTCTGGGACACAAAGTTCCTCTGGCGGACATCAGTGGGAGGGACTTCCCTGGAAGAGGTGTTCCCATTGGAGGAGGCAGAGTGGGGTGGGGTGTAAGCAGGCGTGGTTCCTTTCACCTCGTACGTCCACTGCATGTTTGCTGTCTGCAGGAGAGACAAGCAGCTGTCAATCAGTGAGGTGTGTGTCTGCTGTCTGGAGGAGAGACAAGCAGCTGTCAATCAGTGAGGTGTGTGTCTGCTGTCTGGGGGAGGGACAAGCATCTGTCAATCAGCGAGGTGTGTGTGTCTGCTGTCTGGGGGAGGGACAAGCATCTGTCAATCAGTGAGGTGTGTGTCTGCTGTCTGGGGGAGGGACAAGCATCTGTCAATCAGCGAGGTGTGTGTGTTTGCTGTCTGGGGGAGGGACAAGCATCTGTCAATCAGTGAGGTGTGTGTCTGCTGTCTGGGGGAGGGACAAGCAGCTGTCAGCCAGTGAGATGTGTGTCTGCTGTCTGGGGGAGAGACAAGCAGCTGTCAATCAGTGAGGTGTGTGTCTGCTGTCTGGGGGAGGGACAAGCATCTGTCAGCCAGTGAGGTGTGTGTCTGCTGTCTGGGGGAGGGACAAGCATCTGTCAATCAGTGAGGTGTGTGTCTGCTGTCTGGGGGAGGGACAAGCATCTGTCAGCCAGTGAGGTGTGTGTCTGCTGTCTGGAGGAGGGACAAGCATCTGTCAGCCAGTGAGGTGTGTGTCTGCTGTCTGGGGGAGGGACAAGCATCTGTCAATCAGTGAGGTGTGTGTCTGCTGTCTGGGGGAGGGACAAGCATCTGTCAGCCAGTGAGGTGTGTGTCTGCTGTCTGGGGGAGGGACAAGCATCTGTCAGCCAGTGGGTGTGTGTCCAGTGAGGTGTGTGTCTGCTGTCTGGGGGAGGGACAAGCATCTGTCAATCAGTGAGGTGTGTGTCTGCTGTCTGGGGGAGGGACAAGCATCTGTCAATCAGTGAGGTGTGTGTGTCTATATCTGTTGCCCTGATCCTTACACTACACTCTTAGAAAAAAGAGTTCCAAAAGGGTTCTTCGGCTTTCCCCATAGGAGAACCCTTTTTGGTTCCAGGTAGAACCATTTTTGATTCCAGGTAGAACCCTTTTGGATTCTGTGTAGAAAGAACCCTATGTAGAAAGAATCCTATTTCTACATGGAACCCAAAAGGGTTCTTCAAAGGGTTCTCCTATGGGAACAGTCGAAGAGCCCTTTAAGCTTCTAGATAGCACCTTTTTTAGCTACGAGTGTAGTGTGTTACTAGCCAGACATACCTGGACCAGCAGCGTAGCGTGGTGTCTCTTGCTGTACATGGAGGGGGTGAAGGAGATGGTGAGGAGGGTACCGGCTGACCCCACTGGGAGGAGCTCACCTGAGGAGGGACACACCTGGAACTCACTGCCCCCACCTGGCAGGAACCCTGCTGTGAACGGCTCTGGGTACCTGCCACATAGACATGCAGGAACACAAACATGGATAGGGATAGGGTAAGTGTCAGAGAAACACACACACACACACACACACACACACACACACACACACACACACACACACACACACACACACACACACACACATACACACACAGCTTGACCTGGTCTGGCTGGTCAGTCTGAAGCCCACAGCAGAGGTCTTGTGTAGCCCTGCAGCGTTAATGGTGATGACGTCATCAACCTGCGGCTCGGTGGAGATGAGGCTGATGGGAAACTTCCAGAGCCCACCTGTCAAACACTGAACCGCCAGCACAGCTGAACACCTAGGGAGAGGAGGAGAGGAGGGGAGAGGAGGAGAGGAGGGGAGGAGGGAATGGGAGAAGAGAGGAGGGGAGAGGAGGGGAGACGAGAGGAGGAGAGGTGGGGATGGGAGAAGAGAGGAGAAGAGAGGAGGAGAGGTGGGGATGGGAGAAGAGAGGAGGAGAGGAGGAGAGGTGGGGATGGGAGAAGAGAGGAGAAGAGAGGGAGGAGAGGTGGGGATGGGAGAAGAGATGAGAGGAGGGAGGGGAGAAGAGAGGAGAAGAGAGGAGGAGAGGTGGGGATGGGAGAAGAGAGGAGAAGAGAGGAGGAGAGGTGGGGATGGGAGAAGAGATGAGGGGAGGAGGGGAGAAGAGGGTAGAGGAGGGGACAGGGTGAGGGGAAGAGGATAGGGGAGTGGAGGGGAGAGGGGGGGAGGAAGGTAGAGGAGGAGAGGGAGAGCGGAACACAAATAGATACAGTCTCTGAAGAGTAATTATTTATAAGTAATGCACTTTATCAGATGTTAGTCTGCTACCTGGATTTCTAGAAGGTGCAGAGCTGAGAGCCAGTGTGTGTGTGTGTGTGTGATATGCGTGTGTGTGTGATATGCGCGTGTGTGTGATATGCGTGTGTTTGTGTGATATGCATGTGTGTGTGATATGCGTGTGTGTGTGATATGCGTGTGTGTGTGATATGCGTGTGTTTGTGTGATATGCATGTGTGTGTGATATGCGTGTGTGTGTGATATGCGTGTGTTTGTGTGTGTGATATGCGTGTGTGTGTGATATGCGTGTGTTTGTGCGTGTGATATGCGTGTGTGTGTGATATGCGTGTGTTTGTGTGATATGCGTGTATGTGTGATATGCGTGTATGTGTGATATGCGTGTGTGTGTGATATGTGTGTGTGTTTGTGTGTGTGCTATGCGTGTGTTTGTGTGTGTGATATGCGTGTGTTTGTGTGTGTGATATGCGTGTGTTTGTGTGTGTGATATGCGTGTGTTTGTGTGTGTAATATGCGTGTGTTTGTGTGTGTGATATGCGTGTGTTTGTGTGTGTATGCGTGTGTTTGTGTGTGTGATATGCGTGTGTTTGTGTGTGTTTGTGTGTGTGATATGCGTGTGTTTGTGTGTGTGATATGCGTGTGTTTGTGTGTGTGATATGCGTGTGTGTGTGATATGCGTGTGTTTGTGTGTGTAATATGCGTGTGTTTGTGTGATATGCGTGTGTTTGTGTGATATGCGTGTGTGTGTGATATGCGTGTGTGTGTGATATGCGTGTGTGTGTGATATGCGTGTGTGTGTGATATGCGTGTGTGTGTGATATGCGTGTGTGTGTGATATGCATGTGTGTGTGATATGCATGTGTGTGTGATATGCGTGTGTGTGTGATATGCGTGTGTGTGTGATATGCGTGTGTTTGTGTGTGTGATATGCATGTGTGTGTGATATGCGTGTGTGTGTGATATCCGTGTGTGTGTGATATGCGTGTGTTTGTGCGTGTGATATGCGTGTGTGTGTGATATGCGTGTGTGTGTGTGATATGCGTGTGTGTGTGATATGCGTGTGTGTGTGATATGCGTGTGTGTGTGATATGCGTGTGTGTGTGATATGCGTGTGTGTGTGATATGTGTGTGTGTGTGATATGTGTGTGTGTGTGATATGCGTGTGTTTGTGTGTGTAATATGCGTGTGTTTGTGTGTGTGATATGCGTGTGTTTGTGTGTGTGATATGCGTGTGTTTGTGTGTGTAATATGCGTGTGTTTGTGTGATATGCGTGTGTGTGTGATATGCATGTGTGTGTGATATGCATGTGTGTGTGATATGCATGTGTGTGTGATATGCGTGTGTGTGTGATATGCGTGTGTGTGTGATATGCGTGTGTGTGTGATATGCGTGTGTTTGTGATATGCGTGTGTTTGTGTGTGTGATATGCGTGTGTGTGTGATATGCGTGTGTTTGTGTGATATGCGTGTGTTTGTGTGATATGCGTGTGTTTGTGTGTGTGATATGCGTGTGTGTGTGTTATGCGTGTGTGTGTGATATGCGTGTGTGTGTGATATGCGTGTGTGTGTGATATGCGTGTGTGTGTGATATGCGTGTGTTTGATATGCGTGTGTGTGTGATATGCGTGTGTGTGTGATATGCGTGTGTGTGATATGCGTGTGTTTGTGTGTTTGTGTGTGATATGCGTGTGTTTGTGTGTGTGATATGCGTGTGTTTGTGTGTGTGATATGCGTGTGTGTGTGATATGCGTGTGTTTGTGATATGCGTGTGTGTGTGATATGCGTGTGTTTGTGTGATATGCGTGTGTTTGTGTGTGTGATATGCGTGTTTGTGTGATATGCGTGTGTTTGTGTGATATGCGTGTGTTTATGCGTGTGTTTGTGTGATATGCGTGTGTTGTGATGTGTGTGTGTGATATGCGTGTTTGTGTGATATGCGTGTGTGTGTGATATGCGTGTGTGTGTGATATGCGTGTGTTTGTGTGTGTGATATGCGTGTGTTTGTGTGATATGCGTGTGTTTGTGTGTGTGATATGCGTGTGTTTGTGTGTGTGATATGCGTGTGTTTGTGTGATATGCGTGTGTGTGTGTGTGATATGCGTGTGTTTGTGTGTGTGATATGCGTGTGTTTGTGTGTGTGATATGCGTGTGTGTGTGTGTGTTTGTGTGTGTGTGTGTTTGTGTGTGATATGCGTGTGTGTGTGTGATATGCGTGTGTTTGTGTGTGTGATATGCGTGTGTTTGTGTGTGTGATATGTGTTTGTGTGTGTGATATGCGTGTGTTTGTGTGTGTGATATGCGTGTTTGTGTGTGATATGCGTGTGTTTGTGTGATATGCGTGTGTGTGTGATATGCGTGTGTGTGTGATATGCGTGTGTGTGTGATATGCGTGTGTTTGTGTGTGTGATATGCGTGTGTTTGTGTGTGTGATATGCGTGTGTGTGTGATATGCGTGTGTGTGTGATATGCGTGTGTGTGTGATATGCGTGTGTGTGTGATATGCGTGTGTTTGTGTGATATGCGTGTGTTTGTGTGTGATATGCGTGTGTGTGTGATATGCGTGTGTGTGTGATATGCGTGTGTGTGTGTGATATGCGTGTGTGTGTGATATGCGTGTGTTTGTGTGATATGCGTGTGTGTGTGTGATATGCGTGTGTGTGTGATATGCGTGTGTGTGTGATATGCGTGTGTGTGTGATATGCGTGTGTGTGTGATATGCGTGTGTGTGTGATATGCGTGTGTGTGTGTGTGATATGCATGTGTGTGTGTGTGTGTGATATGCGTGTGTGATATGTGTGATATGCGTGTGTTTGTGATATGCGTGTGTTTGTGTGTGATATGCGTGTGTGTGTGATATGCGTGTGTTTGTGTGATATGCGTGTGTTGTGATATGCGTGTGTTTGTGATATGCGTGTGTTGTGATATGCGTGTGTGTGTGATATGCGTGTGTTTGTGTGATATGCGTGTGTTTGTGTGATATGCGTGTGTTTGTGTGATATGCGTGTGTGTGTGATATGCGTGTGTGTGTGTGATATGCGTGTGTGTGTGATATGCGTGTGTGTGTGTGATATGCGTGTGTGTGTGATATGCGTGTGTGTGTGATATGCGTGTGTGTGTGTGATATGCGTGTGTGTGTGTGATATGCGTGTGTTTGTGTGTGTGATATGCGTGTGTTTGTGTGTGATATGCGTGTGATGTGTGTGATATGCGTGTGTTTGTGATATGCGTGTGTGTGTGATATGCGTGTGTGTGTGTGATATGCGTGTGTGTGTGATATGCGTGTGTTTGTGTGTGATATGCGTGTGTTTGTGTGATATGCGTGTGTGTTTGTGTGATATGCGTGTGTGTGTGTGATATGCGTGTGTTTGTGTGTGATATGCGTGTGTGTGTGTGATATGCGTGTGTTTGTGTGATATGCGTGTGTGTGTGTGATATGCGTGTGTGTGTGTGATATGCGTGTGTGTGTGATATGCGTGTGTGTGTGATATGCGTGTGTTTGTGTGTGTGATATGCGTGTGTGTGTGATATGCGTGTGTTTGTGTGATATGCGTGTGTGTGTGTGTGATATGCGTGTGTGTGTGTGATATGCGTGTGTGTGTGTGATATGCGTGTGTTTGTGTGTGATATGCGTGTGTGTGTGAAATGCGTGTGTTTGTGTGTGTGATATGTGTGTGTGTGATATGCGTGTGTGTGTGTGTGATATGCGTGTGTGTGTGTGATATGCGTGTGATATGCGTGTGTTTGTGTGATATGCGTGTGTGTGTGTGATATGCGTGTGTGTGTGTGATATGCGTGTGTGTGTGATATGCGTGTGTGTGTGATATGTGTGTTCGTGTGATATGCGTGTGTTTGTGTGTGTGATATGCGTGTGTTTGTGTGTGTAATATGCGTGTGTTTGTGTGTGTGTGTAATATGCACACATTTGTGTGTGTGTGTGTCTGTGATGTATGTCCGTTACCTGAGAGGTTTGTAAGGGGTGAAGATGAGGTTGATGGTGAGAGAGACGATGCCAGAGTTGGGGTCTCGGTGACAGTTCAGTAGAGACAGGGTTACACAGCCCTCCAGCTGGGACCGCTCAGCATCACTGTTATAACACACCTCACATAGGAAGTCTTCTAGAGCCAGCCTGAAGCCTGCTGCTAGACATGGATGGACACACACACACACTGACTCAGTTCTGGTACTCTGTGTATATAGCCAAGTTATCATTGACTCAGTACTGATACTCTGTGTATACAGCCAAGTTATCATTGACTCAGTACTGATACTCTGTGTATACAGCGTGTGTGTGTGTGATATGCGTGTGTTTGTGTGATACAGTGTGTGTTGACTCAGTGCTGATACTCTGTGATATGCGTGTATCATTGACTCAGTACTGATACTGTGTATATGCAGTGTTATCATGATAGTCGTGTGTTACTCTGTGTATATGCCAAGTTATCATTGACTGTGTGTACTGATACTCTGTGTATGTGCCATATGTTATGTTTGACTCAGTACTGATACTCTGTGTATGTGTGTTATATTGACTCAGTCCTGATACTCTGTGTTACAGCCAAGTTATATGTGTGTTCTGTGTCTGTGATATCATGTGTTTGTGTACTGATACTCTGTGTTTGTGTGTGTTATCATTGACTCAGTGTGTAATATCGTGTGTTTGTGTGTGTTATCATTGACTCACATTTGTGTCTGTGTGTGTCTATGTTATCATTGACCAGTTACTGATAGGTTTGTAAGGGGTGAAGATGAGGTTGATGGTGAGAGAGACTATGCCAGAGTTGGGGTCTCGGTGACAGTTCAGTAGAGACAGGGTTACACAGCCCTCCAGCTGGGACCGCTCAGCATCACTGTTATAACACACCTCAGTACTGAAGTCTGTGTATAGCCAGCCTGATCAGCCTGCTACTGACATGGATGGACACACACACACACTGACTCAGTTCTGGTACTCTGTGTATATAGCCAAGTTATCATTGACTCAGTACTGATACTCTGTGTATACAGCCAAGTTATCATTGACTCAGTACTGATACTCTGTGTATACAGCCAAGTTATCATTGACTCAGTACTGATACTCTGTGTATACAGCCAAGTTATCATTGACTCAGTACTGATACTCTGTGTATACAGCCAAGTTATCATTGACTCAGTCCTGATACTCTGTGTATACAGCCAAGTTATCATTGACTTAGTACTGATACTCTGTGTATACAGCCAAGTTATCATTGACTCAGTACTGATACTCTGTGTATGTAGCCAAGTTATCATTGACTCAGTCCTGATACTCTGTGTATACAGCCAAGTTATCATTGACTCAGTCCTGATACTCTGTGTATACAGCCAAGTTATCATTGACTCAGTACTGATACTCTGTGTATATAGCCAAGTTATCATTGACTCAGTACTGGTACTCTGTGTATACAGCCAAGTTATCATTGACTCAGTACTGATACTCTGTGTATACAGCCAAGTTATCATTGACTCAGTACTGATACTCTGTGTATACAGCCAAGTTATCATTGACTCAGTACTGATACTCTGTGTATACAGCCAAGTTGTCTGACAGCCGTGGTATATCAGCCGTTTACCACGGAGATGATAAAACATGTATTTTTACTGCTCTAATTACATTGGTAACCAGTTTATAATAGCAATAAGGCACCTTGGGGTTTGTGATATATGGCCAATATACCACGGCTAAGGGCTGTATCCAGTCTCTCCTCGTTGCGTCGTGCCTAAGAACAGCCCTTAGCTGTGGTATATTGGCCACATTCCACAAACCCCCTCGGGCCTTATTGCTTAATGATATCATTGTTAGTCTACACCTGTTGTTTACCAAACATGTGACAAATACAATTGTATTTGATTTGACACACACACTCACTATCTAACCTGACTTTGTCAAAACAGCAATATGGTGTGTGTTGTCAGGAGATTAGACCCATCCTACAAGGAGAATGATGTGTGTGTTGTCAGGAGATTAGACACATCCTACAAGGAGAATGATGTGTGTGTTGTCAGGAGATTAGACAGCTCCTAAGAGGAGAATGATGTGTGTGTTGTCAGGAGATTAGACACATCCTACAAGGAGAATGATGATGTGTGTTGTCAGGAGATTAGACACATCCTACAAGGAGAATGATGATGTGTGTGTTGTCAGGAGATTAGACACATCCTACAAGGAGAATGATGTGTGTGTGTGTTGTCAGGAGATTAGACACATCCTACAAGGAGAATGATGTGTGTGTGTTGTCAGGAGATTAGACACATCCTACAAGGAGAATGATGTGTGTGTGTGTTGTCAGGAGATTATTGTGAAGATTATGAACAAGTGGACTTCACTTAACCAGAGTAACGAACACTGTGAACATTGTCAGCTGACTAAGTTACCTTGGATATGCTCTGTTGAGACAGAAATAATGCATTACAATTAGTTACATAATCACATCACACACTCTCAGGGTACAGGCCCACACACTCTCAGGGTACAGGCCCACACACTCTCAGGGTACAGGCCCACACACGACAACACACACAATGACGTGCAACACACACTCACTTCAAACCTAACTTCCAGTGAAGTTGATGTGATCTCACCTGAGGTTCCAGAGGAGGGGGCCCTGATGAGAGTTGTGTCTGTGCTGCTGATGGAGGAGGGGGCCCTGATGAGAGTTGTGTCTGTGTTGCTGATGGAGGAGGGGGCCCTGATGAGAGTTGTGTCTGTGTTGCTGACGGAGGAGGGGGCCCTGATGAGAGTTGTGTCTGTGTTGCTGATGGAGGAGGGGGCCCTGATGAGAGTTGTGTCTGTGTTGCTGATGGAGGAGGGGGCCCTGATGAGAGTTGTGTCTGTGTTGCTGATGGAGGAGGGGGCCCTGATGAGAGTTGTGTCTGTGTTGCTGATGGAGGAGGGGGCCCTGATGAGAGTTGTGTCTGTGTTGCTGATGGAGGAGGGGGCCCTGATGAGAGTTGTGTCTGTGCTGCTGATGGAGGAGGGGGCCCTGATGAGAGTTGTGTCTGTGTTGCTGATGGAGGAGCCAGGAACACATCCCGTCAACAGCACCTCCACTCTCTCCTCCACTCGACCGCGAGCCTCACATTCTATCACCGCTGGATGAGAGGGTTCAGGAGGGGCCTCTGGGATGCCATGGATGGGGTAGACCCAGCAGACCAAACGCACCCGGTCCTTCTCTACCTCCACACACCTGTACACAGAGAAACACCTGTTACACACACGCATGTGCACACACACACACACGCATGTGCACACACACACACACACACACACACACACATACACACGCATGTGCACACACACACACACACACACATACACACATACACACGCATGTGCACACACACACACACACACACACACACACACACACACACATACACACACACACACACACACACACACACACACAAAAAACACACACACACACACTGTACTGACTTGTCCCTCTGGGCCGTGGTGAGTGGTGAGTCCAGGCGGGGGAGGTTGAAGAGGGGCTCTAGCTGAACCAGGAGCCAGGCCTGGTGCAGTTGCATGGAGTCAGGGGCAAACACCACAGGAATGTCCACACTGGCCCCCGCAGACACACGCACACCTGGAGCCAACATGGAGGACAGTAGAGACAAGCTTTACTAGAGTATCTAACATGTAGGCTGAAACTCAGGCTAACACCGTGGAGAACAGAGGAACTATGCCTTTCAAGTAAGGCTTGACACAGAGATGTGTAAGAACTGACCTTGTGTCTGTTTGAGGGGGATGCAGAACACTTTCCTGTCACAGATGAAGGACTGGCTTGATCTCTTCTGACCAGGATCCTCGTCTGATAGGAGAATGAACCATTACTACCATCATGTCTCTACTGTTTCCCTGTGTGTCTGGGGTACGACTATGTCTGTACATGCATACTGTATATGTGTGTGTGTGTGTCCGGTGTATGTGTCCAGTGTGTGTCCAGTGTGTGTCCAGTGTGTGTCCAGTGTGTATGTCCAGTGTGTATGTCCAGTGTGTGTCCAGTGTGTATGTCCAGTGTGTATGTCCAGTGTGTATGTCCAGTGTGTGTCCAGTGTGTGTCCAGTGTGTATGTCCAGTGTGTGTGTCCAGTGTGTGTCCAGTGTGTGTGTCCAGTGTGTGTGTCCAGTGTGTGTCCAGTGTGTGTCCAGTATGTGTCCAGTATGTGTCCAGTGTGTATGTCCAGTGTGTGTGTCCAGTGTGTGTCCAGTGTCTGTCCAGTGTGTGTCCAGTGTTTGTGTCCAGTGTGTGTCCAGTGTGTGTGTCCAGTGTGTGTCCAGTGTGTGTCCAGTGTGTATGTCCAGTGTGTGTGTCCAGTGTGTGTCCAGTGTGTGTGTCCAGTGTGTATGTCCAGTGTGTGTCCAGTGTGTGTCCAGTGTGTGTGTCCAGTGTGTGTCCAGTGTGTGTCCAGTGTGTATGTCCAGTGTGTGTGTCCAGTGTGTGTGTCCAGTGTGTGTGTGTGTGTCCAGTGTGTATGTCCAGTGTGTGTGTCCAGTGTGTGTCCAGTGTGTGTCCAGTGTGTGTGTCCAGTGTGTGTCCAGTGTGTATGTCCAGTGTGTGTCCAGTGTGTGTCCAGTGTGTGTCCAGTGTGTATGTCCAGTGTGTGTGTCCAGTGTGTGTGTCCAGTGTGTGTCCAGTGTGTGTGTCCAGTGTGTGTCCAGTGTGTGTCCAGTGTGTATGTCCAGTGTGTGTGTCCAGTGTGTGTCCAGTGTGTGTCCAGTGTGTGTCCAGTGTGTATGTCCAGTGTGTGTGTCCAGTGTGTGTCCAGTGTGTGTGTCCAGTGTGTATGTCCAGTGTGTGTCCAGTGTGTGTCCAGTGTGTATGTCCAGTGTGTGTCCAGTGTGTATGTCCAGTGTGTGTCCAGTGTGTGTGTCCAGTGTGTGTGTGTGTGTCCAGTGTGTGTCCAGTGTGTATGTCCAGTGTGTGTGTCCAGTGTGTGTCCAGTGTGTGTCCAGTGTGTGTCCAGTGTGTGTGTCCAGTGTGTGTCCAGTGTGTATGTCCAGTGTGTGTGTCCAGTGTGTGTCCAGTGTGTATGTCCAGTGTGTGTCCAGTGTGTGTCCAGTGTGTGTGTTTGACCTGTGAGTCTGAGGTGCAGCAGGGCTGGGTGTTCAGTAGGGTTCCTGAAGGGGAGGATGATGGAGGAATGAGATCCCACAGGGGAGGCTACAGACAGAGGCTCCATCCTCCCAGGGGTCAGGCCTTCACCACACAGCTGGAAGCTCCAGTGTTTTAACTGGGAGGACAACAACAACAACAACTAAATCATTGTCAGCTGACAGATGGAGGAATTTTGGTTACCTAGTTACGTGTGGAAATAGCAGAGAATTCAGAACCATGGATAGTGGAAAAATGTCATTGATTTTGTTGAATCTTTGCAATCATCAGCAATCATTGTTTACACCATTGTACTGTGAGTCCATCCTTATCCAACTGCTGTATCAGACAGTTCTTATTCACTACCTACCTCTTCCCCTCTCTCTCCAACCCTTCCTACCTCTTCCCCTCTCTCTCCAACCCTTCCTACCTCTTCCCCTCTCTCTCCAACCCTTCCTACCTCTTCCCCTTACCCTCCAACCCTTCCTACCTCTTCCCCTCTCTCTTCAACCCTTCCTACCTCTTCCCCTTACCCTCCAACCCTTCCCCTCTTCCCCTTACCCTCCAACCCTTCCCCTCTTCCCCTTCCCCTCCAACCCTTCCCCTCTACCCTTACCCTCCAACCCTTCCTACCTCTTCCCCTTACCCTCCAACCCTTCCCCTCTTCCCCTTACCCTCCAACCCTTCCCCTCTTCCCCTTACCCTCCAACCCTTCCCCTCTTCCCCTTACCCTCCAACCCTTCCCCTCTTCCCCTTACCCTCCAACCCTTCCCCTTACCCTCCAACCCTTCCCCTTACCCTCCAACCCTTCCCCTCTTCCCCTTACCCTCCAACCCTTCCCCTTACCCTCCAACCCTTCCCCTTACCCTCCAACCCTTCCCCTCTTCCCCTTACCCTCCAACCCTTCCCCTTACCCTCCAACCCTTCCCCTTACCCTCCAACCCTTCCCCTCTTCCCCTTACCCTCCAACCCTTCCCCTTTCCCTCCAACCCTTCCCCTTACCCTCCAACCCTTCCCCTTTCCCCTTACCCTCCAACCCTTCCCCTTTCCCC
>NC_088397.1:9250087-9252587 GCF_034236695.1 Oncorhynchus nerka
GCCTTTTAGATCATAATGAATACTAGAGAGAGGACCAGATCCTAGATCAGCTCTCCTACTCTCAGATGCTTAGTGAATACAGGCCCTGAAGTATTTCCAGTACAGTCAAGGTGTCTGTCTCTTCCCTGTCTGTCTCTTCCCTGTCTGTCTCTTCCCTGTCTGTCTCTTCCCTGTCTGTCTCTTACCTGTCTGTCTCTTCCCGGTCTGTCTCTTACCTGTCTGTCTCTTCCCTGTCTGTCTCTTCCCTGTCTGTCTCTTCCCTGTCTGTCTCTTCCCTACTATAACAGGAGAAGGTGACTGTCTCTTCCCTGTCTGTTCTCTTCCCTACTATAGCAGGAGAAGGTGACTGTCTCTTACCTGTCTGTTCTCTTCCCTACTATAGCAGGAGAAGGTGACTGTCTCTTCCCTACTATAACAGGAGAAGGTGACTGTCTCTTCCCTACTATAACAGGAGAAGGTGATTGTCTCTTCCCTACTATAACAGGAGAAGGTGACTGTCTCTTCCCTACTATAACAGGAGAAGGTGATTGTCTCTTCCCTACTATAACAGGAGAAGGTGACTGTCTCTTCCCTACTATAACAGGAGAAGGTGACTGTCTCTTCCCTACTATAACAGGAGAAGGTGACTGTCTCTTCCCTACTATAACAGGAGAAGGTGACTGTCTCTTCCCTACTATAACAGGAGAAGGTGACTGTCTCTTCCCTACTATAGCAGGAGAAGGTGACTGTCTCTTCCCTACTATAACAGGAGAAGGTGACTGTCTCTTCCCTACTATAGCAGGAGAAGGTGACTTCCCTGTGTCTCTTCCCTACTATAACAGGAGAAGGTGACTGTCTCTTCCCTACTTAACAGGAGAAGGTGATGTCTTTTCCCTGTCTGTCTCTTCCCTACTATAACAGGAGAAGGTGACTGTCTCTTACCTAACAGGAGAAGGTGTCTCTTCCCTACTATAACAGGAGAAGGTGACTGTCTCTTACCTGTCTGTTCTCTTCCCTACTATAGCAGGAGAAGGTGACTGTCTCTTCCCTACTATAACAGGAGAAGGTGACTGTCTCTTCCCTACTATAGCAGGAGTCTGTTCTCTTCCCTACTATAACAGGAGAAGGTGACTGTCTCTTCCCTACTATAGCAGGAGAAGGTGACTGTCTCTTCCCTACTATAACAGGAGAAGGTGACTGTCTCTTCCCTACTATAACAGGAGAAGGTGATAGTCTTTTCCCTGTCTGTCTCTTCCCTACTATAACAGGAGAAGGTGACTGTCTCTTCCCTGTCTGTTCTCTTCCCTACTATAACAGGAGAACGTGACTGTCTCTTACCTGTCTGTTCTCTTCCCTACTATAGCAGGAGAAGGTGACTGTCTCTTCCCTATAACAGGAGAAGGTCTGTCTCTTCCCTACCAGGAGAAGGTGTTGTCTCTTCCCTACTATAACAGGAGAAGGTGATTGTCTCTTCCCTACTATAACAGGAGAAGGTGACTGTCTCTTCCCTACTATAACAGGAGAAGGTGATTGTCTCTTCCCTACTATAACAGGAGAAGGTGACTGTCTCTTCCCTACTATAACAGGAGAAGGTGACTGTCTCTTCCCTACTATAACAGGAGAAGGTGACTGTCTCTTCCCTACTATAACAGGAGAAGGTGACTGTCTCTTCCCTACTATAACAGGAGAAGGTGACTGTCTCTTCCCTACTATAGCAGGAGAAGGTGACTGTCTCTTCCCTACTATAACAGGAGAAGGTGACTGTCTCTTCCCTACTATAGCAGGAGAAGGTGACTGTCTCTTCCCTACTATAACCCTACTATAACAGGAGAAGGTGACTGTCTCTTCCCTACTATAACAGGAGAAGGTGACTTTTTCCCTGTCTGTCTCTTCTCTACTATAGCAGGAGAAGGTGACTGTCTCTTACCTGTCTGTCTCTTCCCTACTATAACAGTAGAAGGTGACTGTCTCTTACCTGTCTGTTCTCTTCCCTACTATAGCAGGAGAAGGTGTCTGTCTCTTCCCTACTATAACAGGAGAAGGTGACTGTCTCTTCCCTGTCTGTTCTCTTCCCTACTATAACAGGAGAACGTGACTGTCTCTTACCTGTCTGTTCTCTTCCCTACTATAGCAGGAGAAGGTGACTGTCTCTTCCCTGTCTGTCTCTTCCCTGTCTGTCTCTTCCCTGTCTGTCTCTTCCCTACTATAACAGGAGAAGGTGACTGTCTCTTCCCTGTCTGTCTCTTCCCTGTCTGTCTCTTCCCTGTCTGTCTCTTCCCTGTCTGTCTCTTCCCTGTCTGTCTCTTCCCTACTATAGCAGGAGAAGGTGATTGTCTCTTCCCTGTCTGTCTCTTACCTGTCTGTCTCTTCCCTACTATAGCATGAGAAGGTGACTGTCTCTTCCCTGTCTGTCTCTTCCCTACTATAACAGGAGAAGGTGACTGTCTCTTACCTGTCTGTCTCTTCCCTGTCTGTCTCTTCCCTGTCTGTCTCTTCCCTGTCTGTCTCTTCCCTACTATAA
>NC_088397.1:9260087-9292587 GCF_034236695.1 Oncorhynchus nerka
GAAGAGGAGGAGCAGGGGGATGAGTGTATTACCGTGACGATGCTCTGTGTGGTGGGTCTAAAGGTAAGGGGGTAACAGGTCTTCTCCCCGGCCCGTATGTACACCACAGGAGGGCCGTAGAAGCCACAGCCACTAACCAAGCCTCGCAGACGCCAGTCCTGTCTGCTCTCATTGATCTGGAGAGAATACAGGAAAGATGAGACACACACATCCTATTTTCCCCAACCCCATACCCCCAACCCAACCCCTAACCCCTAACCCTAACCCCCAACCCAACCCCTAACCCTAACCCCTAACCCTTAACCCCAACCCCTAACCCCTAACCCCAACCCCTAACCCTAACCATAACCCCAACCCCTAACCCCTAACCCAACTCCCTAACCCTAATCCTAACCCCCAACCCCTAGACCCTAACCCAACCCCTAACCCCATACCCCTAACCCCTAACCCAACCCCATACCCTAACCCCAACCCCTAACCCTTTGTCCTCATGTGGACCTGGGAGATGTCCCCACCAGGGAGAATGTTCCTTGTTTTATTCTCCTTCTGGGGATTTACAGTACCACGAGGATTGTAATACAAGCCCCCCCACACACACACAACATACACAAACACACAACACACACCCAATATACACATACACACAACATACACAACACACACCCAACACACACAACATACACACACACACCCAACACACACAACATACACCCAACACATACACACCCAACACCTTCCCCTCCCCTGTCCCTCCTCTACCTCTCCCCTCCTTCCCCTCTCTCCTGTCCCTCCTCCTCCTCCTCTCCTCCTCCTACTCCTCCACCTACCAGAGGGATGTCCTGAGTGACAGACAGGTGAGCGGGCGTGGTGAACTCTAGCTGGGCATGGTCTCCCTCTGCGGTAACCACGGCTTCCAGCAGGTAGACTCTGATGTCACGCCACGACTGCAGAACCAGCTGGCACCGGAACCGACCGGCCACGTGGGCATGGAACCTCAGTGGTACCATCACCACCTCAGAGTCTGGACAGAGAAGGGAGGGGGATAGGAGTGTATGTATGTCTGTGTGTGTGTGTGTGTGTGTGTGTGTGTGTGTGTGTGTGTGTGTGTGTGTGTGTGTGTGTGTGTGTGTGTGTGTGTGTGTGTGTGTGTGTGTGTGTGTGTGTGTGTGTGTGTGTGTGTGTGTGTGTGTGTGTGTGTGTGTGTGTGTGTCTGTGTCTGTGTGTGTGTGTGTGTGTGTGTGTACCTGTGAGGTTGTCCTGTGTGACCTGTGCGTCCCTGGCCACAGGCAGAGTGATGGTATGAGGCAGGAGGAAGTGTTCCGGGAGAGAGACATCCACACTGTACTCTACCACCTGGGACTGGACTGGACCAGGGACCAGCAGGGACTGGAGGAGAGGAGAGAGACGGTCAGACTGTACTCTACCACCTGGGACTGGACTGGACCAGGGACCAGCAGGGACTGGAGGAGAGGAGAGAGACGGTCAGACTGTACTCTACCACCTGGGACTGGACTGGACCAGGGACCAGCAGGGACTGGAGGAGAGGAGAGAGACGAGACTGTACTCTACCACCTGGGACTGGACTGGACCAGGGACCAGCAGGGACTGGAGGAGAGGAGAGAGACGGTCAGACTGTACTCTACCACCTGGGACTGGACTGGACCAGGGACCAGCAGGGACTGGAGGAGAGGAGAGAGACGGTCAGACTGGACCAGGGACCAGCAAGGACTGGAGGAGAGGAGAGAGACGGTCAGACTGGACCAGGGACCAGCAGGGACTGGAGGAGAGGAGAGAGACGGTCAGACTGTACTCTACCACCTGGGACTGGACTGGACCAGGCACCAGCAGGGACTGGAGGAGAGGAGAGAGACGGTCAGACTGGACCAGGGACCAGCAGGGACTGGAGGAGAGGAGAGAGACGGTCAGACTGTACTCTACCACCTGGGACTGGACTGGACCAGGGACCAGCAGGGACTGGATGAGAGGAGAGAGACGGTCAGACTGGACTCTACCACCTGGGACTGGACTGGATCAGGGACCAGCAGGGACTGGAGGAGAGGAGAGAGACGGTCAGACTGTACTCTACCACCTGGGACTGGACTGGACCAGGGACCAGCAGGGACTGGAGGAGAGGAGAGAGACGGTCAGACTGGACAAGGGACCAGCAGGGACTGGGGGAGAGGAGAGAGACGGTCAGACTGGACCAGGGACCAGCAGGGACTGGAGGAGAGGAGAGAGATGGTCAGACTGGACCAGGGACCAGGAGGGACTGGAGGAGAGGAGAGAGACGGTCAGACTGGACCAGGGACCAGGAGGGACTGGAGGAGAGGAGAGAGATGGTCAGACTGGACCAGGGACCAGGAGGGACTGGAGGAGAGGAGAGAGACGGTCAGACTGGACCAGGGACCAGCAGGGACTGGAGGAGAGGAGAGAGACGGTCAGACTGGACTCTACCACCTGGGACTGGACTGGATCAGGGACCAGCAGGGACTGGAGGAGAGGAGAGAGACGGTCAGACTGTACTCTACCACCTGGGACTGGACTGGACCAGGGACCAGCAGGGACTGGAGGAGAGGAGAGAGACGGTCAGACTGGACCAGGGACCAGCAGGGACTGGGGGAGAGGAGAGAGACGGTCAGACTGGACTGGACCAGGAGGGACTGGAGGAGAGGAGAGAGACGGTCAGACTGGACCAGGGACCAGCAGGGACAGACAGGAGACCAGGAGGACAAAGAGAGAGCGAGAGAGAGAGAGAGAGAGAGAGAGAGAGAGAGAGAGAGAGAGAGAGAGAGAGCGAGAGACAGAGACAGAGAGAGAGAAAGAGCTGTCCAGTGTGTGTGTGTCTGTCTGTGTGTGTGTGTCTACTGTCTACCTGTGTGTGTGTGTCTGTCTCTGTGTGTGTGTCTACTGTCTACCTGTGTGTGTGTGTGTCTGTGTGTGTCTGTCTCTGTCTCTGTGTGTGTGTCTACTGTCTACCTGTGTGTGTGTGTCTGTGTGTGTCTGTCTCTGTCTCTGTGTGTGTGTCTACTGTCTACCTGTGTCTGTGTGTGTCTGTCTCTGTCTCTGTGTGTGTGTCTACTGTCTACCTCTGTGTCTGTCTCTGTGTGTGTGTCTACTGTCTACCTGTGTGTGTGTGTCTGTGTGTGTCTGTCTCTGTCTCTGTGTGTGTGTCTACTGTCTACCTGTGTGTGTCTCTGTCTCTGTGTGTGTGTCTACTGTCTACCTGTGTGTGTGTCTGTGTGTGTGTGTCTGTCTCTGTGTGTATGTCTACTGTCTACCTGTGTGTGTCTGTCTCTGTGTGTGTGTCTGTCTCTGTGTATGTGTGTATCTGTGTGTGTGTCTACTGTCTACCTGTGTGTGTGTGTCTGTCTCTGTGTGTGTGTCTACTGTCTACCTGTGTGTGTGTCTGTGTGTGTGTGTCTGTCTCTGTGTGTGTGTCTACTGTCTACCTGTGTGTGTGTCTGTGTGTGTGTGTGTGTCTGTCTCTGTGTGTGTGTCTACTGTCTACCTGTGAGGTGGTGAGTGCAGCGGCCGCCACCCCGGCCCGGACGGTGCTGCTGTCCAGAGTGTGTGTGAGGCTGCGCCTCTTCTTCTCCACAGGGCTCATCCTCTGCTGCCCCACGGTGGCCAGCGCCCGCTCCCACAGCCCGTTAACCAGGGGGACACACACCACCTCATCCAGGGTGCTGCCCACGCCGCAACGCAGGTTCACCGCAGGCCTGGGATCAGCACCATCTAGCAGACACACAGGGCATACGGAAACACACACAGGCCTGGGATCAGCACCACATCGACAGATTTTTCACGTAGTCAGCTCAGGGGTTCGAACCTGCGACAGTCATCATGACTCTGCAGACGTGTTCAGTACCAATACTCACCAGAGGTGGCGCTGCTAACATGGACTACATTAGGACTGGGCTTTGTGGTCAGAGGGGAGGACAGGGGAAGATCTGCTGTCCCCTCCACAAGATACACCTGCTCACCAACCTACACCGACAAAACACACACACACACCTATAATCAACAACACACATTATCCAAGCTAGATTTAAACACACAGCACCTGGAAGGAACACCTAGATCATGACACACACACACACACATACACACACACACACACACACACACACAGCCCTGTATACCTGCTGGCTGACTAGCAGGACGGAGCAGTGTCTTTTCCCCAGGTGGAAGGGCAGGTAGTGGAGCTCTATGGTTTCTGTCTGTCCAGCCGCCAGACTCACACTCCTGACAGGACTGAAGAACTCATTCACACCACACTCATCTGCAGGATCACAGTGAAGGTCACCGTCCTCCCACTCACCACAGTCAGTTCCACCATTCAACCTATCTGTAGAAAGACTGATACAGAGACAGAGAGACTATTTGCACATCGTTACAACACTCTATATAGACATAATATGACATTTGAAATGTCTATATTATTTTGGAACTTCTGTGAGTGTAATGTTTACTGTTAATTTTATTGTTTATTTAACTTTCGTTTATTATCTACTTCACTTGCTTTGGCAATGTTAACATATGTTTCCCATGCCAATAAAGCCCTTGAATTGAGAGAGCGAGAGCGAGAGAGAGAGAGAGAGAGAGAGAGAGAGAGGGGAGAGGGAGAGAGGAGAGAGAGGAGAGAGAGAGAGAGAGAGAGAGAGAGAAGAGAGAGAGAGAGGGAGAGAGAGAGAGAGAGAGAGAGAGAGAGAGAGAGAGAGAGAGAGAGAGAGAGAGAGAGAGAGAGAGAGAGAGAGAGAGGGAGAGAGAGAGAGAGAGAGAGAGAGAGAGAGAAGAGAGAGAAAGCGAGAGAGGGAGAGAGAGAGAGAGAGAGAGAGAGAGAGAGAGAGAAAGCGAGAGAGGAGAGAGAGAGAGAGAGAGAGAGGGGGGGGGAGAAGAGAGGGAGAGGGAAGAGAGGGAGAAGAGAGGGATTGGTCACACTTTTCCCTCTAGTCTGTGTAGTACTGCTGTGTATCACGTTGTTACTCCACAGACATAAGAGTTACAGGGTATGAAGTCATATGGAACTATCTATAATCCATTGAACATTACCGCAGAAGAGAGCAAGGATTTTGCAGCAACAAACAATGTGATTTACAAAAACAATTTATTTTGCAGTACGGATACGTCCAAACACAAAGCGAACTGTTTTAAACAGAATGAGATTCCTTCTCATGGAAACTCATATTTACATCTGCAGTAAGTCTTTGAAGATGCCCTTGATGTAGGAAGTAAAGAGAAACACAAGATGTGTGTGTGTGTGTGTGTGTGTGTGTGTGTGTGTGTGTGTGTGTGTGTGTGTGTGTTAGTCCTCTCTTTAATGATCTAACAGAGAACAGACTCCAGAGATTTGCGCTACCTCTGCCTGTGAAGTGTAAACACACACACACACACGACATAGACACACACACACACACACACACACACACACACCACAGAGACACTCCCCTACGGAACGGAACAAGTGTAGTCTGGAAAAGTACATATCTATGTACGGCAGTCAGTGTCTCTGATTGTTTCTATGTATGTGGCACAGTAGTCTAAGGCACAGCATCTCAGTGCTAGAGGCGTCACTACAGACCCTGGTTCGATTCCAGGCTGTATCACAACCGGCAGTGATTGGGAGTCCCATAGGACGGCGCACAGTCCGGGTTTGGCCGGTGTAGGCCGTCATTGTAAATAAGAATTTGTTCTTAACTGACTAGTTAAATAAAGGTTAAACAGAGAGAGAGACAGATCAGCGCCATAAGTAACTTCCACAAAGCTGTGAACGATTTGAGAGACAAGGCTAGAAGAGCCTTCTATGCCATCAATAGGAACATAAAATTCAACATACCAAGGGCCTCCCGGGTGGCGCAGTCTAGGGCACTGCATCGCAGCGCTAGCTGTGCCACCAGAGACGCCCAGGCTCTGTCGCAACCGGCCGCGACCAGGAGGTCCATGAGGCGACGCACAATTGGCCTAGCGTCGTCCGGGTTAGGGAGGGTTTGGCCGGTAGGGATAAACTTGTCTCATCACGCACCAGCGACCCCTGTGGCGGGCCGGGCGCAGTGCACGCTAACCAAGGTCGCCAGGTGCACGGTGTTTCCTCCGACACATTGGTGCGGCTGGCTTCCGGGTTGGATGCGCACTGTGTTAAGAAGCAGTGCGGCTTGGTTGGGTTGTGTTTCAGAGGACGCATGACTTTCGACCTTCGCCTCTGCCGAGACCATACGGGAGTTGTAGCGATGAGACAAGATAGTAGCTACTTAACAATTGGATACCACGAAATTGGGGAGAAAAAAGGGGTTAAAATTTTAAAAAATAATACAAAATAAAATTCGAAATACCAATTAGGATATTGCAAAAAATACTGGAATCAGTTATAACACCCCTTTATGGTTGTGAGGTCTGGGGTCCGCTCACCAACCAAGAATTCACAAATTATCAAAATTCAGAAAAGAGCCGTTAAATTCTACAACCACCTTAAAGGAAGCGATGCCCAAACCTTCCACAACAAAGCCATCACCTACAGAGAAATGAACCTGGAGAAGAGTCCACTCAGCAAGTTGGTCCTGGGGCTCTCACAAACACAAACACACCCTACAGAGCCCCAGGACAGCAGCACAATTAGACCCAACCAAATCATGAGAAAACAAAAAGATAATTACTTGACACATTAGAAAGAATTAACAAAAAAACAGAGCAAACTAGAATGCTAGTTGGCCCTAAACAGAGAGTACACAGTGGCAGAATACCTGACCACTGTGACTGACCCAAACTTAAGGAAAGCTTTGACTATGTACAGACTCAGTGACCATAGCCTTGCTATTGAGAAAGGCCGCCGTAGGCAGATATGGCTTTCAAGAGAAGACAGGCTACGTGCTCACTGCCCACAAAATGAGGTGGAAACTGAGCTGCACTTCCTAACCTCCTGCCCAATGTATGAACATATTAGAGACACATATTTCCCTCAGATTACACAGACCCACAAAGAATTCAAAAACAATTCAAATTTTGATAAACGTATATATTGGGTGAAATACCACAGTGTGCCATCACAACAGGAATATTTACCATTCTAAATACAACCCATATTTATGTTATTTATTTTCCCTTTTGTACATTAACCATTTGCATTATAACACTGTATATAGACATAATGACATTTGAAATATCTATTATTTTTAACTTCTGTGAGTGTAATGTTTACAGTTAATTTATTATTAAAAGCGACAGAGAGAGAGAGAGAGAGAGAGAGAGAGAGAAAGAGAAAGAAAGATAGAGAGAGAAAGAGAGAGAGACAGATATGTGTGTGTGTGTGTGTGTGTGTGCATATTAACACTAATCTAGTGAAAGGGACAGAGTGAAGGGATGTGTTTGAGGTTGCATGTGTGTGTGTGTGTGTGTTAACCTGGTGTTGTTGTCTGAGTTGGGGTTGGTCCTAAAGGAGAACTGTTGAATGAGGCTCTCCTGACTCTTCTCCACCTGCAGCATGTTGGCTTTAGACTCCACCAACACCACCCTAACAAACACACACAGGACAGGGGTAATTTACACACACACACACACACACACACACACACACACACACACACACACACACACACACACACACACACACACACCTGAACATGGCATCCTTGCTGAAATGGTTTTTTACTTTAAGTTGGAGCTCCTTCAGCTGGTAACATGGGGATTTACACTTCACTATCCCCTGGATGGAGACAGAGAGAGAGAGAGAGAGAGAGAGAGAGAGAGAGAGAGAGAGAGAGAGAGAGAGAGAGAGAGAGAGAGAGAGAGAGAGAGAGAGAGAGAGAGAGAGAGAGAGAGAGACAGAGAGAGAGAGAGAGAGAGAGAGAGAGAGAGAGAGAGAGAGAGAGAGAGAGACAGAGAGAGAGAGAGAGAGAGAGAGAGAGAGAGAGAGAGACAGAGAGAGAGAGAGAGAGAGAGAGAGAGAGAGAGAGAGACAGAGAGAGAGAGAGAGAGAGAGAGAGAGAGAGAGAGAGAGAGAGAGAGAGAGAGAGAGAGAGAGAGAGAGAGAGAGAGAGAGAGAGAGAGAGACAGAGAGAGAGAGAGAGAGAGAGAGAGAGAGAGAGAGAGAGAGAGAGAGAGAGAGAGAGAGAGAGAGAGAGAGAGAGAGAGAGACAGAGAGAGAGAGAGAGAGGAGAGAGAGAGAGAGAGACAGAGAGAGAGAGAGAGAGAGAGAGAGAGAGAGAGAGAGAGAGAGAGAGAGAGAGAGAGAGACAGAGAGAGAGAGAGAGAGAGAGAGAGAGAGAGAGACAGAGAGAGAGAGCGGCAGAGAGGCAGAGAGGCAGAGAGAGAGAGAGAGAGAGAGAGAGGTAGAGAGGCAGAGAGGCAGAGAGAGAGAGAGAGGGAGGAGGAGGAGGGAGAGAGAGAGGGGGGGGGTAAACACAAAGACATTGTACAACTCCCCCAGTAACAGTCATTCAGCAGCCACCATGATGTAAGAGGACATGCAGCGTCCACACCATAGAAATAGTGTCCCAAATTATACCCTGTTCCATATGCAGTGCACTACTTTTGACCAGGGCCCATCGGGAAATAGGGTGCCATTTGAGACGCACTACCCTGGTCTATAGAAAGTAAAGTAGTGTAGGCACTGCCTGAGTCACTGTTCTATTGGCAACTGAACAAAGGGTTCACAACAACGGCGCCGCAGAAGGGGCAGACGGAGCGCTCTCCTGGTCAGGCTCCGTAGACGTGCACATCGCCCACCGTTACCGAGTATACTACTCACCAATATCCAGTTTCTTGACAACAAGGTAGATGAAATTCCAGCAAGGGTTGCTTTCCAGAGAGACATCAGAGATTGTAACATTCTCTATTTCACGAAAAAAATGTCTCTCTCGGGATATGTTGTCGGAATCAGTTCAGCCACTGGGCTTCTCCATGCATCGCGCCGACAGAGATAAACACCTCTCTGGGAAGAGGAAGGGTGGAGGTGTATGCTTCATGATGAACGACTCATGGTGTAATCATAACAACATACAGGATCTCAAGTCCTTCTGCTCACACGACCTAGAATTCCTTACTATCAAATGCCGGCCATATTATCTCCCAAGAGACTTCTCGTCAGTTATCGTCACAGCTGTGTACATTCCGCCTCAAGCAGACACCAAGACGCCCCTCAAAGAACTTCACTGGACTCTATGTAAATTGGAAACCATATATCCTGAGGCTGCATTTATTATAGCAGATTTTTTTTAACAAAGCACATTTGAGAACAAGGCTCCCTAAATTCTATCAGCATATTGATTGCACTACGCGTGGGTGTAATACACTGGATCACTGCTACTCTAACTTCCGCGGTGCATACAAAGCCCTCCCCCGCTTTCCCTTCAGCAAATCCGACCACGACTCTATCTTGCGCCTACCGTCTTATAGGCAGAAACTCAAACAGGATGTACCAGTAACTAGAACCATTCAGCGCTGGTCCGACCAATCGGAATCCACGCTTCAAGATTGTTTTGATCATGAGGACTGCGATATGTTCCGGTCAGCCTCAGACAACAACAGACAAGTTTATAAAGAAGTGCATTGGAGATGTTGTACCCACTGTGACGATTAAAACCTACCCTAACCAGAAACGTGGATGGATGGCGGCATTCACGGCAAAACTGAAAGCACGGACCACCACATTTAACCATGGAAAGAGGTCTGGGAATATGGCTGAATATAAACAGTGTAGTTATTCCCTCCGCAAGGCAATCAAACAAGCGAAATGTCGGTACAGGGACAAAGTGGAGTCGCAATTCAAAGGCTCAGACACGAGATGCATGTGGCAAGTTCTACAGGAAATCACGGACTACAAAAAGAAAACCAGCCACATCACGGACGCCGACATCTTGCTTCCAGACATACTAAACACCTTCTTTGCCCGCTTTGAGGACAATACAGTGCCACCGTCGCGGCGCGCTAACAAGGACGCTAACCTCTTCTCCATGGCCGACATGAGTAAAACATTTAAACGTGTGAACCATCGCAAGGCTGCTGGCCCAGACGGCATCCCTAGCCATGTCTTCAGAGCATGCGCAGACCAGCTGGCTGGTGTGTTTACGGACATATTCAATCTCTGTCCCCACATGCTTCAAGATGGCCACCATTGTTCTTGTACCAAAGAAGGCAAAGATAACTGACCTAAATGACTACCGCCCCGTAGCACTCACTTCTGTCATCATGAAGTGCTTTGTGAGACTAGTCAAGGATCATATCACCTCCACCTTACCGGAAACCCTAGACCCACTTCAGTTTGCATACCGCGTACACATCACAGACAAACTGAAATGGTCCACCCACACAGACTGTGTGGTGAAGAAGGCGCAACTGCACCTCTTCAACTTCAGGAGGCTGAAGAAATTTGGCTTGTCACCTAAAACCCTGACAAACCTTTACAGATGCACAATCGAGAGTATCCTGTCGAGCTGTATCACAGCCTGGTACGGCAACTGCACCCCCCTCAACCGCAAGGCTCTCCAGAGGGTGGTGCGTTCTGCACAACGCATAACTGAGGGCAAACTACCTGCCCTCCATGACACCTACAGCACCCGTAGTCACAGGAAGGCCAAAAAGATCATCAAGGACAACCGGTCGGCCGGTGCACTGTGGGAAGTACTGGTGGCCCACTATGGCTAAGGACGTGGATGACGGATCACCACGTGGATGACGGATCACCACCTCAAGCTGAACCTCGGCAAGACGGAGCTGCTCTTCCTCCCGGGGAAGGACTGCCCGTTCCATGATCTCGCCATCACGGTTGACAACTCCACTGTGTCCTCCTCCCAGAGCGCTAAGAACCTTGGCATGATCCTGGACAACACCCTGATTTGATCTCAACAACAAATGATTGTGAGCCCGTTCCATTGTGGTTCATGCTCTACAACATCCGTCGAAGTTTACATACACCTGCCAAACACATTTAAACTCAGGTCCAATCCAGGCACTTGTCATCTCCCGTCTGGATTACCAACTGCTTTGGCTGGGCTCCCACTTTATTTGCCATTAAATGTACAACTCATCCAGAACGCCGCAGCCCGTCTGGTCCCTAGCCATGTCTTCAGTTCAACCATTCCCAAGTTCTCTACGTCACTCCGCTCCTCCGCTCTCTCCACTGGCTTCCAGTTGAAGCTCGCATCAAAAGACCATGGTGCCTTGCCTACGGAGCTGTGAATTGGGGAAACGGGCCCAGTCCTCCAGGCTCTGATCAGGCCCTACACCCAAACAAGGGCACTGCGTTCATCCACCTCTGGCCTGCTGCCTCCCTACCACTGAGGAAGGTCAGTTCCCGCTCAGCCCAGTCAAAACTGTTGACTGTCTGGCCCCCATGGTGGAACAAACTCCCTGGAAGTATGACTTGCGGGTCAATCACCATTTGGAAGACACCTTTGAAACCAAGGCTCTTTGAGGAATGTCTAGGATAGGATAAATAATCCCATCTTTTCCCCTCAAACAGATTTAGATGCACTACTGTTTCACTGGATGTCATAAGGTGAATGCACCAATTTGTAAGTCGCTCTGGATAAGAGCGTCTGCTAAATGACTTAAATGTAATGTAATGTAAATGACGTGAGGGTTTATGTTTCCTCTTGCTCGGTGTGTGCCCAATGCAAGGCTCCTAGGCACCTGCCCAGAGGTAAGTTACACCCCTTACCCGTTCCATGTCCCCTTAGTTCAGCCATGTCCTTACTTGTTAGATATTACTGCACGGTCGGAAATAGAAACACAAGCATTTTGCTACACTCGCATTAACATCTGCTAATAATGTGTATGTGACCAATAACATTTGATTTGATTCAGGACAACAAATGGTTACATTTACAAATGATTGTCTTATCCAGAGCAAATGTGCTTTCACCTTATGACATCCAGTGGAACATTGTTACAATTATCTAGGTCTTTTAAGGGGGGAGGTGTTATATCCTATCAGGTATTCCTTAAGAGGTGGGGTTTCAGGTGTCTCCGGAATTGTTTACAGTTTGTTCACATTGTGAGCCAAATACATTTAAACTGTGAGGTTTTTTGAAGTTGGAAGTTTACCTGTTTTTTCCACAATTCCTGACATTTAATCCAGGTAATAATTCCCTGTTTTAGGTCAGTTAGGATCACCACTTTATTTTAAGAATGTGAAATGTCAGAATAATAGTAGAGAGAATTATTTATTTCAGTTTTTATTTCTTTCATCACATTCCCAGTGGGTCAGAAGTTTACATACACTCAATTAGTATTTGGTAGCATTGCCTTTAAATGGTTTAACTTGGGTCAAACGTGTCGGGGAGCCTTCCACAAGCTTCCCACAATAAGTTGGGTGAATTGTGGCCCATTCCTCCTGACAGAGCTGGTGTAACTGAGTCAGGTTTGTGGGCTTCCCTGTTCGCACACACTTTTTCAGTTCTGCCCACAAATTTTCTATAGGATTGAGGTCAGGGCTTTGTGATGGCCACTCCAATACCTTGACTTTGCTGTCCTTAAGCCATTTTACCACAACTTTGGAAGTATGCTTGGGGTCATTGTCCATTTGGAAGACCCATTTGCGACCAAGCTTTAACTTCCTGACTGATGTCTTGAGATGTTGCTTCAATATAGCCACATCATTTTCCTACCTCATGATGACATCTATTTTGTGAAGTGCACCAGTCCCTCCTGCAGCAAATTACCCCCACAATATGATGCTGCCACCTTCGTGCTTCACGGTTGGGATGGTGTTCTTCGGCTTGCAAGCCCCCCTTTTTCCTCCAAACATAACGATGGTCATTATGGCCAAACAGTTCTATTTTTGTTTCATCAGACCAGAGGACATTTCTCTAAAAAGTACTTTTTTTCTGGCTTTTTTATGACGGTTTTGGAGCAGTAGCTTCTTCCTTGCTGAGCGGCCTTTCAGGTTATGTCGATATAGGACTTGTTTTACTGTGGATATAGATACTTTTGTACCTGTTTCCTCCAGAATCTTTTACATTTTTTAAATGTAATTTTACCCCCTTTTCTCCCCAATTTCGTGGTATCCAATTGTTAGTAATTACTGTCGTCTCATCGCTACAACTCCCGTACGGGCTCGGGAGAGACGAAGATCGAAAGCCATGCGTCCTCCGAAACACAACCAAGCCGCACTGCTTTTTAACACAGCGCACCTCCAACCCAGAAGCCAGCCGCACCAATGTGTCGGAGGAAACACCGTGCACCTGTCTACCTTGGTTAGCGCGCACTGCGCCCGGCCTGCCACAGGAGGTGCTGGTGCGCGATGAGGCAAGGATATCCCTACCGGCCAAACCCTCCCTAAACTGGACGACGCTAGGCCAATTGTGCATCGCCCCACGGACCTCCCGGTCGACAGAGCCTGGGCGCGAACGCAGAGTCTCTGGTGGCACAGCTAGCGCTGCGATGCAGTGCCCTAGACCACTGCGCCACCCGGGAGGCCCACTCCTCCAGAATCTTCACAAGGTCCTTTGCTGTTGTTCTGGGATTGATTTGCACTTCCCACACCGACATACGTTCATCTCTAGGAGACAGAACGCGTCTCCTTCCTGAGCGGTATGACGGCTGCGTGGTCCCATGGTGCTTATACTTGCATACTATTGTTTGTACAGATGAACACCGTACCTTCAGGCATTTGGAAATTGCTCCTAAGGATGAACCAGACTTGTGGAGGTCTACAATTTTTTTCTAAGGTCTTGGCTGATTTCTTTTGATTTTCCCATGATGTCAAGCAAAGAGGTACTGAGTGTGAAGGTAGTCCTTGAAATACATCCACAGGTACACCTCCAATTGACTCAAATAATGTCAATTAGCCTATCAGAAGATTCTAATGCCATGACATCATTTTCTGGAATTTTCCAAGCTGTTTAAAGGCACAGTCAACTTAGTGTATGTGATACAGTGAATTATAAGTGAAATAATATGTCTGTAAACAATTGTTGGAAAAATGACTTGTGTCAAGCTCAAAGTAGATGTCCTAACCGACTTGTCAAAACTATTGTCTGTTAACAAGAAATGTGTGGAGTGGTTGAAAGACGAGTTTTAATGGCTCCAACCTGAGTGTATGTAAACCTCAACTGTACATAGTGAATGGTGTTATATACTGTACATAGTGAATGGTGTTATATACTGTACATAGTGAATAGTGTTATATACTGTACATAGTGAATGGTGTTATATACTGTACATAGTGAATGGTGTTATATACTGTACATAGTGAATGGTGTTATATACTGTACATAGTGAATGGTGTTATATACTGTACATAGTGAATGGTGTTATATACTGTACATAGTGAATGGTGTTATATACTGTACATAGTGAATGGTGTTATATACTGTACATAGTGAATGGTGTTATATACTGTACATAGTGAATGGTGTTATATACTGTACATAGTGAATGGTGTTATATACTGTACATAGTGAATGGTGTTATATACTGTACATAGTGAATGGTGTTATATACTGTACATAGTGAATGGTGTTATATACTGTACATAGTGAATGGTGTTATATACTGTACATAGTGAATGGTGTTATATACTGTACATAGTGAATGGTGTTATATACTGTACATAGTGATTGGTGTTATATACTGTACATAGTGAATGGTGTTATATACTGTACATAGTGAATGGTGTTATATACTGTACATAGTGAATGGTGTTATATACTGTACATAGTGAATGGTGTTATATACTGTACATAGTGAATGGTGTATATACTGTACATAGTGAATGGTGTTATATACTGTACATAGTGAATGGTGTTATATACTGTACATAGTGAATGGTGTTATATACTGTACATAGTGAATGGTGTTATATACTGTACATAGTGAATGGTGTTATATACTGTACATAGTGAATGGTGTTATATACTGTACATAGTGAATGGTGTTATATACTGTACATAGTGAATGGTGTTATATACTGTACATAGTGAATGGTGTTATATACTGTACATAGTGAATGGTGTTATATACTGTACATAGTGAATGGTGTTATATACTGTACATAGTGAATGGTGTTATATACTGTACATAGTGAATGGTGTTATATACTGTACATAGTGAATGGTGTTATATACTGTACATAGTGAATGGTGTTATATACTGTACATAGTGAATAGCAACTGGAGAAGACTGGAAGATAACAGATCAAAGGACTAATGCTGCATGATTAACAGAGAGTTAAGATGTTCATTCAAAAACAGTGAATGAGATAAAGGACTATAGAGTGTGAATAGTTATATACTGAGAGAGAGAAAATATATAAATGAAGAAAGAGAACAGAAAAGGGGAAGGGGGAGACCTAGTCAGTTGTCCAACTGAATGTATTCAACTGAAATGTGTCTTCCACATTTAACCCAACCGCTCTGAATCAGAGAGGCTTGGGGATTCGATCCAGCAACATTCCGGTTACTGGCCCAATGCTCTAACCACTAGCCTAAGAGAGAGAGAGAGTGGTGTGTGTGTGTGTGTGTGTGTATGTGTGTGTGTGTGTGCGTGCGTGCGTGCGTGCGTGTGTGCGTACTCACGCTGGGGGTGATGTGTGTGACCTGGGTCTTGAGGCTGAAGGCCAGAGTGGCTCCAGAGGGAGTGGCTGAGGAGGCAGAGTTAACGTGATGTCAAAGCAGTAGATGGCAGAGCCGCCAGAGCCATTGGCCTCAGGAAGGAACAGGAGTACTGCACGGTCACCTCCACACAGACGCCCCAGGATAGTGGAGAGGAGGACAGAGATGTAAGGCTCAACGATAAGGTGGGGAAGAGACGAGAGAGACAGGAAAACCAGGATAGACAGAGAAAGACAGATGGGATCATTGGAAGACCAGTCAAGACACTGAACAACAGTTGAGAAGACAGGCAGCCAGTTAACAGAGAGGATACAGAGAGAAAAGACAGAGCCAGGATAGACAGAGAGAAGCCAGATAGACAGAGAAAGACAGAGCCAGGACAGAGAGAGAAAGACAGAGCCAGGATAGAGAGAGAAAGACAGAACCAGGATAGACAGAGATAGGACAAAGAAAGACAGAGCCAGATAGACAGAGAAAAAGACAGAGCCAGGACAGAGAGAGAAAGAGGACAGAGCCAGACAGAGCCAGGAGACAGAGAAAAAGACAGACAGGATAGACAGAGAAAAACAGGACCAGACAGAGAAAGACAGAGCCAGGATAGAGAGAGAAAGACAGAGAGAGGACAGAGAGAAAGATAGACAGGAAAGAAAGACAGAGAAAGACAGAGCCAGGACAGAGAGAGAAAGACAGAGCCAGGACAGAGAGAGAAAGACAGAGCCAGGACAGAGACAGAAAGACAGAGCCAGAATAGACAGAGAAAGACAGAACCAGGATAGACAGAGAAAAACAGAACCAGGACAGAGAGAGAAAGACAGAGCCAGGACAGAGAGAGAAAGACAGAGCCAGGATAGACAGAGAAAAACAGAGCCAGGACAGAGAGAGAAAGACAGAGCCAGGACAGAGAGAGAAAGACAGAGCCAGGACAGAGAGAGAAAGACAGAGCCAGGATAGACAGAGAAAGACAGAGCCAGGACAGAGAGAGAAAGACAGAGCCAGGATAGACAGAGAAAGACAGAACCAGGATAGAGAGAGAAAGACAGAGCCAGGATAGACAGAGAAAGACAGAGCCAGGACAGAGAGAGAAAGACAGAGCCAGGACAGAGAGAGAAAGACAGAGCCAGGATAGAGAGAGAAAGACAGAACCAGGACAGACAGAGAAAGACAGAACCAGGACAGAGAGAGAAAGACAGAGCCAGGATAGAGAGAGAAAGACCAGGATAGAGAAAGACAGAGCCAGGACAGAGAAAAGACAGAACCAGGACAGAGAGAGAAAGACAGAGCCAGGACAGAGAGAGAAAGACAGAGCCAGGACAGACAGAGAAAGACAGAGCCAGGACAGACAGAGAAAGACAGAGCCAGGACAGACAGAGAAAGACAGAGCCAGGACAGACAGAGAAAGACAGAGAAAGACAGAGCCAGGACAGAGAGAGAAAGACAGAGCCAGGATAGAGAGAGAAAGACAGAACCAGGATAGACAGAGAAAGACAGAACCAGGACAGAGAGAGAAAGACAGTGGCTGTGTCTGAATGCCCATACCTGCATTCTAAATAACAAACATTTTGGGTACATGAAAACAGAACCTTTATAGTATATGACATTTAAATAATGTAGTATAGTTTAAATGCCAGGATGTTATACTCATTTTGGTTTTTCATCCAGAATTCCCTGCACACTATTACCGAAAATAATCCTCTTTCCAGACACGTGTTTCACAGCAGCTGATAATCAGATAAATTGATGCGTTGTACCAAAATGAAGGGATGGTGGGAATCAACACAGATGACATCATCATCAGTGTGGATGAGCCTAGTATGTTGACATTTGTTGATTACTGCATTAGATTTGACTACACAGTACATTCTAAATAGTACGCAGTATGATTGCTACACAGTATGTCGTTTTAGTAAGTAGTAGACCAGACAGATTTCAGACAGAAGAGATGGGAAATGATCTTCATCTCACAAGGTAACTGAGCAGAACAGCTTCTGGAGGACTGGGGTGAGGAACACTGCTGTCCTACAGGGTTAGGGGTTATGGGTTATGGATAGGGGTTATGGTTAGGGGTTAGAGGATATGGTTAGGGGTTATGGATAGAGGTTATGGTTAGGGGTTATGGATTAGGGGTTATGGAAAGGGGTTATGGATTCGGGGTTATGGATAGGGGTTATGGTTAGGGGTTATGGATTAGGGGTTATGGAAAGGGGTTATGGATTAGGGGTTATGGATAGGGGTTATGGTTAGGGGTTATGGATTAGGGTTATGGAAAGGGGTTATGGATTAGGGGTTATGGATAGGGGTTATGGTTAGGGGTTATGGATAGGGGTTAGGGGTTATGGATAGGAGTTATGGTTAGGAGTTATGGTTAGGGGTTATGGTTAGGGGTTATGGATAGGGGTTATGGATAGGGGTTATGGATAGGGGTTATGGATGAGGTGTTATGGATTAGGGGTTATGGATTAGGGGTTATGGGTTATGGGTTAGGGGTTAGGTGTTATGGATAGGGGTTATGGATTAGGGGTTATGGATAGGGGTTATGGATTAGGAGTTAGGGGTTATTGATTAGGGGTTATGGATTAGGGGTTAGGGGTTATGGATTAGGGGTTATGGGTTATGGATAGGGGTTAGGGGTTATGGGTTAGGGGTTATGGATAGGGGTTGGGGTTATGGTTAGGGTTATGGTTAGGGGTTATGGATAGGGGTTGGGGTTATGGATAGGGGTTATGGTTAAGGGTTATGGATAGGGGTTATGGATGAGGTGTTATGGATTAGGGGTTATGGATTAGGGGTTATGGGTTATGGATAGGGGTTATGGGTTAGGGGTTAGGGTTAGGGTTATGAGTTATGGATAGGGGTTAGGGGTTGTGGTTAGGGGTTATAGATAGGGGTTATGGTTAGGGGTTATGGATAGGGTTGGGGTTATGGTTAGGGTTATGGGTTATGGATAGGGGTTATGGTTAGGGTTATGGATAGGGGTTGGGGTTATGGATAGGGGTTATGGTTAAGGGTTATTGATAGGGGTTATGGATTAGGGGTTATGGTTAGGAGTTATGGTTAGGGGTTATGGATAGGGGTTATGGATATGGGTTATGGATAGGGGTTATGGATAGGGGTTATGGATGAGGTGTTATGGATAGGGGAGCCTGGATTAGGCGTTATGGATTAGGGGTTATGGGTTATGGATAGGGGTTATGGGTTATGGATTATGGGTTATGGAAAGGGGTTATGGATTAGGGGTTATGGATAGGGTTATGGTTAGGGTTATGGATTAGGGTTATGGGTTATGGATAGGGGTTATGGGTTATGGATAGGGGTTATGGATAGGGGTTATGGATTAGGGGTTATGGAAAGGGGTTATGGATTAGGGGTTATGGATTAGGGGTTATGGATTAGGGGTTATGGGTTATGGATAAGGGTTATGGATTAGGGGTTATGGAAAGGGGTTATGGATTAGGGGTTATGGATTAGGGGTTATGGATTAGGGGTTATGGGTTATGGATAGGGGTTATGGGTTAGGGGTTATGGATAGGGGTTATGGATTAGGGGTTAGGGATTAGGATTAGGGGTTATGGGTTATGGATAGGGGTTATAGTTAGGGGTTATGGATAGGGGTTGGGGTTATGGTTATGGGTTATGGATAGGGGTTATGGTTAGGGGTTATGGATAGGGGTTGGGGTTATGGATAGGGGTTATGGTTAGGGGTTATGGATAGGGGTTATGGATTAGAGGTTATGGTTAGGGGTTATGGGTTAGGAGTTATGGAAAGGGGTTATGGATTAGGGCTTATGGATAGGGGTTATGGTTAGGGGTTATGGTTAGGGGTTATGGATTAGAGGTTATGGTTAGGGGTTATGGATTAGGGGTTATGGAAAGGGGTTATGGATTAGGGGTTATGGATAGGGGTTATGGTTAGGGGTTATGGATTAGGGGTTATGGAAAGGGGTTATGGATTAGGGGTTATGGTTAGGGGTTATGGTTAGGGGTTATGGATTAGGGGTTATGGATTAGGGGTTATGGATAGGGGTTATGGATTAGGGGTTATGGATTATGGGTTATGGATAGGGGTTATGGGTTATGGATAGGAGTTATGGTTAGGAGTTATGGTTAGGGTTATGGTTAGGGGTTATGGATAGGGGTTATGGATAGGGGTTATGGATTAGGGGTTATGGATAGGGGTTATGGATAGGGGTTATGGATAGGGGTTATGGATGAGGTGTTATGGATTAGGGGTTATGGATTAGGGGTTATGGATTAGGGGTTATGGGTTATGGATAGGGGTTATGGGTTAGGAGTTATGGATAGGGGTTATGGTTAGGGGTTATGGATAGGGGTTATGGATAGGGGTTATGGATTAGGGGTTATGGAAAGGGGTTATGGATTAGGGGTGATGGTTAGGGGTTATGGATTAGGGGTTATGGATTAGAGGTTATGGTTAGGGGTTATGGATTAGGGGTTATGGATAGGGGTTATGGTTAGGGGTTATGGATAGGGGTTATGGGTAGGGGTTATGGTTAGGGTTATGGTTAGGGGTTATGGATTAGAGGTTATGGTTAAGGGTTATGGATTAGGGGTTATGGAAAGGGGTTATGGTTAGGGGTTATGGAAAGGGGTTATGGATTAGGGGTTATGGATTAGGGGTTATGGATAGGGGTTATGGATTAGGGGTTATGGATTATGGATAGGGGTTATGGGTTATGGATAGGGGTTATGGGTTATGGATAGGAGTTATGGTTAGGAGTTATGGTTAGGGGTTATGGTTAGGGGTTATGGATAGGGGTTATGGATAGGGGTTATGGCTATGGGTTATGGATAGGGGTTATGGATAGGGGTTATGGATGAGGTGCTATGGATGAGGTGTTATGGATTAGGGGTTATGGATTAGGGGTTATGTATTAGGGATTATGGGTTATGGATAGGGGTTAGGGGTTATGGATAGGGGTTATGGATTAGGGGTTATGGTTAGGAGTTATGGTTAGGGGTTATGGTTAGGGGTTATGGGTAGGGGTAATGGTTAGGGGTTACGGGTAGAGGTTATGGTTAGGGGTTAGGGGTAATGGTTAGGGGTTAGGGTTACGGGTTACGGGTAGAGGTTATGGTTAGGGGTTACGGGTAGAGGTTATGGTTAGGGGTTACGGGTAGGGGTTATGGTTAGGGGTTACGGGTAGGAGTTACGGGTAGGGGTAACGGGTAGGGGTTACGGGTAGGGTTTACGGGTAGGGATAAGGGGTAGGGGTTAGGGGTTACGGGTAGGGGTTATGGTTAGGGGTTACGGGTAGGATAACGGGTAGGGGTTACGGGTAGGGGTTACGGGTAGGGGTTATGGTTAGGGGTTACGGGTATGGGTTAGGGGTTACGGGTAGGGGTTAGGGATTAGGGGTTATGGGTAGGGGTTAAGGGTTAGGGGTAGGGAATATACGGGTAGGGGTTACGGGTAGGGGTTATGGTTAGGGGTTACGGGTTAGGGGTAGGGGTTAAGGGTTAGGTGTAGGGCATATACAGGTAGGGGTTCGGGGTAGGGGTTAAGGGTTACGGGTATGGGGTTACGGGTAGGGGTTAAGGGTTACGGGTAGGGGTTAAGGGTTACGTGTAGGGGTTAGGGGTAGGGGTTAAGGGTTACGGGTAGGAATTACGGGTAGGGGTTAAGGGTTAAGGGTTACGGGTAGGGGTAGGGGTTAAGGGTTACGGGTAGGGGTTACGGGTAGGGGTTAAGGGTTACGGGTAGGGGTTAGGGGTAGGGGTTAAGGGTTACGGGTAGGGGTTATGGGTAGGGGTTAAGGGTTACGGGTAGGGGTTATGGGTAGGGGTCAGAGATAGAAGGGCTTACTTAGGAGGGATGATGATGGAAGCTCCTTGGGGCAAGGAGAAATGATGGGCCTCCTTCCCTACGATGGAGGCATGGTAGAACATCGTTCTGGAGGACGGGCTCTTCAGACGCACCTGGAGCACACACACACACACACACACACACACACACACACACACACACACACACACACACACACACACACACACACACAGGCTGTAAGACAGGGTTACCCAGAGCTAGTGCTGTGTGATGGAGAGAGAGAGAGACCTGCCTGCTTGGTGAAGGTGTGGTGCAGGCTGCCAGACAGGGTTACCCAGAGCTAGTGCTGTGTGATGGAGAGAGAGAGAGACCTGCCTGCTTGGTGAAGGTGTGGTGCAGGCTGCCAGACAGGGTTACCCAGAGCTAGTGCTGTGTGATGGAGAGAGAGAGAGACCTGCCTGCTTGGTGAAGGTGTGGTGCAGGCTGCCAGACAGGGTTACCCAGAGCTAGTGCTGTGTGATGGAGAGAGAGACCTGCCTGCTTGGTGAAGGTGTGGTGTAGGCTGCCAGACAGGGTTACCCAGAGCTAGTGCTGTGTGATGGAGAGAGAGAGAGACCTGCCTGCTTGGTGAAGGTGTGGTGTAGGCTGCCAGACAGGGTTACCCAGAGCTAGTGCTGTGTGATGGAGAGAGAGAGACCTGCCTGCTTGGTGAAGGTGTGGTGTAGGCTGCCAGACAGGGTTACCCAGAGCTAGTGCTGTGTGATGGAGAGAGAGAGATCTGCCTGCTTGGTGAAGGTGTGGTGCAGGCTGCCAGACAGGGTTACCCAGAGCTAGTGCTGTGTGATGGAGAGAGAGACCTGCCTGCTTGGTGAAGGTGTGGTGCAGGCTGCCAGACAGGGTTACCCAGAGCTAGTGCTGTGTGATGGAGAGAGAGAGACCTGCCTGCTTGGTGAAGGTGTGGTGCAGGCTGCCAGACAGGGTTACCCAGAGCTAGTGCTGTGTGATGGAGAGAGAGAGACCTGCCTGCTTGGTGAAGGTGTGGTGCAGGCTGCCAGACAGGGTTACCCAGGGCTAGTGCTGTGTGATGGAGAGAGAGAGACCTGCCTGCTTGGTGAAGGTGTGGTGCAGGCTGCCAGACAGGGTTACCCAGAGCTAGTGCTGTGTGATGGAGAGAGAGACCTGCCTGCTTGGTGAAGGTGTGGTGCAGGCTGCCAGACAGGGTTACCCAGGGCTAGTGCTGTGTGATGGAGAGAGAGAGACCTGCCTGCTTGGTGAAGGTGTGGTGCAGGCTGCCAGACAGGGTTACCCAGAGCTAGTGCTGTGTGATGGAGAGAGAAACCTGCCTGCTTGGTGAAGGTGTGGTGCAGGCTGCCAGACAGAGTGATGGTTCTCCTGGGAAGGTACTGGGGCAGCGTTTCATAAAGGTAAACACACAGCATCAACATCAGAACAGGGTTAGAGTCTGACAGCTCTGTGGGCTGGATGTCTATGTCCAGGCAGAGCAGTGTGAAGGCCTGGCTGAGGATGATACTGTTGTGGAGGTTCTGTTCCAGACGGCTGATGCTGGTGTACATCCTCTGGAGATGACTGGGGATCTGAGGGACCGGAGAGACCAGAGGGGGGGGGGGGGCAGTCAACACTGGGCCAGTTTCCCAGACACAGATTAAGCATTATCTGCTACCACAGTCAGACGAATCAAAACCAGTCGAGTTTAGATGAGTCTAGATTAACTGACAATTTCCCACAGAGTAGACGAGGACAAGAGTTGACCAGGAATAGAAGGAGAGAACACAGTATCATCACTCTGTACCCGGTACCCCCTGTATATAGCCTCCACATTGACTCTGTACTGGTTCCCTCTGTATATAGCCTCCACATTGACTCTGTACCGGTACCCCCTGAATATAGCCTCCACATTGACTCTGTACCGGTACCCCCTGTATATAGCCTCCACATTGACTCTGTACCGGTACCCCCTGTATATAGCCTCCACATTGACTCTGTACTGGTACCCCCTGAATATAGCCTCCACATTGACTCTGTACCGGTACCCCCTGTATATAGCCTCCACATTGACTCTGTACCAGTACCCCCTGAATATAGCCTCCACATTGACTCTGTACCGGTACCCCCTGTAAATAGCCTCCACATTGACTCTGTACCAGTACCCCCTGTATATAGCCTCCACATTGACTCTGTACTGGTACCCTCTGTAAATAGCCTCCACATTGACTCTGTACCAGTACCCCCTGTATATAGCCTCCACATTGACTCTGTACTGGTACCCCTGTATATAGCCTCCACATTGACTCTGTACCAGTACCCTCTGTAAATAGCCTCCACATTGACTCTGTACCGGTACCCTCTGTAAATAGCCTCCACATTGACTCTGTACCGGTACCTCCTGTATATAGCCTCCACATTGACTCTGTACCAGTACCCTCTGTAAATAGCCTCCACATTGACTCTGTACCAGTACCCCTGTAAATAGCCTCCACATTGACTCTGTACCGGTACCCCCTGTATATAGCCTCCACATTGACTCTGTACCGGTACCCTCTGTAAATAGCCTCCACATTGACTCTGTACTGGTACCCCTGTATATAGCCTCCACATTGACTCTGTACCGGTACCCCTGTATATAGCCTCCACATTGACTCTGTACCGGTACCCCTGTATATAGCCTCCACATTGACTCTGTACCAGTACCCCTGTATATAGCCTCCACATTGACTCTGTACCGATACCCCTGTAAATAGCCTCCACATTGACTCTGTACCAGTACCCCTGTATATAGCCTCCACATTGACTCTGTACCGGTACCCTCTGTAAATAGCCTCCACATTGACTCTGTACCAGTACCCTCTGTATATAGCCTCCACATTGACTCTGTACCGGTACCCCCTGTATATAGCCTCCACATTGACTCTGTACCGGTACCCCCTGTATATAGCCTCCACATTGACTCTGTACCGGTACCCCCTGTATATAGCCTCCACATTGACTCTGTACCGGTACCCCCTGTATATAGCCTCCACATTGACTCTGTACCGGTACCCCTGTATATAGCCTCCACATTGACTCTGTACCGGTACCCCCTGTAAATAGCCTCCACATTGACTCTGTACCAGTACCCCCTGTATATAGCCTCCACATTGACTCTGTACCGGTACCCCCTGTAAATAGCCTCCACATTGACTCTGTACCGGTACCCCCTGTATATAGCCTCCACATTGACTCTGTACCAGTACCCTCTGTAAATAGCCTCCACATTGACTCTGTACCACACCCTCTGTAAATAGCCTCCACATTGACTCTGTACCGGTACCCCCTGTATATAGCCTCCACATTGACTCTGTACCAGTACCCCCTGTAAATAGCCTCCACATTGACTCTGTACCAGTACCCCCTGTAAATAGCCTCCACATTGACTCTGTACCAGTACCCCTGTAAATAGCCTCCACATTGACTCTGTACCGGTACCCTCTGTAAATAGCCTCCACATTGACTCTGTACCAGTACCCCTGTAAATAGCCTCCACATTGACTCTGTACCGTACCCCCTGTAAATAGCCTCCACATTGACTCTGTACCAGTACCCCCTGTAAATAGCCTCCACATTGACTCTGTACCAGGTACCCCTGTAAATAGCCTCCACATTGACTCTGTACCGGTACCCCCTGTAAATAGCCTCCACATTGACTCTGTACCGGTACCCCCTGTAAATAGCCTCCACATTGACTCTGTACCGGTACCCCTGTAAATAGCCTCCACATTGACTCTGTACCAGTACCCCTGTAAATAGCCCCACATTGACTCTGTACCGGTACCCCCTGTATATAGCCTCCACATTGACTCTGTACCAGTACCCCCTGTATATAGCCTCCACATTGACTCTGTACCGGTACCCTCTGTAAATAGCCTCCACATTGACTCTGTACCGGTACCCTCTGTAAATAGCCTCCACATTGACTCTGTACCGGTACCCCCTGTAAATAGCCTCCACATTGACTCTGTACCGGTACCCTCTGTAAATAGCCTCCACATTGACTCTGTACCGGTACCCCTGTAAATAGCCTCCACATTGACTCTGTACCAGTACCCCTGTAAATAGCCTCCACATTGACTCTGTACCGGTACCCCCTGTAAATAGCCTCCACATTGACTCTGTACCAGTACCCTCTGTAAATAGCCTCCACATTGACTCTGTACCGGTACCCCCTGTAAATAGCCTCCACATTGACTCTGTACCAGTACCCCCTGTAAATAGCCTCCACATTGACTCTGTACCGGTACCCCCTGTAAATAGCCTCCACATTGACTCTGTACCAGTACCCTCTGTAAATAGCCTCCACATTGACTCTGTACCAGTACCCCCTGTAAATAGCCTCCACATTGACTCTGTACCGGTACCCCCTGTAAATAGCCTCCACATTGACTCTGTACCGGTACCCCCTGTAAATAGCCTCCACATTGACTCTGTACCAGTACCCTCTGTAAATAGCCTCCACATTGACTCTGTACCGGTACCCCCTGTAAATAGCCTCCACATTGACTCTGTACCAGTACCCCTGTAAATAGCCTCCACATTGACTCTGTACCAGTACCCCCTGTAAATAGCCTCCACATTGACTCTGTACCAGTACCCTCTGTAAATAGCCTCGCTTGTCATTTTACTGTCGCTGTTTAAGTTTGTGTAACTTTTATTTTCTATTTTCTATTTTTTACTTGACACTTATTTCTTAATTTTTTCTTAAATCTTCTTAAAGCATCGTTGGTTATTGTTGTATTCAGAGCATGTGACAAGTAACATTTGATTTGATTTAATTCGATTTTTTAACACAGGCCCGTACCAGAAAGGGACAGTAGGCAGCCAGCACAGCAGCCAGAACCAGGCCGTCTGCCAGGTCCAGGTCAAAGTTCACCACCCAGCGGGCTGATGGGACGTCTCCTGGTTAAAGAGCAGAATATAGGTAACAGAAGAGTTATGGATGTCTCTTTGGATCTGTCTCTGTCTCTACCTCTGTTAATCTCTGTCTCTACTTCTCTGTCTCTACCTCTCTGTCTCTACCTCTCTGTCTCTACCTCTCTGTCTCTACCTCCCTGTCTCTACCTCTCTGTCTCTACCTCTCTGTCTCTACCTCCCTGTCTCTACCTCCCTGTCTCTACCTCCCTGTCTCTACCTCTCTGTCTCTACCTCTCTGTCTCTACCTCTCTGTCTCTACCTCTCTGTCTCTACCTCTCTGTCTCTCTCTCTCTGTCTCTACCTCCCTGTCTCTACCTCCCTGTCTCTACCTCTCTGTCTCTACTTCTCTGTCTCTACCTCTCTGTCTCTACCTCTCTCTCTCTACCTCTCTGTCTCTCCCTCTCTGTCTCTCCCTCTCTGTCTCTACCTCTCTGTCTCTACCTCTCTGTCTCTCTCTCTCTGTCTCTACCTCCCTGTCTCTACCTCCCTGTCTCTACCTCTCTGTCTCTACCTCTCTGTCTCTACCTCTCTGTCTCTACCTCTCTCTCTCTACCTCTCTGTCTCTACCTCCCTGTCTCTACCTCCCTGTCTCTACCTCACTCTCTCTACCTCTCTGTCTCTATCTCTCTGTCTCTACCTCTCTGTCTCTACCTCTCTGTCTCTACCTCTCTGTCTCTACCTCTCTGTCTCTACCTCACTCTCTCTACCTCACTCTCTCTACCTCACTCTCTCTACCTCTCTGTCTCTACATCTCTGTCTCTACCTCTCTGTCTCTATCTCTCTGTCTCTATCTCTCTGTCTCTACCTCCCTGTCTCTACCTGCCTGTCTCTACCTGCCTGTCTCTACCTCCCTGTCTCTACCTCTCTGTCTCTACTTCTCTGTCTCTACCTCACTCTCTCCACCTCACTCTCTACCTCTCTGTCTCTACCTCTCTGTCTCTACCTCTCTGTCTCTACCTCTCTGTCTCTACCTCACTCTCTCTACCTCACTATCTCTACCTCTCTGTCTCTATATCTCTGTCTCTACCTCTCTGTCTCTACCTCTCTGTCTCTACCTCTCTCTCTCTGTCTCTACCTCTCTGTCTCTACCTCTCTGTCTCTACCTCTCTGTCTCTACATCTCTGTCTCTACTTCTCTGTCTCTACTTCTCTGTCTCTACCTCTCTGTCTCTACCTCTATGTCTCTACCTCTATGTCTCTACCTCTCTGTCTCTACCTCTCTGTCTCTATCTCTCTGTCTCTACCTCTCTGTCTCTACCTGCCTGTCTCTACCTCCCTGTCTCTACCTCTCTGTCTCTACCTCCCTGTCTCTACCTCCCTGTCTCTACCTCCCTGTCTCTACCTCTCTGTCTCTACCTCCCTGTGTCTCTCTCTCTGTCTCTACCTCTCTGTCTCTACCTCTCTGTCTCTATCTCTGTCTCTACCTCTCTGTCTCTACCTGCCTGTCTCTACCTGCCTGTCTCTACCTCTCTCTCTCTGTATCTACCTCTCTCTCTGTCTCTACCTCTCTGTCTCTACCTCTCTGTCTCTACCTCTCTGTCTTTACCTCTCTGTCTCTACCTCTCTGTCTCTACCTCTCTGTCTTTACCTCTCTGTCTCTACCTCTCTGTCTCTACCTCCCTGTCTCTACCTCCCTGTCTCTACCTCTCTGTCTCTACCTCCCTGTCTCTACCTCTCTGTCTCTACCTCTCTGTCTCTACCTCTCTGTCTTTACCTCTCTGTCTCTACCTCTCTGTCTCTACCTCCCTGTCTCTCCCTCAACACCCCCCTCCTACCTGTAGAGGTGAGTGGGCTCCAGACGGTAGTCCTCATGCTGTGGTAGTGCAGGTTGAGCCAGGTGAGTAGCCTCCTCTCCCAGGTGGAGTAGACGTTAGAGGTCAGGGGCTTTGGGTCTATCCTGGGGACCTGCTGCTCCATGCTGCCACTGTCACAGCTCTGGAGGCCCAGGGACAAGGGACCCTCTGTCACCCGCGGCAGGACTAGCACCTGGGGAGGAGGGGACAGACAGACAGACACAGATACATTTCTCAGACTGCTGATCAGGACACAGAGGGAGAGAGAGAGAGAAAGAGATATAGAGAGAGAGACGGAGAGAGAGACAGAGAGAGATTTGTGACCTGTTGCCACTGGGCAACCAGTGAAGAACAAACACCATTGTAAATACAACCATATTTATGCTTATTTATTTTCCCTTGTGTACTTTAACCATTTGTACATTGTTACAACACTGTATGTATATATATATAATATGACATTTGTCTTTATTGTTTTGAAACTTCTGTATGTGTAATGTTTACTGTTCATGTTTTTTGTTTATTTCACTTTTGTATATTATCTACCTCACTTGCTTTGGCAATGTTAACACATGTTTCCCATGCCAATAACGCCCATTGAATTGAATTGAATTGAGAGAGAGAGAGAGAGAGAGAGAGAGAGAGAGAGAGAGAGAGAGAGAGAGAGAGAGAGAGAGAGAGAGAGAGAGAGAGATTAGAGAGAGAGAGAGAGAGAGAGAGATTAGAGAGAGACAGAGAGAGAGAGAGAGAAGAGAGAGAGAGAGAGAGAGAGAGAGATTAGAGAGAGACAGAGAGAGAGAGAGAGATTAGAGAGAGACAGAGAGAGAGAGAGAGAGATTAGAGAGAGACAGAGAGAGAGAGAGCAAGAGAGAGATCACAGCAGCAAGATGTGTGACCTGTTGCCACAAGAGTCACTTTATATATAATCTACCTCACTTGCTTTGGCAATGTTAACACATGTTTCCCATGCCAATAAAGCCCTTGAATTGAATTGAATTGAGAGAGAGAGAGATAGAAAGACTACACTCTCGTGCCTTGTAGGTCTGCAGTAGAACATCCATCCAGGCCCTTTTACTGAGGGATTCAAAGACCTTGCTGCTGTAGTCCATCCCCCTCTGATCACACTGGGACTGGGCCTGTAGAGAGCTCCAGTGGCTGAACTCCTGGGAGTCTAACAGGTACTCAGGTCTGATGTGGGACAGACAGGCTCCCTGCCTCCTGAAGATCACAACACAGTGAGTAGGCCGGTGAGGGTGTGTGCCTGCGTGTGTACGTGTGTATGTGTGTATGTGTGTACGTGTGTATGTGTGTACGTGTGTACGTGTGTACGTGTGTATGTGTGTATGTGTGTACGTGTGTATGTGTATACGTGTGTACGTGTGTATGTGTGTACGTGTGTATGTGTGTACGTGTGTACGTGTGTATGTGTGTACGTGTGTATGTGTGTATGTGTGTACGTGTGTATGTGTGTACGTGTGTATGTGTGTATGTGTGTACGTGTGTATGTGTGTACGTGTGTATGTGTGTATGTGTGTATGTGTATACGTGTGTACGTGTGTATGTGTATACGTGTGTACGTGTGTACGTGTGTACGTGTGTACACGGAGGCCCGGCGGAGTTGTCCGTGTATGAGTGATTAAGTGTCTGTGTGGTACCTGAGGAAGGCCAGCAGCACTGTGTTCCAGTGGAGCAGCTGCTGCACGCGCTCAGTGAGGTTGCAGGGCAACGATTGGTTGGTGCTCACACCAGGAAGTGTCTGTCCGCTCAGGTGACGCAGCATGTCGTAGATGGTCCGTGTGTCTTTACCTTGACTCATAAGGTACGAGTTCCTCCACTCACTAGAGCTGGAGTCTACTGTCTGGACTCTACATACCACCCTGGGAGAGATAGATAGAGAGGACAGAGGAGAGAGAGAGAGAGAGAGGGGAGGGAGGGAGGGGGGGAGAGAGAGAGAGGGGAGGGGAGGGAGGGAGAAAGAGAGAGAGACAGAGAGGGGAGGGAGAAAGAGAGAGAGAGAGACAGAGAGGGGAGGGAGAAAGAGAGGGGAGGGAGAAAGAAGAGAGGGAGAGGGAGAGAGAGAGAGAGAGAGAGAGAGAGAGAGAGAGAGAGAAGAGAGAGAGAGAGAGAGAGGGAGGGAGGGAGAGAGAGAGAGGAGGGAGAAAGAGAGAGAGGGGAGGGAGAAAGAGAGAGAGAGAGAGAGAGAGAGAGAGAGAGAGAGAGAGAGAGAGAGAGGGGAGGGAGGGAGGGAGGAAAGAGAGAGAGAGGGGAGGGGAGGGAGGGAGAAAGAGAGAGAGAGAGAGAGGAGAGACTAATAATAACATAACGTAATGAAAACATAAAGTAAAAATATGTGATACCAGTCCATCTACCTACTGAGAGAGCGTGGTAGAGAGATGAGGTTTACCTACTGAGAGAGCGTGGTAGAGAGATGAGGTTTACCTACTGAGAGAGCGTTGTAGAGAGATGAGGTTTACCTTCTGAGAGAGCGTGGTAGAGAGATGAGGTTACCTTCTGAGAGAGCGTGGTAGAGAGATGAGGTTTACCTTCTGAGAGAGCGTGGTAGAGAGATGAGGTTTACACTCTGAGAGAGCGTGGTAGAGAGATGAGGTTTACCTTCTGAGAGAGCGTGGTAGAGAGATGAGGTTTACCTTCTGAGAGAGCGTGGTAGAGAGATGAGGTTTACCTTCTGAGAGAGCGTGGTAGAGAGATGAGGTTTACCTTCTGAGAGAGCGTGGTCGAGAGATGAGGTTTACCTTCTGAGAGAGCGTGGTAGAGAGATGAGGTTTACCTTCTGAGACAGCGTGGTAGAAATTGAGGTTACCTTCTGAGAGAGCGTGGTAGAGAGATGAGGTTTACCTTCTGAGAGAGCGTGGTAGAGAGATGAGGTTTACCTTCTGAGAGAGCGTGGTAGAGAGATGAGGTTTACCTTCTGAGAGAGCGTGGTAGATGAGACCTGAGGTTTGACCTTCTGAGAGAGCGTGGTCGAGAGATGAGGTTTACCTTCTGAGAGAGCGTGGTAGAGAGATGAGGTTTACCTTCTGAGAGAGCGTGGTAGAAATTGAGGTTACCTTCTGAGAGAGCGTGGTAGAGAGATGAGGTTTACCTTCTGAGAGAGCGTGGTAGAGAGATGAGGTTACCTTCTGAGAGAGCGTGGTAGAGAGATGAGGTTTACCTTCTGAGAGAGCGTGGTAGAGAGATGAGGTTTACCTTCTGAGAGAGCGTGGTAGAGAGATGAGGTTTACCTTCTGAGAGAGCGTGGTAGAGAGATGAGGTTTACCTACTGAGAGAGTGTGGTAGAGAGATGAGGTTTACCTTCTGAGAGAGCGTGGTAGAGAGATGAGGTTTACCTACTGAGAGAGCGTGGTAGAGAGATGAGGTTACCTTCTGAGAGAGCGTGGTAGAGAGATGAGGTTTACCTTCTGAGAGAGCGTGGTAGAGAGATGAGGTTTACCTTCTGAGAGAGCGTGGTAGAGAGATGAGGTTTACCTTCTGAGAGAGTGTGGTAGAGAGATGAGGTTTACCTTCTGAGAGAGTGTGGTAGAGAGATGAGGTTTACCTTCTGAGAGAGTGTGGTAGAGAGATGAGGTTTACCTTCTGAGAGAGTGTGGTAGAGAAATGAGGTTTATCTTCTGAGAGAGTGTGGTAGAGAAATGAGGTTTATCTTCTGAGAGAGATGAGGTTTACCTTCTGAGAGAGTGTGGTAGAGAGATGAGGTTTACCTTCTGAGAGAGCGTGGTAGAGAGATGAGGTTTACCTTCTGAGAGAGCGTGGTAGAGAGATGGGGTTTGGTCCACGGGGCCAGCCAAACTGACTGAACCACTTCTGTACGGCCTGCAAGCAATCAACCAATCAACCAATCACATTTAGCTATACAGCCTTTGTTCTATCAGCAGTTGTCCCAGAGTGAGTTACCAGTTGTTACCTGCAGGATGCTGTGGTAGTACAACCCCTCCTCTGAGTCCTGCCCTGGAAACACTGGTATACCCTGCTGCTGCCACTGCTGCTGGTCAGTCACACCATCCGTCTCTCTCTCACCCTCTGTCTCCTTCTGGGGCCAGTCCTCCTTCCCTCCAAGTCCTGCACTCCCAGTCCTACTCCTGCTGTCTCCAGAGTCTGAAGGCAGGTCAATATGTTTGATTCAGCTTGGAATGGGCACTTTGGGGTTATTATTTGTGGATTGTGGTAGTGGTACCTTTGTAGGGGGAAAACCAAGCTAAGGCCCAGTACTTCACCGTACTTCACATACTGTATTTGACCAGGTCTGGTGTGTAGCAGTGTAGCTGTAGAGGTGTGTCTCACCAGAGGTGGAGTGATTACTGGTGGAGGAGAGGAAAGCAAAGGAGGAGGAGGAGGAAGTGTAGCGAGACAGAGGGCTGGGGGAGTAGCAAGGCTGTAGCACCGCCTTCCCTGTCATCT
>NC_088397.1:9300087-9592587 GCF_034236695.1 Oncorhynchus nerka
GAATATCAAGCTCTTTCTCTCTGCCAGCCATGAGAAACATCTGCCATTCAGAATCTACCTGCTTTAGTAGTTGGTGGAGTGGTGAGGTGACAGTAGCTACCTGAGTTTGTGAGGTAGTAGTAACTGAGCTAAAGGGCTCCAGATCAAACTGGAGACTTGATGGGGACATCTCCAGTGGGACACACAGGGCTGAGGGACACACAGGGACAGAATATCTTAAGTGCTAATTACACAGCTCCTAAACCACTCTTATCTTCAATCTATTGTCTCATCTCAGCTCCTAAACCCCTCTTATTTTCAACATATTGTCTCATCACAGCTCCTGAACAACTCTAATCCTCAACCTATTGTCTTATCTCAGCTCCTAAACCCCTCTTATTTTCAACCTATTGTCTTATCTCAGCTCCTAAACCCCTCTTATCTTCAACCTATTGTCTTATCACAGCTCCTAAACCCCTCTTATCTTCAACCTATTGTCTTATCTCAGCTCCTAAACCCCTCTTATTTTCAACCTATTGTCTTATCTCAGCTCCTAAACCACTCTTATCTTCAAACTATTGTCTTATCTCAGAGCCCTATGGAATGCTGAGTGTGTAGTGTCATTACTGTCTAGTATACTGCAGGGACAGAAACAACATAGCACATTGTGAGGTCATATGGAGTCTTACAAGTATTGGAAACAACGTTGGATGTGGATACAGTGGGAACATGTAGGTCTGAGAAAGTGTGATTTCATTGATGTTTGTGGAAATGTATGTAAACGTTAAGTTGTTTCTTGTTTTTGTCTGTTGTTTGTTTACTGTCAAGGAAAAGCAGCAAGAAAAGTTTATAATTTCTTTTTATATATATATATATATATTAAGTATACTGCAGGGACAGAACATCTCAGTCCATCTGTTCAGGCCAATGGTTCAGGCAGGCAACTGACACACTTTCTGACCCCGTATCTACACCCCTCTAACCTGTGGCCTGCACCCTGCGTGATAGCGTCTCCATGGCGATGGGCAGCGGCCGCGGGTTGACGATGTGTTGGTCCCGGGAAGAGGAGGACTTGGGGACAGAGCTGGGAGGGGCGGAGGAGGAGGAAGAGGAGAAGGGAGGCATGCCCACACCGTTGACCGTCACAGGCAGGTTGAAGTCATACGCTGCCACCTGCAGGACAAACACAGGAACTACCGACTGATATAGATGGGATGGAGTTTGGGTCAGTTCAGTTTGGTGTAATGGTGAGGTTAGGATCATGATTATGGTGGGGAGAACTTATCCTTGATGTCTCTGTGTTCAGGGAAAACATGTCTATTATAAACACAGATGTAGGTGGAGTACTGTGGAAGGTGGTTGATGTGTTGGTGATTAATAGACACAGATGTAGGTGGAGTACTGTGGAAGGTGGTTGATGTGTTAGTGATTAATAAACACAGATAGATGTAGGTGGAGTACTATGGAAGGTGGTTGATGTGTTGGTGATTAATAGACACAGATGTAGGTGGAGTACTGTGGAAGGTGGTTGATGTGTTGGTGATTAATAGACACAGATGTAGGTGGAGTACTGTGGAAGGTGGTTGATGTGTTGGTGATTAATAGACACAGATGTAGGTGGAGTACTGTGGAAGGTGGTTGATGTGTTGGTGATTAATAGACACAGATGTAGGTGGAGTACTGTGGAAGGTGGTTGATGTGTTGGTGATTAATAGACACAGATGTAGGTGGGGTACTGTGGAAGGTGGTTGATGTGTTGGTGATTAATAGACACAGATAGATGTAGGTGGAGTACTGTGGAAGGTGGTTGATGTGTTGGTGATTAATAGACACAGATGTAGGTGGAGTACTGTGGAAGGTGGTTGATGTGTTGGTGATTAATAGACACAGATGTAGGTGGAGTACTGTGGAAGGTGATAGATGTGTTGGTGATTAATAGGTGAAAATGAGTATAGATGAGGGATAATGAAAACAGAGGAGGGAGGACGGAGCCCTTACTTGTTTAGGGGAGAACACCAGGCAACACTGGGCAGTCTGCTGCCCCTGTAAATCCATCACAAACACGTCTGGCTCCTGGCTCGTACCTGTAACACACCAACACCTGGCTCTCAATATTAGGCCTCCAGTTTAGTAATCCATACATCTAAATTGAACTAGGCTGACAGTTTATGACAGTCTATCTTCTCAGAGCATTACAGTCAATGTGTCTATCAATCAATCAATCAATCAATCAATCAAATACATACCTGCAGAGTATGGAGGGAGGTGGATGGTGAAGTCAGTGTGTTCTGACAGGTCAAACTGGACCCGGGCCAGGGCAGAGGATCGGTTCCTCAGGGAGAACGGAACGCCACGACTGGAACCAGAATACACCCCGTGGAACAGGAAGGATTTCTGAGAGGAGGAGGAGGATAACAAAGATGGAGAGATGTTTCTGAGAGGAGGAGGATAACAAAGATGGAGAGATGTTTCTGAGAGGAGGAGTAGGAGGATAGCTAAGATGGAGAGATGTTTCTGAGAGGAGGAGGAGGATAACTAAGATGGAGAGATGTTTCTGAGAGGAGGAGGAGGATAACTAAGATGGAGAGATGTTTCTGAGACGAGGAGGAGGAGGATAACAAAGATGGAGAGATGTTTCTGAGAGGAGGAGGAGGAGGATAACTAAGACGGAGAGATGTTTCTGAGAGGAGGAGGAGGATAACTAAGATGGAGAGATGTTTCTGAGAGGAGGAGGATAACTAAGATGGAGAGATGTTTCTGAGAGGAGGAGGATAACTAAGATGGAGAGATGCTTCTGAGAGGAGGAGGAGGATAACTAAGATGGAGAGATGTTTCTGAGAGGAGGAGGAGGATAACTAAGATGGAGAGATGTTTCTGAGAGGAGGAGGATAACTAAGATGGAGAGATGTTTCTGAGAGGAGGAGGAGGATAACTAAGATGGAGAGATGTTTCTGAGAGGAGGAGGAGGATAACTAAGATGGAGAGATGTTTCTGAGAGGAGGAGGATAACTAAGATGGAGAGATGTTTCTGAGAGGAGGAGGATAACTAAGATGGAGAGATGTTTCTGAGAGGAGGAGGAGGATAACTAAGACGGAGAGATGTTTCTGAGAGGAGGAGGAGGATAACTAAGACGGAGAGATGTTTCTGAGAGGAGGAGGAGGATAACTAAGATGGAGAGATGTTTCTGAGAGGAGGAGGATAACTAAGATGGAGAGATGTTTCTGAGAGGAGGAGGATATCAAAGATGGAGAGATGTTTCTGAGAGGAGGAGGATATCAAAGATGGAGAGATGTTTCTGAGAGGAGGAGGATATCAAAGATGGAGAGATGTTTCTGAGAGGAGGAGGATATCAAAGATGGAGAGATGTTTCTGAGAGGAGGAGGATAACTAAGATGGAGAGATGTTTCTGAGAGGAGGAGGATATCAAAGATGGAGAGATGTTTCTGAGAGGAGGAGGATAACTAAGATGGAGAGATGTTTCTGAGAGGAGGAGGAGGATAACTAAGATGGAGAGATGTTTCTGAGAGGAGGAGGAGGAGGATATCAAAGATGGAGAGATGTTTCTGAGAGGAGGAGGAGGATAACTAAGATGGAGAGATGTTTCTGAGAGGAGGAGGAGGATAACTAAGATGGAGAGATGTTTCTGAGAGGAGGAGGAGGATAACTAAGATGGAGAGATGTTTCTGAGAGGAGGAGGAGGATAACTAAGATGGAGAGATGTTTCTGAGAGGAGGAGGAGGATAACTAAGATGGAGAGATGTTTCTGAGAGGAGGAGGAGGATAAGAGATGTTTCTGAGAGGAGGAATAGTCTAAATATTTTACAGACCGAGTTGAATGTTTTGTTTTCTGACTGTGGCAAAAAAAAACAGCTCAGCTCTGCTCTCTGAAAATGAACAGCTCAGCTTTGATCTCTGAAAATGAACAGCTCAGCTTTGATCTCTGAAAACGAACAGCTCAGCTCTGCTCTCTGAAAATGAACAGCTCAGCTCTGCTCTCTGAAAATGAACAGCTCAGCTTTGATCTCTGAAAACGAACAGCTCAGCTCTGCTCTCTGAAAATGAACAGCTCAGCTCTGCTCTCTGAAAATGAACAGCTCAGCTTTGATCTCTGAAAACGAACAGCTCAGCTCTGCTCTCTGAAAATGAACAGCTCAGCTCTGCTCTCTGAAAATGAACAGCTCAGCTCTGCTCTCTGAAAATGAAAGAATGAAAAGGGAGGATCCAGGTAAAGGAGAGGGAGGATCCAGTTAAAGAAGAGGGAGGATCCATGTAAAGGAGAGGGAGGATCCAGTTAAAGGAGAGGGAAGATCCAGTTAAAGGAGAGGGGGGATCCAGTTAAAGGAGAGGGAGGATCCAGTTAAAGGAGAGGGAGGATCCAGTTAAAGGAGAGGGAGGATCCAGTTAAAGGAGAGGGAGGATCCAGTTAAAGGAGAGGGAGGATCCAGTTAAAGGAGAGGGAGGATCCAGTTAAAGGAGAGGGAGGATCCAGTTGGATCCAGCTGTAAGCGTGGCCTGCCCTCTTCAAAGCCTGCGTGGCCCAGCAGCTCATTCTACAGAGCCCAGCAGCTCAGTCTACAGAGCCCAGCAGCTCATTCTACAGAGCCCAGCAGCTCATTCTACAGAGCCCAGCAGCTCATTCTACAGAGCCCAGCAGCTCATTCTACAGAGCCCAGCAGCTCATTCTACAGAGCCCAGCAGCTCATTCTACAGAGCCCAGCAGCTCATTCTACAGAGCCCAGTAGCTCATTCTACAGAGCCCAGTAGCTCATTCTACAGAGCCCAGCAGCTCATTCTACAGAGCCCAGCAGCTCATTCTACAGAGCCCCGCAGCTCATTCTACAGAGCCCAGCAGCTCATTCTACAGAGCCCAGCAGCTCATTCTACAGAGCCCAGCAGCTCATTCTACAGAGCCCAGCAGCTCATTCTACAGCCCAGCAGCTCATTCTACAGAGCCCAGCAGCTCATTCTACAGAGCCCAGCAGCTCATTCTACAGAGCCCAGCAGCTCATTCTACAGAGCCCAGCAGCTCATTCTACAGAGCCCAGCAGCTCATTCTACAGAGCCCAGCAGCTCATTCTACAGAGCCCAGCAGCTCATTCTACAGAGCCCAGCAGCTCATTCTACAGAGCCCAGCAGCTCATTCTACAGAGCCCAGCAGCTCATTCTACAGAGCCCAGCAGCTCATTCTACAGAGCCCAGCAGCTCATTCTACAGAGCCCAGCAGCTCATTCTACAGAGCCCAGCAGCTCATTCTACAGAGCCCAGCAGCTCATTCTACAGAGCCCAGCAGCTCATTCTACAGAGCCCAGCTAAGGGGCTGAGACAAACACTCCAAAGGAAAACATGTCAATTCTGATTTTTTTTTAAAGAACTCCCCATTGCAAAAAGGAAACAGGACTACTCACACACAACAAGTTGTCTATTTTTGTGTGTGAACCACCTGCTCATTTCAAGGCAGTGAACACCACCACATTCATCTTGTTCTGTTGGAAAAGGGGTTTCCATTCATTTCAAAACAGGAAGCAGCAGACTTTGTTGTTATGATGAATTGGTACGGATTGTCTGTTTTCCACAACTCAGCAGAAAAGGACTAGAGACTCTGCTGTAGTGTGGTCCTGACAGGGCATATTCAGGACACGCTGTTATGCTCTGCTGTTCTGTGTGTTTTGTACACACACACACACACACACACACACACACACACAGACAGACAGACAGACAGACAAGAAGGGGGGCTTCGGCATATGAACTCACCACATTGATGTTAACCAGAGGGGGCTCCACATATGAACTCACCACATTGATGTTAACCAGAGGGGGCTCCACATATTAACTCACCACATTGATGTCCACCAGAGGGGGCTCCACATATTAACTCACCACATTGATGTCCACCAGAGGGCTCCACATATTAACTCATCACATTGATGTTAACCAGAGGGGGCTCCATATTAACTCACCACATTGATGTTAACCAGGGGGGTCGACATATGAACTCACCACATTGATGTTAACCAGAGGGGGCTCCACATATTAACTCACCAGAGGGCCCATGTCCACCAGAGGGTTAACCAGAGGGGGCTCCACATATTAACTCACCACATTGATGTCCACCAGAGGGGGCTCCACATATTAACTCAGCACATTGATGTTAACCAGAGGGGGCTCCAGACCACATTGATGTTAACCAGAGGGGGCTCCACATATTAACTCACCACATTGATGTCCACCAGAGGGGGCTCCACATATTAACTCACCACATTGATGTTAACCAGAGGGGACATTGATGTCCACCAGAGGGGCTCCACATATTAACTCATCACATTGATGTTAGAGGGGGCTCCACATATTAACTCACATTGATGTTAACCAGAGCTCACATATTAACTCACCACATTGATGTTAACCAGAGGGGCTCCACATATTAACTCACCACATTGATGTCCAACCAGAGGGGGCTCCACATATTAACTCACCACATTGATGTTAACCAGAGGGGGCTCACCACATTGATGTTAACCAGGGGCGACATATGAACTCACCACATTGATGTTAACCAGAGGGGGCTCCACATATTAACTCACCACATTGATGTTAACCAGAGGGGCTCCACATATTAACTCACCACATTGATGTCCAACCAGAGGGCACATATTAACTCACACACATTGATGTCCAAGACAGACTCACTCACATTGATGTCCAACCAGGGGCTCCACATATTAACTCACCACATTGATGTTAACTCACCACATTGATGTTAACCAGGGGGCTCCACATATTAACTCACCACATTGATGTTAACCAGAGGGGGGCTCCACATATTAACTCACCACATTGATGTCCACCAGATGGGGGGGCTCCACATATTAACTCACCACATTGATGTCCACCAGAGGGGCTCCACATATTAACTCACCACATTGATGTTAACCAGAGGGGGCCACATATTAACTCACCACATTGATGTCCACCAGAGGGGGCTCCACATATTAACTCACCACATTGATGTTAACCAGAGGGGGCTCCACATATTAACTCACCACATTGATGTTAACCAGAGGGGGCTCTCACCACATATTAACTCACCACATTGATGTCCACCAGAGGGGCTCCACATATTAACTCACCACATTGATGTTAACCAGAGGGGGCTCCACATATTAACTCACCACATTGATGTTAACCAGAGGGGGCTCCACATATTAACTCACCACATTGATGTTAACCAGAGGGGCTCCACATATTAACTCACCACATTGATGTAACTCACCACATTGATGTCCACCAGAGGGCTCCACATATTAACTCACCACATTGATGTTAACCAGAGGGGCTCCACATATTAACTCACCACATTGATGTTAACCAGAGGGGGCTCCACATATTAACTCACCACATTGATGTTAACCAGAGGGGGCTCCACATATTAACTCACCACATTGATGTTAACCAGAGGGATGTCCACCAGAGGGGGCTCCACATATTAACTCACCACATTGATGTTAACCAGAGGGGGCTCCACATATTAACTCACCACATTGATGTTAACCAGAGGGGGCTCCACATATTAACTCACCACATTGATGTTAACTCACCACATTGAGTTAACCAGAGGGGCTCCACATATTAACTCACCACATTGATGTTAACTCACCACATTGATGTTAACCAGGGGGCTCCACATATTAACTCACCACATTGATGTTAACCAGAGGGGGCAGAGGGGCTCCACATATTAACTCACCACATTGATGTTAACTCAGAGTTAACCAGAGGGGCTCCACATATTAACTCACCACATTGATGTTAACCAGAGGGGGCTCCACATATTAACTCACCACATTGATGTTAACCAGAGGGGGCTCCACATATTAACTCACCACATTGATGTTAACCAGAGGTTAACCAGGGCTCCACATATTAACTCACCACATTGATGTTAACCAGAGGGGGCTCCACATATTAACTCACCACATTGATGTTAACCAGAGGGGCTCCACATATTAACTCACCACATTGATGTTAACCAGGGGGCTCCACATATTAACTCACCACATTGATGTTAACAGAGGGGGGCTCCATATTAACTCACCACATTGATGTCCACAGGGGCTACATATTAACTCAGAGGGGGCTCCACATATAACTCACCACATTGATGTTAACTCACCACATTGATGTCCACCAGAGGGGGCTCCACATATTAACTCACCACATTGATGTTAACCAGAGGGGGCTCCACATATTAACTCACCACATTGATGTTAACCAGAGGGGGCTCCACATATTAACTCACCACATTGATGTCCACCAGAGGGGGCTCCACATATTAACTCACCACATTGATGTCCACCAGAGGGGGCTCCACATATTAACTCACCACATTGATGTTAACCAGAGGGGCTCTCACATATTAACTCACCACATTGATGTTAACCAGAGGGGGCTCCACATATTAACTCACCACATTGATGTTAACCAGAGGGGCTCCACATATTAACTCACCACATTGATGTTAACCAGAGGGGTCTCCACATTGATGTAACTCACTCACATTGATGTCCACCAGGGGGGCTCCACATATGAACTCACCACATTGATGTCCAACCAGAGGGGCTCCACATATTAACTCACCACATTGATGTTAACCAGTTAAGGGGGCTCCACATATTAACTCACCACATTGATGTTAACCAGAGGGGCTCCACTCACCACATTGATGTTAACCAGAGGGGCTCCACATATTAACTCACCACATTGATGTTAACAGGGGGCTCCACATATTAACTCAACCACATTGATGTTAACCAGAGGGGGCTCCACATATTAACTCACCACATTGATGTTAACCAGAGGGGGCTCCACATATGTAACTCACTCACATTGATGTTAACCAGAGGGGCTCCACATATTAACTCACCACATTGATGTTAACCAGAGGGGGCTCCACATATTAACTCACCACATTGATGTAACTCACCACATTGATGTTAACCAGGAGGGGTCTACATATGAACTCACCACGTTGATGTCCACCAGGGGGGGCTCGACCGACCCGCCCACTCTCAGCTCCAGAGATTTCATGTTCCTTAGAGCTATCTGCAACACACACACCTTGTTAGACAAGCTCATCCATCATGACTATCTAGGTTTCTAAAATAATGACAGGTAAGACTAGAGGTTATTTAGGTTTCTGAAATAATGACAGGTAAGACTAGAGGTTATTTAGGTTTCTAAAATAATGAAGGTAAGATAGACATTTAGGTTTCTGAAGACAGGTAAGACTAGGGTTATTTAGGTTTCTGAAATAATGACAGGTAAGACTAGAGGTTATTTAGGTTTCTGAAATAATGACAGGTAAGACTAGAGGTTATTTAGGTTTCTGAAATAATGACAGGTAAGACTAGAGGTTATTTAGGTTTCTGAAATAATGACAGGTAAGACTAGAGGTTATTTAGGTTTCTGAAATAATGACAGGTAAGACTAGAGGTTATTTAGGTTTCTGAAATAATGACAGGTAAGACTAGAGGTTATTTAGGTTTCTGAAATAATGACAGGTAAGACTAGAGGTTATTTAGGTTTCTGAAATAATGACAGGTAAGACTAGAGGTTATTTAGGTTTCTGAAATAATGACAGGTAAGACTAGAGGTTATTTAGGTTTCTGAAATAATGACAGGTAAGACTAGAGGTTATTTAGGTTTCTGAAATAATGTAAGAATAGAGGTTATAATTGTCTAATCTACTGTAGGTGTCTAATCTACTGTAGGTGTCTAATCTACTCTAGTTGTCTAATCTACTGTAGGTGTCTAATCTACTCTAGTTGTCTAATCTAATCTACTGTAGGTGTCTAATCTACTCTAGTTGTCTAATCTACTGTAGGTGTCTAATCTACTGTAGGTGTCTAATCTACTGTAGGTGTCTAATCTACTCTAGTTGTCTAATCTACTGTAGGTGTCTAATCTACTGTAGGTGTCTAATCTACTGTAGGTGTCTAATCTACTGTAGGTGTCTAATCTACTCTACTTGTAATCTACTGTAGGTGTCTAATCTACTCTAGTTGTCTAATCTACTCTAGTTGTCTAATCTACTGTAGGTGTCTAATCTACTGTAGGTGTCTAATCTACTGTAGGTGTCTAATCTACTCTAGTTGTCTAATCTACTGTAGGTGTCTAATCTACTGTAGGTGTCTAATCTACTGTAGGTGTTAATCTACTGTAATTGTCTAATCTACTGTAGGTGTACTATGTAGGTGTCTAATCTACTGTAGGTGTCTAATCTACTGTAATTGTCTAATCTACTGTAGGTGTCTAATCTACTGTAGGTGTCTAATCTACTGTAATTGTCTAATCTACTGTAGTGTCTAATCTACTGTAGGTGTCTAATCTACTCTAGTTGTCTAATCTACTGTAGGTGTCTAATCTACTGTAATTGTCTAATCTAGGTGTCTAATCTACTGTAGGTGTCTAATCTACTGTAGGTGTCTAATCTACTGTAGGTGTCTAATCTACTGTAGGTGTCTAATCTACTGTAGGTGTCTAATCTACTGTAGGTGTCTAATCTACTGTAGTTGTCTAATCTACTGTAGGTGTCTAATCTACTGTAGTTGTCTAATCTACTGTAATTGTCTAATCTACTGTAGGTGTCTAATCTACTGTAGGTGTCTAATCTACTCTAGTTGTCTAATCTACTGTAGTTGTCTAATCTACTGTAGGTGTCTAATCTACTGTAGGTGTCTAATCTACTGTAGGTGTCTAATCTACTGTAGGTGTCTAATCTACTACTAGGTGTCTAATCTACTGTAGGTGTCTAATCTACTGTAGGTGTCTAATCTACTCTAGTTGTCTAATCTACTGTAGGTGTCTAATCTACTGTAGGTGTCTAATCTACTGTAGGTGTCTAATCTACTCTAGTTGTCTAATCTACTGTAGGTGTCTAATCTACTGTAGGTGTCTAATCTACTGTAGGTGTCTAATCTACTCTGTAATTGTTGTCTAATCTACTGTAGGTGTCTAATCTACTGTAGGTGTCTAATCTACTCTAGTTGTCTAATCTACTCTAGTTGTCTAATCTACTGTAGTGTCTAATCTACTGTAGGTGTCTAATCTACTGTAATTGTCTAATCTACTGTAGGTGTCTAATCTACTGTAGTGTCTAATCTACTGTAGGTGTCTAATCTACTCTAGTTGTCTAATCTAGTTGTAGGTCTAATCTACTGTAGGTGTCTAATCTACTGTAGGTGTCTAATCTACTGTAGTTGTCTAATCTACTGTAGGTGTCTAATCTACTGTAGGTGTCTAATCTACTGTAGGTGTCTAATCTACTGTAGGTCTACATTGTCTTTCCACATGTTTGAGGCTTTGTAATATGTTGTGTGTTTGTAGAGACTATAATATGTTGTGTGTTTGTAGAGACTATAATATGTTGTGTGTTTGTAGAGACTTTATGATATGTTGTGTGTTTGTAGAGACTTTACGATATGTTGTGTGTCTGTTTCCTTCACCTCCACTCTGGTGTCAAACTTCATGACAGCTCCGGGGTTGAGGTGCACCTGGACCTCTGCCTGCCCCCCCACAGGTACCACACCCTCGGTGGGGGTCACCACCATGCCAGGCAGGGGGTACACGTCCAACACCTGATACACCCACACACACACACACACACACACACACACACACACACACACACACACACACACACACACGCTATACCTCTATAAAACACACACACAAGTATAAACGGTACAAAGACCCAGTGTGGAGTGTGTACCTGGAAGTAGGCATGGTTGTGTCCTGTGTTGTGTAGCGTTGCGGTCCTGACGGAGGGGAAGATGAGAGGTACTGATCCAAACACCAGATGTTTCTCAGCCAGCTGCACACTGGATGAACCAAGCTGGAGGGAGGGGAATGGGATCTCTCTCTACATTAACAATGACAGGAACCTCAACTACAGAAACACACAGATACCCACACACCTTGGCCAGACATCGTAGCTGTGCGGTGTTTCCCTGGTGAACACACAGGTCAAACTGTCCCTCCAGAGGAGAGGAGAAAGAGGGATGCCACATCACCTCACAGTCTAACTCCCTGTACGCCTCCACAGTACCTGGCGGAGAGAGAGAGAGAGAGAGAGAGAGAGAGAGAGAGAGAGAGAGATGGGGGGGTTTGAGAGAGAGAGGGAGGGAGGGAGAGAGGGTGGGAGGGAGAGAGAGAGAGAGAGGGAGGGTGGTAGGGAGAGAAAGGGAGAGAGAGGGAGGGTGGGAGGGAGAGAGAGAGAGGGAGGGTGGTAGGGAGAGAGAAAGAGGGAGGGTGGTAGGGAGAGAAAGGGAGGGAGAGAGAGAAAGGGAGGGAGAGAGAGCGATACTAGAGACACGTACATCCCCACACAGTACATATAGAAGACTAGACTACAGTACATATAGAAGACTAGACTACAGTAAATATAGAAGACTAGACTACAGAACATATAGAAGACTAGACTACAGTACACCACCATACAGTACATATAGAAGACTAGACTACAGTACATTACCATACAGTACTTATAGAAGACTAGACTACAGTACATTACCATACAGTACATATAGAAGACTAGACTACAGAACATATAGAAGACTAGACCACAGTACACCACCATACAGAACACATAGAAGACTAGACTACAGTACATCACCATGCAGTACATATAGAAGACTAGACTACAGTACATATAGAAGACTAGACCACAGTACACCACCATACAGAACATATAGAAGACTAGACTACAGTACATCACCATACATAACATGTAGAATTCTAGACTACAGAACATATAGAAGACTAGACCACAGTACATCACCATACAGTACATATAGAAGACTAGACTACAGTACATATAGAAGACTAGACTACAGTACATCACCATACAGTACATATAGAAGACTAAACTACAGTACATATAGAAGACTAGACCACAGTACACTACCATACAGAACATATAGAAGACTAGACTACAGTACATCACCATACAGTACATATAGAAGACTAGACTACAGAACATATAGAAGACTAGACTACAGTACATCACCATACAGACATATATAGAAGACTAGACTACAGTACATCACCATACAGTACATATAGAAGACTAGACTACAGAACATATAGAAGACTAGACCACAGTACACCACCATACAGAACATATAGAAGACTACTAGACATCACCATACAGTACATCACCATAGACAGAGACATATAGAAGACTAGACTACAGTACATCACCATACAGTATAGAAGACTAGACTACAGTACATCACCATACATAACATATAGAAGACTAGACTACAGTACATTCACCATACAGTACATATAGAAGACTAGACTACAGTACATTACCATCACAGTACATATAGAAGACTAGACTACAGTACATATAGAAGACTAGACTACAGTACATCACCAGACAGACTACAGTACATCACCATAGTACATATAGAAGACTAGACTACAGTACATATAGAAGACTAGACTACAGTACATCACCATACAGTACATATAGAAGACTAGACTACAGAACATATAGAAGACTAGACTACAGTACATCACCATACAGAACATATAGAAGACTAGACTACAGTACATCACCATACAGAACATATAGAAGACTAGACTACAGTACATCACCATACAGTACATATAGAAGACTAGACTAGACTATAGAAGACTAGACTACAGAACATATAGAAGACTAGACTACAGTACACCACCATACAGTACATATAGAAGACTAGACTACAGTACATCACCATACAGAACATATAGAAGACTAGACTACAGTACATATAGAAGACTAGACTACAGTACATCACCATACAGAACATATAGAAGACTAGACTACAGTACACCACCATACAGTACATATAGAAGACTAGACTACAGTACATCACCATACAGAACATATAGAAGACTAGACTACAGAACATATAGAAGACTAGACTACAGTACATCACCATACATACAGAACATAACATATAGAAGACTAGACTACAGTACATCACCATACAGTACATATAGAAGACTAGACTACAGTACATCACCATACAGACATATAGAAGACTAGACTACAGAACATATAGAAGACTAGACCACAGTACATCACCATACAGTACATATAGAAGACTAGACTACAGTACATATAGAAGACTAGACTACAGTACATCACCATACAGTACATATAGAAGACTAGACTACAGTACATCACCATACAGAACATATAGAAGACTAGACTACAGTACATCACCATACATAACATATAGAAGACTAGACTACAGTACATATAGAAGACTAGACTACAGTACATCACCATACAGTACATATAGAAGACTAGACTACAGTACATATAGAAGACTAGACTACAGTACATATAGAAGACTAGACTACAGTACATATAGAAGACTAGACTACAGTACATCACCATGCAGTACATATAGAAGACTAGACTACAGTACATATAGAAGACTAGACTACAGTACATTACCATACAGTACATATAGAAGACTAGACTACAGAACATATAGAAGACTAGATTACAGTACATCACCATACAGAACATATAGAAGACTAGACTACAGTACATCACCATGAAGTAGACACCAGTCAACATATAGAAGACTAGACTACAGTACATCACCATACAGTACATATAGAAGACTAGACTACAGTACATCACCATACAGAACATATAGAAGACTAGACTACAGTACACCACCATACAGTAAGACATATAGAAGACTAGACTACAGTACATCACCATACAGAACATATAGAAGACTAGACTACAGTACATCACCATACATAACATATAGAAGACTAGACTACAGTACACCACCATGCAGTACATATAGAAGACTAGACTACAGTACATCACCATACAGAACATATAGAAGACTAGACTACAGTACATCACCATACAGAACATATAGAAGACTAGACTACAGTACATCACCATACAGAACATATAGAAGACTAGACTACAGTACATATAGAAGACTAGACTACAGTACATCACCATGCAGTACATATAGAAGACTAGACTACAGAACATATAGAAGACTAGACTACAGTACACCACCATACAGAACATATAGAAGACTAGACTACAGAACATATAGAAGACTAGACTACAGTACACCACCATACAGTACATATAGAAGACTAGACTACAGTACATCACCATACAGAACATATAGAAGACTAGACTACAGTACACCACCATACAGTACATATAGAAGACTAGACTACAGTACATCACCATACAGAACATATAGAAGACTAGACTACAGTACATATAGAAGACTAGACTACAGAACATATAGAAGACTAGACTACAGTACACCACCATACAGTACATATAAAAGACTAGACTACAGTACATATAGAAGACTAGACTACAGTACATATAGAAGACTAGACTACAGAACATATAGAAGACTAGATTACAGTACATCACCATACAGAACATATAGAAGACTAGACTACAGTACATCACCATGCAGTGCATATAGAAGACTAGACTACAGTACATCACCATACAGTACATATAGAAGACTAGACTACAAAACATATAGAAGACTAGACTACAGTACATCACCATACAGTACATATAGAAGACTAGACTACAGTACATATAGAAGACTAGACTACAGAACATATAGAAGACTAGACTACAGTACACCACCATACAGTACATATAGAAGACTAGACTACAGTACATCACCATACAGAACATATAGAAGACTAGACTACAGTACATATAGAAGACTAGACTACAGAACATATAGAAGACTAGACTACAGTACACCACCATACAGTACATATAGAAGACTAGACTACAGTACATCACCATACAGAACATATAGAAGACTAGACTACAGAACATATATAGAAGACACCACCATACAGAGACATACTAGACTACAGTACACCACCATACAGAACATATAGAAGACTAGACTACAGTACACCACCATACAGAACATATAGAAGACTAGACTACAGTACATCACCATACAGTACATATAGAAGACTAGACTACAGTACATCACCATACAGTACATATAGAAGACTAGACTACAGTACATATAGAAGACTAGACTACAGTACATTACCATACAGTACATATAGAAGACTAGACTACAGTACATATAGAAGACTAGACTACAGTACATATAGAAGACTAGACTACAGTACATCACCATGCAGTACATATAGAAGACTAGACTACAGTACATATAGAAGACTAGACTACAGTACATTACCATACAGTACATATAGAAGACTAGACTACAGAACATATAGAAGACTAGATTACAGTACATCACCATACAGAACATATAGAAGACTAGACTACAGTACATCACCATACAGTACATATAGAAGACTAGACTACAGTACATCAACATACAGTACATATAGAAGACTAGACTACAGAAATATAGAAGACTAGACTACAGAACATATAGAAGACTAGACTACAGTACACCACCATACAGTACATATAGAAGACTAGACTAGACAGTACATCACAGGAAATACAGAACATATAGAAGACTAGACTACAAAACATATAGAAGACTAGACTACAGTACACCACCATACAGAACATAACATAGAAGACTAGACTACAGTACATCACCATACAGTACATATAGAAGACTAGACTACAGTACATCATAAAGAAGACTAGACTACAGAACATATAGAAGACTAGACCACAGTACATCACCATACAGTACATATAGAAGACTAGACTACAGTACATCACCATACAGTACATATAGAAGACTAGACTACAGTACATCACCATACAGTACATATAGAAGACTAGACTACAGTACATCACCATACAGGAAGACTAGACTACAGTACATATAGAAGACTAGACTACAGTACATTAAGGGACAGTACATATAGAAGACTAGACTACAGTACATATAGAAGACTAGACTACAGATACATATAGAAGACTAGACTACAGTACATCACCAGATACAGTACATATAGAAGAATGATAAAGGGATTGCAGACAGTCAGTACAGTACATATAGAAGACTAGATTGCAGACAGTACAGTACATTAGAAGACCATACAGTACATACAGAAGACTAATGGAGACTACAGAACATATAGAAGACTAGATTACAGTACATCACCACAGAACATATAGAAGACTAGACTACAGTACATCACCATGCAGACATATAGAAGACTAGACTACAGTACATCACCATACAGTAAATATAGAAGACTAGACTACAAAACATATAGAAGACAGACTACAGTACATCACCATAAGAACATATAGAAGACTAGACTACAGACACCACCATACAGCAGGTACAGTCAGGAAAGACTATAAAGGACTACAGTACATCAGGAAACACATACAGAACATATAGAAGACTAGACTACAGAAATACAGACCATACAGAACATATAGAAGACTAGACTACAGTACACCACCATACAGTACATATAGAAGACTAGACTACAGTACATCACCATACAGAACATATAGAAGACTTGACTACAGTACACCACCATACAGAACATGATAAAGAAGATTGCAGACAGTCAGTACATCACCAGATACAGAATGATAAAGGGAGAAGACTAGACACCAGATACAGTACATAAAGGGAGAAGATTGCAGACTCAGACTACAGTATAAAGGGAGGGATTGCAGACCATGCAGTACATGATAGAAGACTAGACTACAGAACATATAATGAAGACTAGACTACAGTCAGTCAGGAAACACCAGATACAGAATGATAAAGGGAGACTAGACTACAGAACAGATAAAGACAGACTACAGGAAACACCATACAGTACATATAGACAGAAGACTAGACAGAATACAGTACATCACCATACAGAATGATAAAGGGAGGGGATAGAAGATTAGACTACAGTACACAGTACAGGAAACACAGATACAGAATGACTAAAAGACTAGACAGTACACACCATACAGAACATATAGAAGACTAGAAACACAGTACAGAATGATAAAGAAGACTAGACACAGAAACACCAGATAGAATGATAAAGAGGGGATTGCAGACAGTACAGGAAACACCAGATACAGAATGATAAAGACTAGATTGCAGTACATCAGGAAACACCAGATACAGAATGATAAAGGGAGGGGATTGCAGACAGTCAGTCAGAAACATAGATACAGAATGATAAAGGGATTAGACAGTACATCACCAGATACAGAATGATATAGAAGACTAGACTAGTCAGTAAACACCAGATACAGAATGATAAAGGGAGACTAGACTACAGTACATCACCATACAGTACATGATAAAGATATAGAAGACTAGACTACAAAACACCAGATACAGAATGATAGACTAGACAGTACAGGAAACACCATACAGAATGATAAAAGACTGCAGACTAGTCAGTAAATCACCAGATACAGAACATAAAGGGAATTGCAGACAGTCAGAAACACCAGATACAGAATGATAAAGAGGGGAGACTAGACAGTCACAGTAAACACCAGATACAGAATGATAAAGAAGACTAGACTACAGTACATCACCATACAGAATGATAAAGGGAGACTGCAGACAGTCAGGAAACACCAGATACAGAATGATAAAGGGAGATTGCAGACAGTCAGTAAACACCAGATACAGAACATAAAGAAGGGGACTTGCAGACTACAGGAATCACCAGATACAGAACATAAAGGGAGGGGATGCAGAAGACTCAGACACCAGATACAGAATGATAAAGGGAGGGGATTGCAGAAACAGTACAGAACATAGATAGAAGATAAAGAGGGGATTGCAGTACATATAGAAACACTAGACTACAGAATGATAATCACCATGAAACAGTACATATAGAAGACTAGAAACACAGAACAGAATGATAAAGGGAGACAGACTACAGTAAACACCACCATACAGAATGATATAGAAGATAACTTGTGAACTTTCCCAGGGGAGACTACAGAACATATAGAATGACTAAAGGGAGGGGATTGCAGACAGTACACCACCATACAGTATAAAGGGAGAAGAAACACCAGATACAGAATGATAAAGGGAGGGATTACAGACAGTCAGTCAGAAACACCAGATAAGACTAGATAAAGGGAGGGGATTGCAGACACAGTACATGATAGAAGACACAGGAAACACCAGATACAGAATGATAAAGGGAGATTGCAGACAGTAGACACAGATACAGAATGATAAAAGATTGCAGACAGTCAGTCATATAGAAGACTAGACTACAGTACACCAGATACAGAATGATAAAGGGAGGGGATTGCAGACAGTACAGGAAACACCAGATACAGAATGATAAAAGGGGATTGCAGACAGTCAGTCAGAAACACCAGATACAGAATGATAAAGGGAGGGGATTGCAGTACAGTCAGGAAACACCAGATACAGAACATATAGAAGACTAGACACAGATACAGAATGATAAAGGGAGGGGATTGCATACAGAAACACCAGATAGAATGATAAAGGGAGGGGATTGCAGACAGTCAGGAAACACCAGATACAGAATGATAAAGGGAGGGGATTGCAGACAGTAGTCAGGAAACACAGATACAGAATGATAAAGGGAGGGGATTGCAGACAGTCAGTCAGGAAACACCAGATACAGAATGATAAAAGGAGGGGTTTGCAGACAGTCAGGAAATCACCAGACAGAACATAAAGGGAGGGGATTGAAGACTAGAAACACAGATACATATAAAGGGAATTGCAGACTACAGAACATATAAAGAAACAGTACACCAGATACAGAATGATAAAGGGAGGGGATTGCTAGACTACAGTACAGATACAGTACATGATAAAGGGAGGGATTGCAGACAGTCAGACACAGATACAGAATGATAAAGGGAGGGGATTGCAGACAGTCAGGAAACACCAGATACAGAATGATAAAGAAGACTACAGTAGTGTGTAAAGGTTTTGAGACAGTCAGGCCCAGAGCAACAGCCTACCTGATGAATGATAAAGGGCGGATTGCAGACAGTCAGGCCCAGGAATGATGGGCAGTCTCCAGATACAGAATGATAAAGGGAGGGGATTGCAGACAGTCAGTGGTTCCTGATAAAGGGTTGACAGTCAGGGTCACAGATACAGAATGATAAAGCCTGACTGGGCCAGGTAGCTGGGGGAAGGGGACAGGACCACCTGGCTCTGGGACAGCTGGAGGACCACAGGGACCAGCTGATAAAGGACTGAACCAGGACATGACAGATGACTATTCACCGATACAGAATGAGGAGATTGACCTGGGAGATACAGGGAGATGGAATCTAGGAAACCAGTCAGAATGTCAGCCAGGCAGTCAGTTAATCAATCAATAAGAATTGGACTCGATTTGGTTTGTCAATTATCAATTTAGAAACCAGATACAGAATGATATAAAGAGAGAAAAAACACCAGATCAGAGAGCAGAGCAAGAGAAACACCAGATCAGAATGATAAAGGGAGATTGCAAGAGAGAAACACCAGAGAATGAAGGGGATTGCGAGAGCAAGATACAGAATGATAAAGAGGGATTGCAGACAGAGAGAGAATGATAAAGAGAGAGAGACAGGAAACAGACAGACAACCAGCCACACACAGATACAGAATGATAAAGGAGGGACTTTCAGACCAGTCAGGGTGCTCAGAATGATAAGACGGAGGGGCAGACAGTCAGTGGCTCTGAATGAGAGGGGATAACGGGGACAGGGGGCTGGAGCGCTTGCAGACAGTCAGGAAACACCAGAATCTAACTTGCAGCAGCACACCAGATACAGAATGATAAAGGGAGGGGATTGTTCACCAGGTCAGGTTCCTCAGACACACTGAGGCCAAACACCAGATACAAAATCTATTAAGGGAGGGGATTGCAGACAGTCAGCACTGATACAGAATGATAAAGGGAGGATTGCAGACAGTCAGGAAACACCAGATACAGAATGATGATTGCAGACATCTTTAAAATGCTAATTTTGTGAATATTCTCTTCATCAGCCATGGGAGGGATTGCAGAGGGCTTACAGATCAGGCAAACAAATGATAAAGGGAGGGGATTGCAGACAGTCAGTTTCTCACCTAGGAACACCAGATACAGAATGGTGGAGCTGCTGAACTGGGGGGGATTGCAGACAGTCAGGAAACACCAGATACAGAATGATAAAGGGAGGGGATTGCAGACAGTGGAAACACCAGGAATGATAGTGCATTGATGCCCTCTGTCACCTGGACAGCAGAGGGTTAAAGAATGATAGAGACAGAGGAATTCCATACAGTCAGGCAGGAAACACCAGATACAGAATGATAAAGGGAGGGGATTGCAGACAGTCAGGAAACACCAGATACAGAATGATAAAGGGAGGGGATTGCAGTCAGTCAGGAAACACCAGATACAGAATGATAAAGGGAGGGGATTGCAGACAGTCAGAATGATAAAGGGAGGGGATTGCAGACAAGGAAACACCAGATACAGAATGATAAAGGGAGGATTGGATTGCAGACAGTCAGTCAGGAAACACCAGATACAGAATGATAAAGGGAGGGGATTGCAGACAGATTACAGAATGATAAAGGGAGGGGATTGCAGACAGTCAGGAAACACCAGATACAGAATGATAAAGGGAGGGGATTGCAGACAGTCAGTCAGGAAACACCAGATACAGAATGATAAAGGGAGGGGATTGCAGACAGTCAGTCAGGAAACACCAGATACAGAATGATAAAGGGAGGGGATTGCAGACAGTCAGTCAGGAAACACCAGATACAGAATGATAAAGGGAGGGGATTGCAGACAGTCAGTCAGGAAACACCAGATACAGAATGATAAAGGGAGGGGATTGCAGACAGTCAGTCAGGAAACACCAGATACAGAATGATAAAGGGAGGGGATTGCAGACAGTCAGGAAACACCAGATACAGAATGATAAAGGGAGGGGATTGCAGACAGTCAGGAAACACCAGATACAGAATGATAAAGGGAGGGGATTGCAGACAGTCAGGAAACACCAGATACAGAATGAAAAGGGAGGGGATTGCACAGAAACACCAGATACAGAATGATAAAGGGAGGGGATTGCAGACAGTCAGTCAGGAAACACCAGATACAGAATGATAAAGGGAGGGGATTGCAGACAGTCAGTCAGGAAACACCAGATACAGAATGATAAAGGGAGGGGATTGCAGACAGTCAGGAAACACCAGATACAGAATGATAAAGGGAGGGGATTGCAGACAGTCAGGAAACACCAGATACAGAATGATAAAGGGAGGGGATTGCAGACAGTCAGTCAGGAAACACCAGATACAGAATGATAAAGGGAGGGGATTGCAGACAGTCAGGAAACACCAGATACAGAATGATAAAGGGAGGGAATTGCAGACAGTAAGGAAACACCAGATACAGAATGATAAAGGGAGGGGATTGCAGACAGACAGGAAACACCAGATACAGAATGATAAAGGGAGGGGATTGCAGTCAGTCAGGAAACACCAGATACAGAATGATAAAGGGAGGGGATTGCAGACAGACAGGAAACACCAGATACAGAATGATAAAGGGAGGAGATTGCAGACAGTCAGGAAACACCAGATACAGAATGATAAAGGGAGGGGATTGCAGACAGTCAGGAAACACCAGATACAGAATGATAAAGGGAGGGGATTGCAGTCAGTCAGTCAGGAAACACCAGATACAGAATGATAAAGGGAGGGGATTACAGACAGTCAGTAAGGAAACACCAGATACAGAATGATAAAGGGAGGGGATTGCAGACAGTCAGGAAACACCAGATACAGAATGATAAAGGGAGGGGATTGCAGACAGTCAGGAAACACCAGATACAGAATGATAAAGGGAGGGGATTGCAGAGGCTAAAACAGGTAACTGTAGACTTTAGAGGACCCATGCAAAATGGTTTACCATAGACTTTAAACACCCTGCTTTACCTGTCTGAATCTGGACCTGGTCTCCATGGCAGCCAGCATACAGGTGGTCAATAGCTGGCTATGTCCCTGGTTGACGCTATGCCCCTCCAGGCTGTGATTGGACTCCAGGTCCCTCAGAGAGAGCTGGGGGGTGAGGAGTCCTGCGGCAGGCCGGAGCCCAATGTCTATGTTGTCCTCCACCTCACCATGCAGCCTGAGACATACATATGGAAAACATTGTCAGATACCGCCTTGTTGTCAGCCTACAGCACATATTGAGGGGATTTGATTAAACTGGCCAGGTTGTACTGGGGTATGGCCCGTCACGTGACTGGGCGAAGCTGGTGAGGGAGGCGCGCTCTGCTCATATTATCAACAAGTCAGCGTGATGCATCGTTCAGAAACATCTATTTTTCATCAAATACAGTATATGTTTGAACTTTCAAACTAGTTTTCATTGGGAAGGAAGATAAAGCCTTTCATTCAAAAGAGAACTGTAGAGTGGCAGATTAATCAGATCCCCTCATAGGTCGACGTTTTAGAAGGGGAGTGGCTAGGACCCGAGCTTTGGAAAGGGGGAGGGGTGGATTTGTCAGTTTCAGTTTGCAGTTTAAAATGTTTAACCCACTCAGCAATTACCGCCAGGCGACGTCTTTTGGACTTTGATTCTTTTTCAGGTATTTTTTGTGGTGCGGTCTGGACCGGCCTTGATTTCAACATCCACTGATTTAGATTTTTGATCCGGTCTGGACAATATTTGAACCATTCATAGACATCTATATTTGGTTCAGATTTGGTCCAGTCCAGACCAGCCTTGATTTGACCCCAAAAAACAAGTCTATGATTGGCCTATGGGACTCCCAATCACGGCCAGTTGTGATACAGCCTGGAATTGAACCAGGGTCTGTAGTGATGCCTCTAACTCTGAGATGCAGTGCCTTAAACCGCTGCACCACTCGGGAGCACAGTACAGTACAGTAGAGTACAGTAAAGTAGAGCACAGTACAGTAGAGCACAATACAGTAGAGCACAATACAGTAGAGCACAATACAGTAGAGCACAATACAATACATGTACTCTATTCTACTGAACTAAACTGTACTCCATAGTACTTCACTGAATAGAACTCAACTGTCCCATACCATACCATACTCTACAGTACTTTACTGCACTGTAATGTGATTTTCAAACGTGTGAAACAGCTTAGACGTCTATGATTCGTTCAGATTTGGATCTGGTCTGCTCCGACCAAATTTGACTTGGTCGGAGCTCATTCGAATAATACCCAGCATGCTTTGCAAGTGTTTGCTTTAAATAAAAAACGTGTAGCCGTTACTGAGAATGTTATTGTAGTTGTAGTGGCCTGTTAGTTCATTCGGTATGTTAGACTATTTTGAACATCATTGATGAACAGTTTTAAAGCATTTGAAAAATCTAACATAAGTGAATGTGACTGATGGGAGCATTAATAAATCACAATCTTCAGTTGGCTCCTAATTCCTATGTTATTGTGATATACAGTCATGCTTACTTCATTGATAATGTACAGTATGTGCAGAAATTTGTCCATAGAATCAATGACTGAAAAATACATGCACATATTTTCAAAGTCTGTAAATTACACATTTTCAACATCCATAAAATAGCCTTTTCAAAGTCAGAACGTCAGACATGAAGTGCTTTGAAAGGCTGGTCATGGCTCACATCAACACCTAGACCCACTCCACTTTGCATACCGCACCAACAGATCCACAGATGATGCAATCTCTATTGCACTCCACACTGTCCTTTCCCACCTGGACAAAAGGAACACCTGAGAATGGTATTCATTGACTACAGCTCAGCGTTCAACACCATAGTGTCCTCAAAGCTCATCACTAAGCTAAGGACCCTTGGACTAAACACCTGCAACTGGATCCTGGACTTCCTGACAGACCACCCCCAGGTGGTAAAGGTAGGTAACAACACATCCGCCACGCTGATCATCAACACGGGGGCCCCTCAGGGGTGCGTGCTCAGTCCCCTCCTGTACTCCCTGTTCACTCATGACTGCACGGCCAGGCACGACTCCAACACCATCAATGAGTTTGCTGATTTGCACAACAGTGGTAGGCCTGATCACCGACAACGATGAGACAGCCTATAGGGAGGAGGTCAGAGACCTGACCGTGTGGTGCAAGGACAACAACCTCTCCCTCAACGTGATCAAGACAAAAGGTGGACTACAGGAAAAGGAGCACCGAGCACGCCACCATTCTCATCGACAGGGCTTTAGTGAAGCAGGTTGAGAGCCAAGTTCCTTGGCGTCCACATCACCAACAAACTAACATGGTCCAAGCACACCAAGACAGTCGTGAAGGAGACTCAGGAGACTGAAAATATTTGGCATGGTCCTCAGATCCTCAAAAGGTTTTACAGCTGCACCATCGAGAGCATCCTGACTGGTTGCATCACCTCTTCTACGCTGCTGCTACTCTGTTATTATCTATGCATAGGCACTTTAATAACTCTACCTACATGTACATATTACCTCAATTACCTCGACACGGGTGCCCCTGCACATTGACTCTGTACTGGTACCCCCTGTATATAGCCTCCACATTGACTCTGTACCGGTTCCCCCTGTATATAGCCTCCACATTGACTCTGTACCGGTTCCCCCTGTATATAGCCTCCACATTGACTCTGTACCGGTACCCCCTGTATATAGCCTCCACATTGACTCTGTATTGACTCTGTACCGTATATAGTTCCCCCTGTATATAGCCTCCACATTGACTCTGTACCCCTGTATATAGCCTCCACATTGACCCCCCCCTGTATATAGCCTCCACATTGACTCTGTACCGTATATAGCCCCACATTGACTGTATATAGCCTCCACATTGACTCTGTACCGGTTCCCCCTGTATATAGCCTCCACATTGACTCTGTACCGGTTCCCCCTGTATATAGCCCCGCTATTGTTATTTACTGCTGCTCTTTAATTATTTGTTATTCTTTTCAGCACCTGAAATGTATGTAATGTCAAGTCTTTTCAGGGTCATTTTGCTTACTGGGTAGCTCTTTGGTTGTGGGTGCCAAGTTTACAACATACAGAACACACATCCCACTCTGTCTACCTCGCAGTGGTTTTCTGCAAGCGTGTCTTTCGCAGGCTCCTGATGAAGGCTAGGTAGTGATCTCTGTGTCTCTGTCTCTGCTGCTCCTCCTCCTCTGTGAAGGAAAAGTCAGGGTCCTCGTAGCGGTAACGCTCTACCCCCGTGAAGATGGTCCTGGGTGGAGGGAGAGAGGATGTAAGCAGTTCATAAGAGTTCATAGGCAGAACATAGGGGCTACATAGGACTTTACAGAACATAGGGGCTACATAGGACTTTACAGAACATAGGGGATACATAGGACTTTACAGAACATAGGGGCTACATAGGACTTTACAGAACATAGGGGCTACATAAGACTTTACAGAACATAGGGGCTACATAGGACATTAGAGAACATAGGGGATACATGGGACTTTACAGAACATAGGGGCTACATAGGACTTTAGAGAACATAGGGGCTACATAGGACTTTACAGAACATAGGGGCTACATAGGACATTAGAGAACATAGGGGCTACATAGGACTTTACAAGAACATAGGGGCTACATAGGACATTACAGAACATAGGGGCTACATAGGACTTTACAAGAACACGGATGCAAAATGTAAACCAACTGCGCTGACTGCCCAGACATCTGGTCACTTTAATAATGTTTACATATCTTGCATTACTCATCTCATATGTATATACTGTATCTTATACCATCTATTGCATCTTCCCTATGACACTCGGTTATCGCTCATCCATATATTTATATGTACATATTCTTATTCCATCCCTTTACTTAGATTTGTGTGTATTGGGTAGTTGTTGTGGAATTGTTAGATTACTTGTTACATATTACCGCACTGTCGGAACTAGAAGCACAAGCATTTCACTACACTCACATTAACATTCTATGTGACCAATAGAATTTGATTTGATCTGATCTGGCTAGTAGGTCCCTGCAAACCTGACTGCACTGATACTATTTCCATCATTACTATTAGTAGTACTGATACTATTTCCATCATTACTATTAGTAGTACTGATACTATTTCCATCATTACTATTAGTAGTACTGATACTATTTATTTCCATCATTACTATTAGTAGTACTGATACTATTTCCATCATTACTATTAGTAGTACTGATACTATTTCCATCATTACTATTAGTAGTACTGATACTATTTATTTCCATCATTACTATTAGTAGTACTGATACTATTTCCATCATTACTATTAGTAGTACTGATACTATTTCCATCATTACTATTAGTAGTACGGATACTATTTCCATCATTACTATTAGTAGTACTGATACTATTTCCATCATTACTATTAGTAGTACTGATACTATTTCCATCATTACTATTAGTAGTACTGATACTATTTCCATCATTACTATTAGTAGTACTGATACTATTTCCATCATTACTATTAGTAGTACTGATACTATTTATTTCCATCATTACTATTAGTAGTACTGATACTATTTCCATCATTACTATTAGTAGTACTGATACTATTTCCATCATTACTATTAGTAGTACTGATACTATTTATTTCCATCATTACTATTAGTAGTACTGATACTATTTCCATCATTACTATTAGTAGTACTGATACTATTTCCATCATTACTATTAGTAGTACTGATACTATTTCCATCATTACTATTAGTAGTACTGATACTATTTCCATCATTACTATTAGTAGTACTGATACGTCTGTGGAATAGGTCACAGGGTGCCATGGCAGATACTCTCTGCCAGTATAACTCAGATGACCTGTAGGTGGTGTCTGGAGAGGCAGGGCGGATACTGCAGGCCCTGTCGTTGGGGAAGGCCAGTAGCTCTCGCCGGCTACCGTCTAGACTCTGGTTCCTACGGTGGCTCTGGCTCTGACCGTGGCTGTGGAGCCGGGTCTTGGCCGTGCTGAGGACAGCTGCCCGCACCAATCCCACACACCTGCCCAGCTCACTGGAGGGCACCCGGGCATACTGGCCTGTCTCATTGGTCACAGCCGGGGTGATTCCTGATACATCACAGACAAAACAATGACTGGTGGGTCCAATAACAGGTTGAAGATAGAATGCCAGACAATACTTTGAAGAACTAAACAGTATGGAAAGGAGATCAGAGGACAGGGCAGTGAGGGGTTCAGTGTGAACTATACAGTATGGGACAGGGCAGTGAGGGGTTCAGTGTGAACTATACAGTATGGGACAGGGCAGTGAGGGGTTCAGTGTGAACTATACAGTATGGGACAGGGCAGTGAGGGGTTCAGTGTGAACTATACAGTATGGAAAGGAGATCAGAGGACAGGGCAGTGAGGGGTTCAGTGTGAACTATACAGTATGGAAAGGAGATCAGAGGACAGGGCAGTGAGGGGTTCAGTGTGAACTATACAGTATGGGACAGGGCAGTGAGGGGTTCAGTGTGAACTATACAGTATGGAAAGGAGATCAGAGGACAGGGCAGTGAGGGGTTCAGTGTGAACTATACAGTATGGGACAGGGCAGTGAGGGGTTCAGTGTGAACTATACAGTATGGAAAGGAGATCAGAGGACAGGGCAGTGAGGGGTTCAGTGTGAACTATACAGTATGGAAAGGAGATCAGAGGACAGGGCAGTGAGGGGTTCAGTGTGAACTATACAGTATGGGAAGGAGATCAGTGGACAGGGCAGTGAGGGGTTCAGTGTGAACTATACAGTATGGAAAGGAGATCAGAGGACAGGGCAGTGAGGGGTTCAGTGTGAACTATACAGTATGGGACAGGGCAGTGAGGGGTTCAGTGTGAACTATACAGTATGGGAAGGAGATCAGAGGACAGGGCAGTGAGGGGTTCAGTGTGCCGGCTGTGTGCAGGGGGTGGTGTTGGGTCTCACCGGGGTTGAGTTTGGGTGTCTCGTATGCGGTCTCCGCCCGGCAAACGGCTGACAGGTGCAGGGTGATGGTGTGGAAGCTGCGGAGGCGGAGCTTGATGGAGGAGGGCTCCAGGTGTACCACCTGACCCAGCACCTCCAGCACCTGTTTCACCTTGAACGTCCCCATCTGGTGGGGGGCGAAGGACAGCACCACGTCCTGGACAAAAACACAGATCGATGATTCTGATCAGCTTTCTGCCAGACTCAGGGAGGATATGGATGATATTGATAATTCATCCTCTCTGTCTGTTCCGTCAGAGAGGATGCTTGGAGGAGACTGGGGTGGTCTCCAAAATGGCTCCTTATTTCCTATATAATGTACAACTTTAGGGCCCAGACACTCTGTATAGTGGACTACTTTCCTCTGGCCAAAATAAGGAGCCATCTGAGCCTGGACCAGGGCTGTCTACCTGGGTCTGTCCTGGGGAGATGGTTCCACTAGGAGGGTCACTGATGAAGTTGACCATCTATCTACCTGGCTCTGCCCTGGGGAGATGGTTCCACTAGGAGGGTCACTGATGAAGTTGACCATCTATCTACCTGGCTCTGCCCTGGGGAGATGGTTCCACTAGGAGGGTCACTGATGAAGTTGACCATCTATCTACCTGGCTCTGCCCTGGGGAGATGGTTCCACTAGGAGGGCTCTGTCCTGGGGAGATGGTTCCACTAGTGGGGTCACTGATGAAGTTGGCCATCTATCTACCTGGCTCTGTCCTGGGGAGATGGTCCCACTAGGAGGGTCACTGATGAAGTTGACCATCTATCTACCTGGCTCTGCCCTGGGGAGATGGTTCCACTAGTGGGGTCACTGATGAAGTTGACCATCTATCTACCTGGCTCTGCCCTGGGGAGATGGTTCCACTAGGAGGGCTCTGTCCTGGGGAGATGGTCCCACTAGGAGGGTCACTGATGAAGTTGACCATCTATCTACCTGGCTCTGCCCTGGGGAGATGGTTCCACTAGGAGGGCTCTGTCCTGGGGAGATGGTCCCACTAGGAGGGTCACTGATGAAGTTAACCATCTATCTACCTGGCTCTGCCCTGGGGAGATGGTTCCACTAGGAGGGTCACTGATGAAGTTGACCATCTATCTACCTGGCTCTGCCCTGGGGAGATGGTTCCACTAGGAGGGCTCTGTCCTGGGGAGATGGTCCCACTAGGAGGGTCACTGATGAAGTTAACCATCTATCTACCTGGCTCTGCCCTGGGGAGATGGTTCCACTAGGAGGGTCACTGATGAAGTTGACCATCTATCTACCTGGCTCTGCCCTGGGGAGATGGTTCCACTAGGAGGGTCACTGATGAAGTTGACCATCTATCTACCTGTCTCTGTCCTGGGGAGATGGTTCCACTAGGAGGGTCACTGATGAAGTTGACCATCTATCTACCTGGCTCTGCCCTGGGGAGATGGTTCCACTCGGAGGGCTCTGTCCTGGCGAGATGGTTCCACTAGGAGGGTCACTGATGAAGTTGACCATCTATCTACCTGGCTCTGCTCTGGGGAGATGGTTCCACTAGGAGGGTCACTGATGAAGTTAACCATCTATCTACCTGGCTCTGCCCTGGGGAGATGGTCCCACTAGGAGGGTCACTGATGAAGTTGACCATCTATCTACCTGGCTCTGCCCTGGGGAGATGGTCCCACTAGTGGGGTCACTGATGAAGTTGACCATATATCTACCTGGCTCTGCCCTGGGGAGATGGTTCCACTAGTGGGGTCACTGATGAAGTTGGCCATATATCTACCTGGCTCTGCCCTGGGGAGATGGTCCCACTAGTGGGGTCACTGATGAAGTTGACCATCTATCTACCTGGCTCTGTCCTGGGGAGATGGTTCCACTAGGAGGGTCACTGATGAAGTTGACCATATATCTACCTGGCTCTGCCCTGGGGAGATGGTCCCACTAGTGGGGTCACTGATGAAGTTGACCATCTATCTACCTGGCTCTGCCCTGGGGAGATGGTTCCACTAGTGGGGTCACTGATGAAGTTGACCATATATCTACCTGGCTCTGCCCTGGGGAGATGGTCCCACTAGTGGGGTCACTGATGAAGTTGACCATATATCTACCTGGCTCTGCCCTGGGGAGATGGTCCCACTAGTGGGGTCACTGATGAAGTTGACCATATATCTACCTGGCTCTGCCCTGGGGAGATGGTCCCACTAGTGGGGTCACTGATGAAGTTGACCATCTATCTACCTGGCTCTGTCCTGGGGAGATGGTTCCACTAGGAGGGTCACTGATGAAGTTGACCATATATCTACCTGGCTCTGCCCTGGGGAGATGGTCCCACTAGTGGGGTCACTGATGAAGTTGACCATCTATCTACCTGGCTCTGTCCTGGGGAGATGGTTCCACTAGGAGGGTCACTGATGAAGTTGACCATCTATCTACCTGGCTCTGCCCTGGGGAGATGGTTCCACTAGGAGGGTCACTTATGAAGTTAACCATCTATCTACCTGGCTCTGCCCTGGGGAGATGGTTCCACTACCTGGCTCTGCCCTGGGGAGATGGTTCCACTAGGAGGGCTCTGTCCTGGGGAGATGGTTCCACTAGGAGGGCTCTGTCCTGGGGAGATGGTCCCACTAGTGGGGTCACTGATGAAGTTGACCATATATCTACCTGGCTCTGCCCTGGGGAGATGGTTCCACTAGTGGGGTCACTGATGAAGTTGGCCATATATCTACCTGGCTCTGCCCTGGGGAGATGGTCCCACTAGTGGGGTCACTGATGAAGTTGACCATCTATCTACCTGGCTCTGTCCTGGGGAGATGGTTCCACTAGGAGGGTCACTGATGAAGTTGACCATATATCTACCTGGCTCTGCCCTGGGGAGATGGTCCCACTAGTGGGGTCACTGATGAAGTTGACCATCTATCTACCTGGCTCTGCCCTGGGGAGATGGTTCCACTAGTGGGGTCACTGATGAAGTTGACCATATATCTACCTGGCTCTGCCCTGGGGAGATGGTCCCACTAGTGGGGTCACTGATGGGTCACCTGGCTCTGATGAGATGGTTGACCATATATCTACCTGGCTCTGCCCTGGGGAGATGGTCCCACTAGTGGGGTCACTGATGAAGTTGACCATATATCTACCTGGCTCTGCCCTGGGGAGATGGTCCCACTAGTGGGGTCACTGATGAAGTTGACCATCTATCTACCTGGCTCTGTCCTGGGGAGATGGTTCCACTAGGAGGGTCACTGATGAAGTTGACCATCTATCTACCTGGCTCTGCCCTGGGGAGATGTTTCCACTAGGAGGGTCACTTATGAAGTTAACCATCTATCTACCTGGCTCTGCCCTGGGGAGATGGTTCCACTAGGAGGGCTCTGTCCTGGGGAGATGGTTCCACTAGGAGGGTCACTGATGAAGTTAACCATCTATCTACCTGGCTCTGCCCTGGGGAGATGGTTCCACTAGGAGGGCTCTGCCCTGGGGAGATGGTTCCACTAGTGGGGTCACTGATGAAGTTGACCATCTATCTACCTGGCTCTGCCCTGGGGAGATGGTTCCACTAGGAGGGCTCTGCCCTGGGGAGATGGTTCCACTAGGAGGGCTCTGCCCTGGGGAGATGGTCCCACTAGGAGGGCTCTGTCCTGGGGAGATGGTTCCACTAGGAGGGCTCTGTCCTGGGGAGATGGTTCCACTAGGAGGGGTCACTGATGAAGTTGACCATCTATCTACCTGGCTCTGCCCTGGGGAGATGGTTCCACTAGTGGGGTCACTGATGAAGTTAACCATCTATCTACCTGGCTCTGCCCTGGGGAGATGGTTCCACTAGGAGGGTCACTGATGAAGTTGACCATCTATCTACCTGGCTCTGCCCTGGGGAGATGGTTCCACTAGTGGGGTCACTGATGAAGTTAACCATCTATCTACCTGGCTCTGCCCTGGGGAGATGGTTCCACTAGGAGGGTCACTGATGAAGTTGACCATCTATCTACCTGGCTCTGCCCTGGGGAGATGGTTCCACTAGTGGGGTCACTGATGAAGTTGACCATCTATCTACCTGGCTCTGCCCTGGGGAGATGGTCCCACTAGGAGGGTCACTGATGAAGTTAACCATCTATCTACCTGGCTCTGCTCTGGGGAGATGGTTCCACTAGTGGGGTCACTGATGAAGTTGACCATCTATCTACCTGGCTCTGCCCTGGGGAGATGGTTCCACTAGGAGGGGTCACTGATGAAGTTGACCATCTATCTACCTGGCTCTGCCCTGGGGAGATGGTTCCACTAGTGGGGTCACTGATGAAGTTAACCATCTATCTACCTGGCTCTGCCCTGGGGAGATGGTTCCACTAGGAGGGTCACTGATGAAGTTGACCATCTATCTACCTGGCTCTGCCCTGGGGAGATGGTTCCACTAGTGGGGTCACTGATGAAGTTAACCATCTATCTACCTGGCTCTGCTCTGGGGAGATGGTTCCACTAGTGGGGTCACTGATGAAGTTGACCATCTATCTACCTGGCTCTGCCCTGGGGAGATGGTTCCACTAGGAGGGTCACTGATGAAGTTAACCATCTATCTACCTGGCTCTGCCCTGGGGAGATGGTTCCACTAGTGGGGTCACTGATGAAGTTGACCATCTATCTACCTGGCTCTGCCCTGGGGAGATGGTTCCACTAGTGGGGTCACTGATGAAGTTAACCATCTATCTACCTGGCTCTGCCCTGGGGAGATGGTTCCACTAGTGGGGTCACTGATGAAGTTGACCATCTATCTACCTGGCTCTGCCCTGGGGAGATGGTTCCACTAGGAGGGTCACTGATGAAGTTAACCATCTATCTACCTGGCTCTGCCCTGGGGAGATGGTTCCACTAGGAGGGTCACTGATGAAGTTAACCATCTATCTACCTGGCTCTGCCCTGGGGAGATGGTTCCACTAGGAGGGTCACTGATGAAGTTAACCATCTATCTACCTGGCTCTGCCCTGGGGAGATGGTTCCACTAGGAGGGTCACTGATGAAGTTGACCATCTATCTACCTGGCTCTGCCCTGGGGAGATGGTTCCACTAGTGGGGTCACTGATGAAGTTGACCATCTATCTACCTGGCTCTGCCCTGGGGAGATGGTTCCACTAGGAGGGTCACTGATGAAGTTGGCCATCTTTCGGAACTTGAAGGTGACAGGGAGATGAGGGGAGAGGTTGTGGAGCACACACAGGACGTCCACACGCTCTCCCATCAGGCACTGCTGGAAGCTGAAGCTGTGGCCGGGGCTGGGCACCAGGGAGACAGGGAGAGCTGAGCCAGTCACCGCCAGCTCCACACAGTAACCTGGGAATAGAGGTCAGGGCTTAGAGGTCAGAGAGGTCAGGGGTCAAGTACAAGACAGTCCCAGATCAAGCACAACACTTCTGTTATAGCTGTTGTACACATGTCAGTCAGTACCCCTCACCAGAGAATGGCTTCAATTGTTGTTTATACTAATGATATAATATACACTGTTAAATTGCAGCATGTTGTTCCTGCTATTGGTAAGGAACAGCCTGAGGCTTGCTGTACCATTGTGGGGAGGTACAGTGGAGTGCTGCTGGTGGTTGAAGCCATCTTTACTTCCCACCGTCTGAAACATGAGGAAGAGGGAGTAGTCTTGTTTACTGGCTGCTGCTGAGGCCCCACTGGTCTTCTGCTCCTCCCTGCTCCTTCTGAAGAACAGAACAACCATTATATACTGCCTGTTATAATGTCTTCACACACATTTATACCCCCACATGGACACACACACAGGAGGGCTGGATACCTTCTGCTGACAGGATGGAAGCAGACCCACAGAGTGGTTCTGTCGTAGGGTCTCAGTCGTCCCTCGTTGGGCACACAGGAGATCACAGTGGAGGGATCCACAGCGGTGGCCCTGTTACGAACACTCCTCTCTAGCAGCGCTGCGTCTGTACTCCTCTGGAGGTCAAAGCCCTGATGAAACACACACACACACAGGCAGACACACACAGACACACAAACACACACACACACACAGACAGACACACACACAAAGACACACAGACAGACACACACAGACACGCAGACACACACACAGGCACAGACACACACACATAAACACACACACACACACACACAGACAGACACACACAGGCACAGACACACACACACACACACACACACACACACACACACACACACACACACACACACACACAAACACACACACACACACAGACAGACACACACACACAGACACACAGACAGACACACACAGACACGCAGACACACACACAGGCACAGACACACACACATAAACACACACACACACACACACACACACAGACAGACACACACAGGCACAGACACACACACACACACACACACACACACACACACACACACACACACACACACACACACACACACACACACACACACACATGCAGCAATAGAAAAGTGTATCAGGCCCAACGACAGGGATCTGAAAACACAGTTTAGTATATAGTTGCACTGTGAAATATGTCCAAAAAATGTATTTAACATCATTCAGCTCCATTGACTGAGAACACATTCTCATCTACAACAACGACCTGAGGAATAGTTACAGGGGAGAGGAGGGGGAAATGAATGAGACAATTGTAAACTGGAGATGATTAGGTGGCCATGATGGTATGAAGACCAGATTGGGAATTTAGTCAGGACACTGGGGTTAACACCCCTACTTGTACAATAAGTGCCATGGGATCTTTAGTGACCACACAGAGTCAGGACACCCTTTTAAAGTCCCATCCGAAAGACAGCACCCTACACAGGGCAATGTCCCCAATCACTGCCCTGGGGCATTGGGGTATTTCTTTAGATCAGAGGAAAGGGTGCCTCCTACTGGCCCTCCAACACCACTACCAGCAGCATCTGGTCTCCCATACAGGGAATGTGTCTGTGTTTTCTCTCTGTGTGTGTTGGTGCATGTGTGTGTCTGTGTTTTCTCTCTGTGTGTGTGTTGGTGCATGTGTGTGTCTGTGTTTTCTCTCTGTGTGTGTGTTGGTGCATGTGTGTGTCTGTGTTTTCTCTCTGTGTGTGTTGGTGCATGTGTGTGTCTGTGTTTTCTCTCTGTGTGTGTGTTGGTGCATGTGTGTGTCTGTGTTTTCTCTCTGTGTGTGTGTTGGTGCATGTGTGTGTCTGTGTTTTCTCTCTGTGTGTGTTGGTGCATGTGTATCTGTGTTTTCTCTGTGCATGTGTGTGTCTGTGTTTTCTCTCCGTGTGTGTTGGTGCATGTGTGTGTCTGTGTTTTCTCTCTGTGTGTCTGTGTTTTCTCTCTGTGTGTGTTGGTGCATGTGTGTGTCTGTGTTTTCTCTCTGAGTGTGTTGGTGCATGTGTGTGTCTGTGTTTTCTCTCTGAGTGTGTTGGTGCATGTGTGTGTCTGTGTTTTCTCTCTGTGTGTGTTGGTGCATGTGTGTGTCTGTGTTTTCTCTCTGTGTGTGTTGGTGCATGTGTGTGTCTGTGTTTTCTCTCTGTGTGTGCTGGTGCATGTGTGTGTCTGTGTTTTCTCTCTGAGTGTGTTGGTGCATGTGTGTGTCTGTGTTTTCTCTCTGTGTGTGCTGGTGCATGTGTGTGTCTGTGTTTTCTCTCTGTGTGTGTTGGTGCATGTGTGTGTCTGTGTTTTCTCTGTGTGTGTGTTGGTGCATGTGTGTGTCTGTGTTTTCTCTCTATGTGTGCGTACCATTTCTGTCCCTGGAGCATCGTCCTGCAGCACCACCATCCAGTCGCAGGCCTGTGGTCCATTGTTCACCAGAACCACCTTTTCCACCCGGGACGTCCCAAAGAAGACGGGTCCGAAGCGGAGGCAGGACAACCTCTCCCCCTCTAGGTCCTGGAGCTCCAGGCTCTGCTCCAAAACATCAGCCCTGATCTTCAGGACCACGTCCTTCCTGTTCTGCAGCTTCACCCTGAGAGAAAGGGAAGGAGGGAGGGAGGAAACTCAATAAACACACACAAAATGCACAAACAAACAACCATAAGTAACACTAAGCAGAATAAGGTGGAGCGTTTAAGATGATGTTCAAGAGTCTCTAGTTTCCTTACTGGGCCTCCTCTCTGACCCTCGTGGGTCTGTCAGTGCACAGTTCCACCTTCAGCCACTGGGTTGCGCCAGACTGCAGGACGCCTCTGCTGGGAGAGAGCCTGATGGACTGGTCTCCATCATACAGCACCTGAAAAGCTCCTTCAGCAAGGCCAAGGGCAAGAACAGCAATCAATTAATATAACAACAAGAAATATACCATAAATAAATCAGCTAGATTACTGCAAATGTCAACTAAAATCAATCAATGCAAGTTTACAGAAGTGGGTTCAATGGGAGAGGCAAAAGCATAATACCTGGAGCAGATCCCTGATTGGTCAATTCCACCTCTTTGCTGATCACCTGACTGTTTGCCATCACAGAGCCGAAATCAGCGAGAGATTCCATGGTGAGAGAACACGCCGGGGAGAACCTGCAGGAAAGCCCATATATAAGTAACCTTGGATGAGACCTGAAGATTGCATTAACCCGCTAATGCCTAGGCACATGTCTGTTGGAACCCGAGAAAGCAACTACATGAATGAGTGATGTCATAGCAGGTGTATATATGACTTACGCTAAGAGGGGGATCTCCATGGCTTTGTCTTCCAGGACAAGGAGCAGACGGTCACAGACATCCTCATCTTTCTCAGGCCTGAACTCTAGAGTGCCACTCAGGGACAATCCAGCAGCAACGGGGGTTTCTGTGTTTGTCACCCTGAATTTGAACAGCTTGAGCGGTAGGACAAAGGGGTTGATACAATTAAAGAAGAGAGGGGCAGGGCAGTATGAAGGGTGGAAGTAACAAAAGTGTATAATAATCAATCAAAATGAGTTTATAAGTTAGAATAGGACAAAAGCGCAATGAAAACTAAGCACACGTTGCTCTGAACTTTACTAACGTATTACACACAAAGACAGCTGACAGGCAGCACTGCAGAAAGGATTTCACCTTTGATGTGGGTTCAAGCAGTCTCATTCTTTTCGAGGTAATTCCAGTGTTGGTCACCGTGACAGTGGTCTTGTAAACCTTCCCTGCTTTTACGTCGGTAAACTCAACAACCGGGGGATTAATTCTAACATAATTCGTTGTCATATTGTTATAGCTAAAAGTTGAGAGACTAATAGCAAAATTCGACGGCTTATCCCAGTTCAGGTTTTGGTCCTAAGTTATCAATGACATAGGTTTCCTTTTCTGCACTAGCAATGTTTCAATGTATAAAGCTAACCACATACCGATACAGTGTAGCGTTCATGGTTACCATGGCAACAAGACGTTGGAACATTGTCATAGATACTTGTTTTCTACGGACAACATTCAGCCGGATCTATTTCCGGTCCTTCTTTTTCAACAGTTCCCCACTAAAGTGAGTTTGTCTCATTCATAATCCTCGTACAATCTAACTCCATCCTGCAGTATTTATGCATAAAACACATATTTTCATTGTCCAAATCCAAAGTTGTGTACCTCATTGTCAATCGGATTTGAGTTTGTGATGCATTGTGCATTCATTTAGTTAACAAAAACAGTCAGAACTTTAGTTACCGCGCACACAACAGGCTCCGTAACATGCTAGCTGGCTAGCTACCAGACATAACATACTTTTGCCAGCTAACTACAGGCAGTCCAATTAATGGTTACATTAAGCCATTTTCATGAGCCATTTTTGTTTCGGTGGAGCAGGGATGTTTTCCTATTTTGAACGTTAGTGTACCTCGCTAGCTAGCTAACGTTAGCCTAGCAATTCTGGCGTTTTACTTTGTATGGGACAATCTTAACTTGAACCGTCCCGGTTTGTCTTTTCAGATGGCTCCTACCAAGAAGGGAGAGAAGAAGAAGGGGCGTTCAGCCATCAATGAGGTGGTGACCAGAGAATACACCGTCAACATCCACAAGCGCATCCATGGAGTGTAAGTACTGTGGTGCAAATGGACAAATTCACCAACAGAAGCCAGGTCAATGTTGGCTCAGCGTCCTCAAAACACTTGTGTCATTTGCACCTGAAGTCGTGTTTCATCAGTACCAGAGGATATGGTCTGGTGTGACATCATATGGGAGTATTTACATCACAGAGCATGGTGTGACATCATATGGGAGTATTTACATCACAGAGCATGGTGTGACATCATATGGGAGTATTTACATCATAGAGCACGGCGTGACATCATATGGGATTATTTACATCACAGAGCATGGCTGTTGACATCATATGGGAGTATTTACATCACAGAGCATGGTGTGACATCATATGGGAGTATTTACATCACAGAGCATGGTGTGACATATGGGAGTATTTACATCACAGAGCATGGCTGTTGACATCATATGGGAGTATTTACATCACAGAGCATGGTGTGACATCATATGGGAGTATTTACATCACAGAGTATGGTGTGACATCATATGGGAGTATTTACATCACAGAGCATGGTGTGACATCATATGGGAGTATTTACATCACAGAGCATGGTGTGACATCATATGGGAGTATTTACATCACAGAGCATGGTGTGACATCATATGGGATTATTTACATCACAGAGCATGGTGTGACATCATATGGGAGTATTTACATCACAGAGCATGGTGTGACATATGGGATTATTTACATCACAGAGCATGGTGTGACATCATATGGGAGTATTTACATCACAGAGCATGGTGTGACATCACATGGCTGTTGACAAATCTGCTGTTCCTCTAAATTGGCAGGTGTCCCTCAAGATGTAGGCTAGTTTTTGTTAGTCCCCCGCGGCTGGTCTTGATCAGAACGTTCCTTCTCTCTACAGGAGCTTCAAGAGGAGAGCTCCTCGCGCTCTCAAAGAGATCCGCAAGTTCGCCATGAAGGAGATGGGAACTCCTGATGTACGCATCGACACCCGCCTGAACAAGGCTGTGTGGACCAAAGGCGTCAAGTAAGGACTAATGAGACGCCTGTTTTAAGATTAATTGGGTGTATTCATTAGTGTACACTGTAGCAGAATGTTTTGCAACAGGGTTTCTCCCCATTTCTGCTATTTGCTTCCATTTGGTGTCTACATTTACATTTACATTTAAGTCATTTAGCAGACGCTCTTATCCAGAGCGACTTACAAATTGGTGCTTTCACCTTATGACATCCAGTGGAACAGCCACTTTACAATAGTGCATCTAGGTCTTTTAAGGGGGGGGGGAGAAGGATTACTTTATCCTATCCTAGGTATTCCTTAAAGAGGTGGGGTTTCAGGTGTCTCCGGAAGGTGGTGATTGACTCCGCTGTCCTGGCGTCGTGAGGGAGTTTGTTCCACCATTGGGGGGCCAGAGCAGCGAACAGTTTTGACTGGGCTGAGCGGGAACTGTACTTCCTCAGTGGTAGGGAGGCGAGCAGGCCAGAGGTGGATGAACGCAGTGCCCTTGTTTGGGTGTAGGGCCTGATCAGAGCCTGGAGGTAGTGAGGTGCCGTTCCCCTCACAGCTCCGTAGGCAAGCACCATGGTCTTGTAGCGGATGCGAGCTTCAACTGGAAGCCAGTGGAGAGAGCGGAGGAGCGGGGTGACGTGAGAGAACTTGGGAAGGTTGAACACCAGACGGGCTGCGGCGTTCTGGATGAGTTGTAGGGGTTTAATGGCACAGGCAGGGAGCCCAGCCAACAGCGAGTTGCAGTAATCCAGACGGGAGATGACAAGTGCCTGGATTAGGACCTGCGCCGCTTCCTGTGTGAGGCAGGGTCGTACTCTGCGGATGTTGTAGAGCATGAACCTACAGGAACGGGCCACCGCCTTGATGTTATTTGAGAACGACAGGGTGTTGTCCAGGATCACGCCAAGGTTCTTAGCGCTCTGGGACGAGGACACAATGGAGTTGTCAACCGTGATGGCGAGATCATGGAACGGGCAGTCCTTCCCGGGAGGAAGAGCAGCTCCGTCTTGCCGAGGTTCAGCTTGAGGTGATGATCCGTCATCCACACTGATATGTCTGCCAGACATGCAGAGATGCGATTCGCCACCTGGTCGTCAGAAGGGGGAAAGGAGAAGATTAATTGTGTGTCGTCTGCATAGCAATGATAGGAGAGACCATGTGAGGTTATGACAGAGCCAAGTGACTTGGTGTATAGCGAGAATAGGAGAGGGCCTAGAACAGAGCCCTGGGGGACACCAGTGGTGAGAGCACGTGGTGAGGAGACGGATTCTCTGGTAGGAGCGACCTGTCAGGTAGGACGCAAAAGCGTGGGCCGCGCCGGAGATGCCCAACTCGGAGAGGGTGGAGAGGAGGGATCTGATGGTTCACAGTATCGAAGGCAGCCGATAGGTCTAGAAGGATGAGAGCAGAGGAGAGAGAGTTAGCTTTAGCAGTGCGGAGCGCCTCCGTGATACAGAGAAGAGCAGTCTCAGTTGAATGACTAGTCTTGAAACCTGACTGATTTGGATCAAGAAGGTCATTCTGAGAGAGATAGCGGGAGAGCTGGCCAAGGACGGCACGTTCAAGAGTTTTGGAGAGAAAAGAAAGAAGGGATACTGGTCTGTAGTTGTTGACATCGGAGGGATCGAATTTTTTCAGAAGGGGTGCAACTCTCGCTCTCTTGAAGACGGGAGGGACGTAGCCAGCGGTCAGGGATGAGTTGATGAGCGAGGTGAGGTAAGGGAGAAGGTCACCGGAGATGGTCTGGAGAAGAGAGGAGGGGATAGGGTCAAGCGGGCAGGTTGTTGGGCGGCCGGCCGTCACAAGACGTGAGATGTCATCTGGAGAGAGAGGGGAGAAAGAGGTCAGAGCACAGGGTAGGGCAGTGTGAGCAGAACCAGCGGTGTCGTTTGACTTAGCAAACGAGGATCGGATGTCGTCGACCTTCTTTTCAAAATGGTTGACGAAGTCATCTGCAGAGAGGGAGGAGGGGGAGGGGGAGGAGGATTCAAGAGGGAGGAGAAGGTGGCAAAGAGCTTCCTAGGGTTAGAGGCAGATGCTTGGAATTTAGAGTGGTAGAAAGTGGCTTTAGCAGCAGAGACAGAGGAGGAAAATGTAGAGAGGAGGGAGTGAAAGGATGCCAGGTCTGCAGGGAGGCGAGTTTTCCTCCATTTCCGCTCGGCTGCCCGAGCCCTGTTCTGTGAGCTCGCAATGAGTTTCGAGCCACGGAGCGGGAGGGGAGGACCGAGCCGGCCTGGAGGATAGGGGACATAGAGAGTCAAAGGATGCAGAAAGGGAGGAGAGAGGAGGGTTGAGGAGGCAGAATCAGGAGATAGGTTGGAGAAGGTTTGAGCAGAGGGAAGAGATGATAGGATGGAAGAGGAGAGAGTAGCGGGGGAGAGAGAGCGAAGGTTGGGACGGCGCGATACCATCCGAGTAGGGGCAGTGTGGGAAGTGTTGGATGAGAGCGAGAGGGAAAAGGATACAAGGTAGTGGTCGGAGACTTGGAGGGAGTTGCAATGAGGTTAGTGGAGGAACAGCATCTAGTAAAGATGAGGTCGAGCGTATTGCCTGCCTTGTGAGTAGGGGGAAGGTGAGAGGGTGAGGTCAAAAGAGGAGAGGAGTGGAAAGAAGGAGGCAGAGAGGAATGAGTCAAAGGTAGACGTGGGGAGGTTAAAGTCGCCCAGAACTGTGAGAGGTGAGCCGTCCTCAGGAAAGGAGCTAATCAAGGCATCAAGCTCATTGATGAACTCTCCGAGGGAACCTGGAGGGCGATAAATGATAAGGATGTTAAGCTTGAAAGGGCTGGTAACTGTGACAGCATGGAATTCAAAGGAGGCGATAGACAGATGGGTAAGGGGAGAAAGAGAGAATGACCACTTGGGAGAGATGAGGATCCCGGTGCCACCACCCGCTGACCAGAAGCTCTCGGGGTGTGCGAGAGCACGTGGGCGGACGAAGAGAGAGCAGTAGGAGTAGCGGTGTTGTCTGTGGTGATCCATGTTTCCGTCAGAGCCAAGAAGTCGAGGGACTGGAGGGAGACATAGGCTGAGATGAACTCTGCCTTGTTGGCCGCAGATCGGCAGTTCCAGAGGCTACCGGAGACCTGGAACTCCACGTGGGTCGTGCGCGCTGGGACCACCAGATTAGGTGGCTGCGGCCATGCGGTGTGGAGCGTTTGTATGGTCTGTGCAGAGAGGAGAGAACAGGGATAGACAGACACATAGTTGACAGGCTAGAGAAGAGGCTACGCTAATGCAGAGGAGATTGGAATGACAAGTGGACTACACGTCTCGAATGTTCAGAAAGTTAAGCTTACGTAGCAAGAATCTAATTGACTAAAATGATTAAAATGATAGAGTACTGCTGGGGTAGGCTAGCTGCGTTGTTGACACTACCTAATCAAGTCGTACCGTTGAGTGTGAAGTTTCTACCAATGCTGCTTATCGGGAGCTGCTGGCTAGCTAGCAATGTTGGTTACGTTACGTTGCGAGGAGAACGACAATAGCTGGCTAACTAACCTAGAAAATCGCTCTAGACTACACAATTATCTTTGAAACAAAGACGGCTATGTAGCTAGCTATGTAGCTAGCTACGATCAAACAAATCACACCGTTGGGACTGTAATGAAATGAAGTGAAAAAGTGATACTACCTGTGGAGCGACGCGAATGCGACCGGGATGCGAAAGTTCTATTCAGTAGACGTTGGCTGGCTGTTGGCTAGCTAGGAGTGTCTCCTACGTTAAGGACGACAAAATAGCTGGCTAGCTAACCTCGGTGAATTAAGATAATCACTCTAAGACTACACACTCTAAACTACACAATTATCTTGGATACGAAGACAGCAAAGACAACTATGTAGCTATCTAATACTACACTAATCAAGTCGTTCGGTTGAGTGTGATAGTTACTACAGTGCTACGGTAGCCGGTGAACGTATGCTAGCTGCTAGGCAGATAGGAGGGCGTCAAACAATAATAACGCAATTATCACTCTAAGACTCCACACTCTAAGCTACACAATTATCTTGGAAACGAAGACAGCAAAGACAACTATGTAGCTAGCTATGTAGCTAGCTAACACTACACTAATCAAGACGTTCAGTTGAGTGTGATAGTACTACAGTGCTACGGTAGACGGTGAACGTGTTGGACAGATAGGAGACAATCACTAAATTAGTTGAATCTGATAATTACGCAATTATCTTTGATACAACGACGACTATGTAGCTAGCTAAGAGGAAATTGCTAAGATTAGACAAATCAGACCGTTGTACTATAATGAAATGTAATGAAATGTAATGAAAAAGTTATACAACCTGCAGACCGAAGCGCGGATGCGACCAGATCGCTCCAACCCGGAAGTTGGGTCTAGTGAATACACCCCTGTTATTATATGAATCAGGTATTACTGTACTAGTGTTTCCCAAACCACATTAAGTTGGTTAAACAATCACTAAGCCCATTAGTTGAATCTGGTTTGGTAACAGCTCTTTCTCTGCCCACTTATGGTTGTTGACACAAATAGCACTACAAATTTTGTTGCACAAGCATGTTTTCATTCTGCTTAGTACTAATGTTCACCTGTGTTATTTACAGGAACGTGCCATACAGGATGAGGGTACGATTGTCCAGGAAGCGCAATGAGGATGAAGACTCCCCAAACAAACTGTACACACTCGTCACGTATGTCCCTGTCACAACATACAAAGGTGAGGCGTAGTCAATACCAAATGTGCCTTCAGAGGTTTGCTAGAGTGTCATTTATTGTGCTGAAACCTCAACGATAGTCAGTTACTGTATATCCCTGTTCTGTTCTTAATACACCAATATGAAAGATTTAGTTCTATCATCTTTTCTGTCCTAGGATGATGAAGACAGGTTTATTATTGTCACGCTCTGTTGCTAAAACCTTTTTCTTTCCTTTGTCAACAGGTCTACAGACGGTCAATGTTGATGAGAATTAGATCTGTCTTCAACGCTTGTAGAATAAATGTATAGAAGGAGTTTTGTCTGATGTCTTTATTATACACTACAACACCACAACACTACAACACCACTACAACACTACAACACCACAACACTACAACAACACTACAACACCACCACAACACTACAACAGATCCCCAACTTGTGGCCCACTGGTTTTATTTGCCCTCACAGTTTTCTGAGCAGAATAATATTTTTGTTGGGTGAAAAGTCCGCTCTAAGTGATTTTAATTTCACATCTGTTCCCAAGTATTCCCGCATAATAGAGAGATATGTGATCGTATAGAAATGTAAGCCAGGTTTGAAATGATTGTTTTAGTCAAACATCTGTTTGGGCTTCTTGCAGTCAATTTGCACTCTACAAATGATTAGTAATTATGTTCCAGCCCCCTGACCATCCCCACTCCCTAAAAATGGTCCTGAGGCTGAATCTAGGTGATGATCCCTGCACTACCAAGTAGATGAACTGTTATGAATACAGGCCTACTTGAAGCGTGTTTGACTTGCATGTCTGAATGAGTTTGGATGCCTAAATGTAACTATTCATGACATTATAAACGCACAGACACCTCACACTTCTCCCTTCCTTTTCTATTGACTCAAGCTACTGCCTTTTTCAACTTCCTCAGACGCCTTATCCTCTGTGGAAGACCATTGTCCAAGAACTGCCAGAACCAATACATATATATATGTATTAGGTTCTTTGAGATTGTCATTGTGATGATAAGCACTATATCTAATAAATATTATTAGATGTGATTGAATCCCTATCCATTGACCAGTCATCTGTGTTAGCTAATATAGTCTCTTGAGGGTTTACCCATCATTTCTGTGTTAGCTAATATAGTCTCTTGAGGGTTTACCCATCATTTCTGTGTTAGCCAATATAGTCTCTTGAGGGTTTACCCATCATTTCTGTGTGAGCCAATATAGTCTCTTGAGGGTTTACCCATCATTTCTGTGTTAGCCAATATAGTCTCTTGAGGGTTTACCCATCATTTCTGTGTTAGCCAATATAGTCTCTTGAGGGTTTACCCATCATTTCTGTGTTAGCCAATATAGTCTCTTGAGGGTTTACCCATCATTTCTGTGTGAGCCAATATAGTCTCTTGAGGGTTTACCCATCATTTCTGTGTTAGCCAATATAGTCTCTTGAGGGTTTACCCATCATTTCTGTGTGAGCCAATATAGTCTCTTGAGGGTTTACCCATCATTTCTGTGTGAGCCAATATAGTCTCTTGAGGGTTTACCCATCATTTCTGTGTTAGCCAATATAGTCTCTTGAGTGTTTACCCATCATTTCTGTGTTAGCCAATATAGTCTCTTGAGGGTTTACCCATAATTCATTTCCAGAAATGCTTGAATCCTGATCCCAGTGCCTTTAGCCAGCTGGAGAGTTTTGCATTTTGAGTGCAAATTTCAGACACTCATCTTGTCTCTGCCACAACAGTTATATGCTCTATTCTGATGTAACATGGGGAGATTTGTTTTTAATGATGTGACGAGTGTCTGAAATTTACACTCAATTTCTCCAGCTGGCTGCCACAGGGGGTGTTGTGGTCTGCCCTCCAGGACACCTACAGCACCCAATGTCACAGGAAGGGCATAAAGATCATCAACCACCTGAGCCACTGCCTGTTCATCCTGCTAAAATCCAGAAGGCAAGGTCAGTACAGGTGCATCAAAGTTGGGATGGAGAGACTGAAAAACAGCTTCTACCTCAAGGCCATCAGACTGTTAAATAGCCATCACTAGATGACCTCCACCCAGTACTCTACCCTGATCTTAGTCACTGTCTAGCCGGCTACCACCCAGTTACTCAATCCTGCATGGAATCATAGGTCACTTTAATTTTGTTTACATACTGTTTTACTCATTTTATATGTATATACTTACTGTATTATAGTCAATGCCACTGACATTGCTTGTCCTAATATTTATGTATTTCTTAATTCCATTCAATGACTTTTAGATGTGTGTGTATTGTTGTGAATTGTTAGATACTACTACACTGTTGGAGCTAAGAACACAAGCATTTCACTACAACCGCAATAACATCTGCTAAATATGTGTATGTGACCAATACAATTAGATTTGATTTAACCTCCCTGGCACATCCAACTGGCTGTAAGGAATGATGAGCTGTTGGGGGGGTTCACCTTAGCTGAGTATGGTGTTCTTCTAAACACCCAAGCCCAGCTGCTCCTCAAGAAGACCAAGAGCAACAGCAGCAATGTCATTTATGCAAACAATGCCAATAATACCCATGATGCCATGTAACCGAGGAATTGTATGTATTTAATCAAAAAAGAAGTATATCACACGGTAAGCCTTATCCTGATATGTATGTATGTTGTGCAACACTGGTACTCATTCCCACTGACATCTGGATGTACAACAGGGTTGTTGTCCAAACACACATGACCAGCAGCATGGTGTGACTGGTGAATAGTCAATGTTGCATTGTGTGCCATATGAAGCCATGTATGATGGTAGCCCATAGCCTAAGCTCATTTTATATTTGCAGTGAGCATATGCACAACTTTTTGTGTAGAGTTTTTTTATTTTATTTTTTAAATACAGGAGCATATGATATCACTGGCCAGTTGCATAGCTAGTTCTCGGGTAGTCTTGTCTTGTCGAGTCTTATGTTGTGCGGTGTAAACATTTGAACGCTAGAGGGCGAAATTGGTCTGTGTTATGCATCAACAACATGGATAACGGGACAGGTACGCGAACATCACAAGAAACGTTACTATTGCATTAGTTGCAATTACACAGCAGGTAAGACATCACATTTGGGTTGTACAATGGGAAACTAGCTATCAGATCATTTTCTGATCAAGTCAAACGTACTCAGGAGCAGGCCTAGCTTTCTACACTATTCGGAATGGTCAGAATTATGGCTAGCTAGCAAACAGCAACAAGCTAACAGTAGCTAACGTTAACCGAAGTTAGCCAGCTAGCTGAGCTAAATTGATCTCGCCCTGTCTTTCAGTAGGGACAGTTGTTTTGACCACGCCTATAGTTAGTTGGTGATTGGCATAAATGGTCATGTAGTTTTACAGCCTGCTGAAATGGTAGCCTATGGATGCTAAACTAGCTAGGTAGCCTGCTAAGTAACTAGTCTCTCCTCACTGTCCCTGTGCCACTCCTCTGCCGGTGGAGCGCCCGTCTGAGTCCAAAGATTATGACAACTAGCTAACGTTAGTTAGTCCAAATATTATAGTAAGGTTTCCCCCTTTCATCTGTGCAGAGTCTGACGAGAAATACTACCTGCTATTGCTAAACAGCTGTTTCTGCAGGTACCGTCGCTACTTCGATGGCCCACGGGTGATGCAAATAACGATGCGGCACCACTGGCTGCTCGTCGGGGCTTGCGGCTGGGTGTTGCTCATCCTCGTGTTTGCCAACAAGTTTATCAATTTTAACGCCAGAACCACGGATGGTAAGTTATCAGACTGAAACCTGATTGTTTTTTCTCATCAATACTAGCTATCTATACCTTAAAGTAATTGTTCAGCTAGAGTTGTAGCTATAGTTACATAACAGCTATGCTGTTAGATTTAAATGTCTAGTCTATCCCCCTTGGAATTGTCTTGTGATCTCTTAGTGTTTTGTGTTTCAGACTATGGGGAGAAGACTGAGATGCAGAGTTGGACTCAACCAGGAGTTAAGACCATCAAATCACTGCCAGCTCAGAAATCAGACAGAAGAGCTCCCAAGTCATCAAACCTGGTAGGTGTTTTGTTTGCGTGTGTTCGAAATTGAAACAAAATCATCAGTTACTTGAAGTGTGTGTGTGTGTGTGTGTGTGTCAGTCCTCAGTAGGCCCCTCCATGGCCAACCCAACAGACTGGAACACTGTGGAGATGAGGCGTCGGGAGCTGCTGTCAGCCGTGTGTAAGAACGACTCCCTCAAGAACCTCACTCACACCTCAATCAACAAGTTTGTCTTGGACCGCATCTTTGTGTGCGACAAGCACAAGATCCTCTTCTGCCAGACCCCCAAAGTGGGCAACACTCAATGGAAGAAGGTCCTCATCGTTCTCAATGGTGAGTGAGAGAGGACGGTAGGGAGAGAGTCAGTGAGAGAGGACGGTAGGGAGAGAGTCAGTGAGAGAGGACGGTAGGGAGAGAGTCAGTGAGAGAGGACGGTAGGGAGAGAGTCAGTGAGGGAGGACGGTAGGGAGAGAGTCAGTGAGGGAGGACGGTAGGGAGAGAGTCAGTGAGGGAGGACGGTAGGGAGAGAGTCAGTGAGAGAGGACGGTAGGGAGAGAGTCAGTGAGAGAGGACGGTAGGGAGAGAGTCAGTGAGAGAGGACGGTAGGGAGAGAGTCAGTGAGGGACGGTAGGGAGAGAGTCAGTGAGGGAGAACGGTAAGGGAGAGAGTCAGTGAGGGAGAACGGTAAGGGAGAAGAGTCAGTGAGGGAGGACGGTAGGGAGAAGAGTCAGTGAGGGAGAACGGTAAGGGAGAAGAGTCAGTGAGGGAGAACGGTAAGGGAGAAGAGTCAGTGAGGGAGAACGGTAAGGGAGAAGAGTCAGTGAGGGAGAACGGTAAGGGAGAAGAGTCAGTGAGGGAGAACGGTAAGGGAGAAGAGTCAGTGAGGGAGGACGGTAGGGAGAGAGTCAGTGAGGGAGGACGGTAGGGAGAGAGTCAGTGAGGGAGAACGGTAAGGGAGAGAGTGAGGGAGAACGGTCAGTGAGGGAGGACGGTAGGGAGAAGAGTCAGTGAGGGAGGGGAGAAGAGTCAGTGAGGGAGAACGGTAAGGGAAGAGTCAGTGAGGGAGAACGGTAAGGGAGAAGAGTCAGTGAGGGAGAACGGTAAGGGAGAAGAGTCAGTGAGGGAGAACGGTAAGGGAGAAGAGTCAGTGAGGGAGAACGGTAAGGGAGAAGAGTCAGTGAGGGAGAACGGTAAGGGAAAGAGTCAGTGAGGGAGAACGGTAAGGGAGAAGAGTCAGTGAGGGAGAACGGTAAGGGAGAAGAGTCAGTGAGGGAGAACAGTGAGGGAGGACGTGAGGGAGGACGGTAGGGAGAAGAGTCAGTGAGGGAGGATGGCAGGGAGAAGAGTCAGTGAGGGAGAACGGTAAGGGAGAAGAGTCAGTGAGGGAGGACGTGAGGGAGGACGGTAGGGAGAAGAGTCAGTGAGGGAGAACGGTAAGGGAGAAGAGTCAGTGAGGGAGGACGGTAGGGAGAAGAGTCAGTGAGGGAGGACGGTAGGGAGAAGAGTCAGTGAGGGAGGACGGTAGGGAGAAGAGTCAGTGAGGGAGGATGGTAGGGAGAAGAGTCAGTGAGGGAGGACGGTAGGGAGAAGAGTCAGTGAGGGAGGACGGTATAGGGAGAAGAGTCAGTGAGGGAGGACGGTAGGGAGAAGAGTCAGTGAGGGAGGACGGTAGGGGAGAAGAGTCAGTGAGGGAGAACGGTAAGGGAGAAGAGTCAGTGAGGGAGGATGGTAGGGAGAAGAGTCAGTGAGGGAGGACGGTAGGGGAGAAGAGTCAGTGAGGGAGAACGGTAAGGGAGAAGAGTCAGTGAGGGAGGATGGTAGGGAGAAGAGTCAGTGAGGGAGGGAGTGAGCGAGGAAGGAAGACAGTGACGGAGTGTCAGTGAGTGACGATGATGAGTAAAAGTTGACTCAAAACATAAGCTTATCTGTCTGTAAATTGTAGTGATGTAGTAGCCTCGATCCCAGTGAAGGACGAAAAAATAGTGTTCTTCTCTGTCCTTTTGCCCCACAGGAGAGTTCTCCACTGTGGAGGAGATACCAGAGAACCTGGTTCATGACCATGAGAAGAACGGACTGCCCCGCCTCTCCTCTCTGACAGAGAAAGAAATCACTAAAAGGTTTAAGGCCCTGCTTCAATACTTCAGAAATGCATCCTACCTTCCTTGCTAACCATGTGTATGTGACAAATAAAATTTGATTTGATACCTTCCTTCCTTGAAGTAATCACAGATCTGAATGAGTTAGATTGGATAAAGTAATAAGATGGTAATGTAGGCTACCATCGCTTACACCTACCCAATCACTTGCTATCTTAAGATTAATGCACTAATTGTATGTCGGTCTGGATAAGAATGTCTGCTAAATGACTCAAATGTTATAGAGCTGTGCTTAACGTTAAGTTTTGCTGAACACCTTTACTGACTTGTTTGGCCCTGCCCTGTATTCCATTGTGGTGCTCTGATTCTATGGGACGGTGCTTTTTGTTTTCTCTCGCCAGGTTAGCCACATACTTCAAGTTCTTCATCGTCAGAGACCCGTTCGAGCGCCTCATCTCCGCCTTCAAGGACAAGTTTGTGAAGAACCCGCGCTTCGAGCCCTGGTACAAGCACGACATCGCTCCCGCCATCATCCGCAAGTACCGTAAGAGTCACCGTGACAACGACGACAACCAGGCGACTACGGGCCTGCGCTTCGAGGACTTCATCCGTTACCTGGGCGATGAGCCCGGGCGGCGCCGCATGGACCGTCAGTTTGGGGAGCATGTTATCCACTGGGTGACGTACGCGGAACTCTGCGCCCCCTGTGACATCACGTACAGCGTCGTGGGGCACCACGAAACTCTAGAACGCGATGCCCCCTACATCCTGAAAGCTGCCGGGATCGAGCGTCTGGTATCGTACCCCACCATCCCCCCAGGGATCACCCGTTACAACCGGACCAAGGTGGAGCGCTACTTCTCAGGCATCAGCAAGCGGGACGTCAGGCGGCTTTACGGCCGGTACCAAGGAGACTTCAGCCTCTTCGGCTACCCGAGCCCGGACTTCCTGCTAAACTGAATGACGACGACACTAAAGAAAGACTGTTTTGCAACAATAATATGTCTCTCTAATCTAACATGCATCTTAATCAGTGTGTGGTTTACTGAAGAGGTAGGGAGGGTGTAGCTAGCTAGCCGCCTAGCCTGGCTGCTCTAACTAGGAGCCATAGTAGAGACTAGTGATCCCCACCATCCGGGTTCAAGCCAGGGAGGGATGGAGACTACAGGTTGGTCTGATATAACGTGCTGATCTGCTGTAGGATGATCGTCACTCCTCTACCTGGCTGACAGTAATTCCTGTCCCGACCTAGCAACACTTCCTGCCTCTGTCACTTCCTGCAACTGTTACCATGGGCGATGACTGTACTACATGCCGCTACTTCCTGGTAGCCGTCACCATGGTGGCCATGAATGGCGTGAGGACCGAGTTGATGGAGAGTTACACACTATGGTCATGGCTAATGGCTGTATTCTCCATACGACCAATGAATTAAGTGCCACATTTCAATGTTATTTAACAAAGCTTTTTGTATTATAATAACTTTATTTAAACCAGAGATTACTGTTACATACTGTGCTAAATTGTACCACCCTCTGCACTACTTCCACACAAAGCAGGTCTGCATTATGGACTAACACTGAAGTGGGTCTGGGAGACAGTAGCCTGGTTAAACCAGACTGAATGCTGAGCACACCATTGAAACGTAGCAGAATCAGTTTGAATGCGAGGTTATAGAGATGGTAGTGAAACACTAACCAGTTAACAATATCAGAGTCCCAGCTCTCTTCCCTCCAGTCTATCCACTCATACAGAGTAGAGCAACTCCATCTAGCTTCAAGACTCGGCACCTATATAAATGGTGTGATTCTGTGACCTCAAAGGGTTGACAAGCGCTGAGTGGGAGGAGTCAGTGTCTGCAATGCCTGTGTTCAGGTGACAGGGGGGAAGGTTCACTGTGGCGTAACTCCTGCTGATTGGCTGAAGCTACTACAGTGGATAATACTATGCCTGTATTATGTCATGGGGTGTACAGTCCCTGGGTCTTACCTCATGTTCCCGTCCAGTACAGTAGACAGACAGATATATAGATGTCCTTCAGGGTTAATCCAGTTAAATTCAGCCCAGACACATAATATGGGATCATGGCAATATGGATTGGAGGCATACAGCCAACCCTCTTCTATACCAATACTTATGTCAAAGAAGGTGGATGAACGAAGATGTCTTACTCAGTCTGTTTACGTTCTACTTATTAAGGGGTGGCTCTCCTGTAGACACCATTGCCATAACAGCTGTGTCTGGTCTACTTAGTTCCTTGACTGTATATAAACCATAAAGTGAGGGAGTGGGATGCCTCGCTTCCTCTTCCGTCTCAGTCTGCCACCTGTAAGGGCAGTACATTAGACTACATTGGCACTGTACCTGGGAGAAGGAAAAAATGGTTTCACTTTCTCATCCTCAGAACTGTTATTTCACAATTGAATTCCATGAATTGTCTTATTCTTCATCCTAAACACGACGCCGTCCAATGGCGTCCATGAAGAGAAGTGAGTGACAGTTTCCTGTTGACCTTTTTTAATCAACCAATGTTTGGTATGGTCAGTCACATGGTATTGACAGCTAGGTGGACAGGCGATGGTTACTGAGTAATAAAGGTTTCATGTCAAATATAAAACTGGTCTTTTTCACTCTTCTCTTTTGCACAACACATGTATGATGCTTTTAGTTATTGTCTGTTTACATGTGAGATCAGTTAAACCCTGCAGTAGACCTGATATTCTCATTCTAGCAGTAGACCTACCACCACAATTCATTCAATTACACCTAGGGTTGGGCCATATGGGCAAAATATTATCGCAAGGTATTTTCTTGATTCATTTTATGATTTTTAATAATAAAAGTTCTAAATGTGCTTTATGAGTAGTGAGTGATCCTAAGGTGTAAACACATAGATACTGAGTGATTTCAATGAGTCTTTCTGCATTCTGTTTTATACCGTTCACTTCAACCCCCCAAAAGTCCGAATTTTCATCAATTTCTGCATTTGAGATCATTTCTACACTGCCACGTAGGGCTACACGATATGGGCAAGCAATCTGGGACTTACTTTTAACCAAATGTTGCAATTTGACTTGCATTTAGAGCATAACACTTAACTGTTGGAATCATGGAAATAGAATGTCTATTCTAGTTATATAATAGTGGGCACTTTTAATACAGTGTTTGACATGACAACAAATGAAAATGCCAGGGAGGAGTTATTGTGACAATGTAGGAACTAAAGTGTTGATGATAGGTGTTTCCTAGGGGGGCCTTTAATCTTTGGCTACATTAAATGTTCTCTCTTAGCTACATGAAGTAGCTAACATGTTCTTGCTTTGCGTTTACCTCTAATTTAGAAAATACTGTTGCACAAACATGCTGATTTAGGTCTACACCATCACTGGTATTATCAGGCTGATAAGCTAATTACGCTTGCTCTTACTAGGTCAATTATTAGCTAGCGATTAGCATTAGCGGCTAACAAGATTTAAGAACAACTTAAGACAAACTAGCTGTTTGCAGATGTAAAAAAAACAAGCTAATAGTGTAATTATAGAATGCTAGTATATTTATATTAAGACACAAAGTGACAACTGCATTGTTGTCATCAACATTGTTCCATGTGCTGCATAGACCACGCAGACTAAACGCAAGTGTCTCGTGGTCGAGGAAGAACAAATGCGCTCCTTGAGTGATGGGGAGAGAAGACTCAAGTAGTGAACTATAAAAATGGACGTTACACACTACGTATCTCATTTAACAAACCAAACATTCAAATACCGGTATAGAAGGTAAAATAAAAACCCAAACCGGTCCATGCATCAATATCGGTATATCGCAAAAAACGTTATACCGCCCAGCCCTAATTACACCCACCACCAGAATCAATTCAATTAGACCTACCACCACAATTCATGTAATCTTTCAACCTGCAAACAGAATACATTAAGACAATTCAACACTGCTACAGAGAGTCATCATATTTTAAGAGTCAAATCCATCTCCTGATGGGATTATGTTCAGGCCAGCCAGAGTCCTGTCGGTAAGAGTCTAGACTGGAGTGTTGTTATGGCACAGCAGACTGAGGGTGTTGGCTGAGTTTAACCCAGAGGTCCCAGCAAAGTAGGCCATTGCCAAAGTTTCGAGTGACCTCAAGAGACATGTATTCATGTCGGGGTGGAGTAGCCTAGGCAGTACAGTAAACATTCATACAAGTCACTCAGAGATTTGAGTGCGTTTGGCCAGGGTGCATCCCAAATTACACCCTGTACAGCGCACTATTTTTGACCCGAGCCCTATGGGCCAGGTCAGAAGAAGTGCACTACATAGGGAATAGGGTGCCATCGGGGATGTAAGTCAATGTCTCTTGAACAATACACAAATGACATCAAGCAGCACATGGCACTGAGACTGAACACCATACAAAGCAAGGATAAGAACCATTACAAATGAACAACTAACCACTTTAATGCAGTCTTAAAAACCAATGCACAACAAAAGAAACAAAAAACATAAATCAACGCCATTACGAAAGGGAGACTTATCACCCTCCGACAACAAATATCCAATCGCACAAAAACAACAACTGTGTTATTCGGGAAAATGCATGTCTTTCCTGTAGCATTGTCATTTCTAGTTCAAGGTACAGTACATTGTACAAGGCCTCTATCAATCCCTCCATAGGCTAGTATCTCCAATAGTCTCTATGGTAGAAGCAGTACAGTACTTGCGGATCAGATCAGTCTTCCATAATGACAGCACTGCTGACTGACAAGAGTTTCAGCGTTTTGTTAGATTTTTCCTTGTGATTAAAAAAGCTATAGCAGGGGGGCGGGTTTTAGCGTTAGGGGGCGGGGTTTAGAGTTAGGGGGCAGGGACTCAGAGCAGGCTTAGTAGTCAGAGCTGATTCAATTTCTGATCACAGGTCAGTTTCATCATGCAGCGTTTGTTTTTACCCATAATCCCCACACGCTCTCAGGAGACACACATCTCGGGGGGCTGTGGTGTACTGGGCTTGGCTACCGGTGAAGCTGCCGGTACCAGCCCCGGTGGCCCCTTGTCAGCCTTCTCTGGGCCTGCTGGGGGCCCCAACGGGGCTGGTTGCTTCTGGCGGCGGCTACAGTCTTCTTGAAGAGACGCATGCTGAGTTGGAAGAGCTCACTGTCCACCACAGGAACACTGGGGTACATCTGCTTGGCCAGGCCCTGGAGAGAGAAAGAGTTAGCTTACTATACAGCGATAGGCAGTGTGTGTCAAAATATTGCTCCATCTATTATAATATACTATCTACATATTCCCAGTCCATTCCTCCATATATCCTACAGTAGAGGGCCATCTTAGTCTATTGGTATATGGTCTAGAATAGTCTATGGTTCTGGGTACAAGTTGTTTTTCTTGGAGCACTCACCTTTTCGTTCTTCAGGAGCTGCCGTCTGATGGCCATGTCCCTGCGGGCACAGAGGGCCTTACAGCAGGGGCCCAGGTTCCTCAGCAGACCTGCCCTCTCTATCTTCCTGTTCAGAGCTGCCTTGTTCAGAGCACCCAGGTCGTGCTCAAACAGCTTGTCAGCATCTGGAGGAATGGACGGAGAGCTGGGTTACTCACTGCATGTTTCCAGTGATGAATGGAAGCAACATACAAAAGATGCTTCTATTGCCGCTGCTTAGTGCTTTATGATATGCTAACACCACACTGACTGCTTAGTGCTTTATGATATGCTAACACCACACTGACTGCTTAGTGCTTTATGATATGCTAACACCACACTGACTGCTTAGTGCTTTATGATATGCTAACACCACACTGACTGCTTAGTGCTTTATGATATGCTAACACCACACTGACTGCTTAGTGCTTTATGATATGCTAACACCACACTGACTGCTTAGTGCTTTATGATATGCTAACACCACACTGACTGCTTAGTGCTTTATGATATGCTAACACCACACTGACTGCTTAGTGCTTTATGATATGCTAACACCACACTGACTGCTTAGTGCTTTATGATATGCTAACACCACACTGACTGCTTAGTGCTTTATGATATGCTAACACCACACTGACTGCTTAGTGCTTTATGATATGCTAACACCACACTGACTGCTTAGTGCTTTATGATATGCTAACACCACACTGACTGCTTAGTGCTTTATGATATGCTAGCACCACACTGACTGCTTAGTGCTTTATGATATGCTAGCACCACACTGACTGCTTAGTGCTTTATGATATGCTAACACCACATCGACTGCTTAGTGCTTTATCATATGCTAGCACCACACTGACTGCTTAGTGCTTTATGATATGCTAACACCACACTGACTGCTTGGGTGCTTTATCATATGCTAGCACCACACTGACTGCTTAGTGCTTTATGATATGCTAACACCACACTGACTGCTTGGGTGCTTTATCATATGCTAGCACCACACTGACTGCTTAGTGCTTTATGATATGCTAACACCACACTGACTGCTTGGGTGCTTTATCATATGCTGGCACCACACTGACTGCTTAGTGCTTTATGATATGCTAGCACCACACTGACTACTTAGTGCTTTATCATATGCTAGCACCACACTGACTGCTTGGGGGGCTTTATCATATGCTAGGACTTTATCATATCATATGCTAGCACCACACTGACTGCTTGGGGGGCTTTATCATATGCTAGCACCACACTGACTGCTTAGTGCTTTATCATATGCTAGCACCACACTGACTGCTTGGGGGACTTTATGATATACTAGCACCACACTGACTGCTTGGGGGGCTTTATCATATGCTAGCACCACACTGACTGCTTGGGGTGCTTTATCATATGCTAGCACCACACTGACTGCTTGGGGGACTTTATCATATGCTAGCACCACACTGACTGCTTGGGGGGCTTTATCATATTCTAGCACCACACTGACTGCTTGGGGGGCTTTATCATATGCTAGCACCACACTGACTGCTTGGGGGGCTTTATCATATGCTAGCACCACACTGACTGCTTGGGGGGCTTTATGATATGCTAGCACCACACTGACTGCTTGGGGGGCTTTATCATATGCTAGCACCACACATGCTCACACAACTGAGCCATGTTCTAAGTATGCATACTTCCATTAACAGTCTGTGTCTTGTAAAGTAGACAGAGATGGTATGGATAATGTCTGTCATATTATACATGGTTCTAAAATCCAGTAGGAGAAAGATGGAGCAGAGTATGTAATATTACTAATATAATCCAGTAGGAGAAAGAGAGTACAGTATGTAATAGTACTAATATAATCCAGTAAGAGAAAGATGGAGTAGAGTATGTAATAGTACTAATATAATCCAGTAGGAGTACAGTATGTAATAGTACTAATATAATCCAGTAGGAGAAAGATGGAGTAGAGTATGTAATAGTACTAATATAATCCAGTAGGAGTACAGTATGTAATAGTACTAATATAATCCAGTAGGAGTACAGTATGTAATAGTACTAATATAATCCAGTAGGAGAAAGACGGAGTAGCGTATGTAATAGTACTAATATAATCCAGTAGGAGTACAGTATGTAATAGTACTAATATAATCCAGTAGGAGAAAGATGGAGTAGAGTATGTAATAGTACTAATATAATCCAGTAGGAGTACAGTATGTAATAGTACTAATATAATCCAGTAGGAGAGAGATGGAGTAGAGTATGTAATAGTACTAATATAATCCAGTAGGAGAAAGACGGAGTAGAGAATGTAATAGTACTAATATAATCCAGTAGGTGAAAGATGGAGTAGAGTATGTAATAGTACTAATATAATCCAGTAGGAGAAAGATGGAGCAGAGTATGTAATAGTACTAATATAATCCAGTAGGAGAAAGAGAGTACAGTATGTAATAGTACTAATATAATCCAGTAAGAGAAAGATGGAGTAGAGTATGTAATAGTACTAATATAATCCAGTAGGAGTACAGTATGTAATAGTACTAATATAATCCAGTAGGAGAAAGATGGAGTAGAGTATGTAATAGTACTAATATAATCCAGTAGGAGAAAGATGGAGTAGAGTATGTAATAGTACTAATATAATCCAGTAGGTGAAAAATGGAGTAGAGTATGTAATAGTACTAATATAATCCAGTAGGAATACAGTATGTAATAGTACTAATATAATCCAGTAGGACAAAGATGGAGTAAAGTATGTAATAGTACTAATATAATCCAGTAGGAGAAAAAGAGTACAGTATGTAATAGTACTAATATAATCCAGTAGGAGAAAGAGAGTACAGTATGTAATAGTACTAATATAATCCAGTAGGAGAAAGAGAGTAGAGTATGTAATAGTACTAATATAATCCAGTAGCAGAAATATGGAGTACAGTATGTAATAGTACTAATATTATCCAGTAGGAGAAAGATGGAGTACAGTATGTAATAGTACTAATATCTCCTCCAATCACCTTTAGGGTCGTCCAGCTCCTTTTTGCAGACCTCCCTGACTCTCTCCAGGAGCTCGGGCCCAGCCAGCCGCTTGGAGACGCCCGCCCTGAGGAGCACTGCCCCTGGGGTGAACCGGAGCAGAGCTGCCCCTGCCGCCCGGGGCTCCTGCTTCTGCTTGGGCATCAGGCTGGACCAGTCCACATCAATCACATCCAGGGGACCTGTAGGAACACAGCACATATGAAGGACTTAGACCACAATAACCAAACAATTTAGTTTACAATAATAAAAAAACAACAGTTTGTCTTTTACCAGTGTCCAACTGCAGACTAGACAGGGTTGCCAGGTGTGTGATATTGGGCTAGTTTTGAGCTGGTTTGGGGGAGCCATTGCACAGAATTTCTCACGACCTGGCAACCCCGCTGGCAAACAATAAGGACTGTGTAGCCCTGTTCTCAGCCAGAAGGACTGTGTAGCCATGTTCTCAGCCAGAAGGACTGTGTAGCCCTGTTCTCAGCCAGAAGGACTGTGTAGTCCTGTTCTCAGCCAGAAGGACTGTGTAGCCCTGTTCTCAGCCAGAAGGACTGTGTAGCCCTGTTCTCAGCCAGAAGGACTGTGTTGTCCTGTTCTCAGCCAGAAGGACTGTGTAGCCCTGTTCTCAGCCAGAAGGACTGTTCTCAGCCAGAAGGACTGTGTAGACCAGAAGGACTGTGTAGCCCTGTTCTCAGCCAGAAGGACTGTGTAGTCCTGTTCTCAGCCAGAAGGACTGTGTAGTCCTGTTCTCAGCCAGAAGGACTGTGTAGCCCTGTTCTCAGCCAGAAGGACTGTGTAGCCCTGTTCTCAGCCAGAAGGACTGTGTAGCCTGTTCTCAGCCAGAAGGACTGTGTAGCCCTGTTCTCAGCCAGACGGACTGTTCTCAGCCCTGTTCTCAGCCAGAAGGACTGTGTAGTCCTGTTCTCAGCCAGAAGGACTGTGTAGTCCTGTTCTCAGCCAGACGGACTGTGTCCCTGTTCTCAGCCAGAAGGACTGTGTAGTCCTGTTCTCAGCCAGAAGGACTGTGTAGCCCTGTTCTCAGCCAGAAGGACTGTGTAGTCCTGTTCTCAGCCAGAAGGACTGTGTAGCCCTGTTCTCAGCCAGAAGGACTGTGTAGCCCTGTTCTCAGCCAGAAGGACTGTGTAGTCCTGTTCTCAGCCAGAAGGACTGTGTAGTCCTGTTCTCAGCCAGACGGACTGTGTAGCCCTGTTCTCAGCCAGAAGGACTGTGTAGTCCTGTTCTCAGCCAGAAGGACTGTGTAGCCCTGTTCTCAGCCAGAAGGACTGTGTAGTCCTGTTCTCAGCCAGAAGGACTGTGTAGTCCTGTTCTCAGCCAGACGGACTGTGTAGCCCTGTTCTCAGCCAGAAGGACTGTGTAGTCCTGTTCTCAGCCAGAAGGACTGTGTAGCCCTGTTCTCAGCCAGAAGGACTGTGTAGTCCTGTTCTCAGCCAGAAGGACTGTGTAGCCCTGTTCTCAGCCAGAAGGACTGTGTAGCCCTGTTCTCAGCCAGAAGGACTGTGTAGTCCTGTTCCCAGCCAGAAGGACTGTGTAGTCCTGTTCCCAGCCAGAAGGACTGTGTTGTCCTGTTCTCAGTATTGTACCTGGTATCTTCTCTTCTTCCTGCCCATCCTCTCTCTTCTGGGCGCTGTCCGCCAAGATCTCATCCAACTCGTCATCACTGATTGGCTCGTACTCCTCCCCGCCAGACACCACCGACACAGCGTCATCCGCCTTCGCGTCATCTTCGTCTGAGGACAAACAAATAAACTCACTCAATAACCTGCTACCATATCAACACAAACATAGACAAACAGATCTGGGACAGGGCTGTTGTTGCCAGCTCCCATGGTCACTGTCACACCAACTGTTCTGGGATCAGGCTAGTAGTTTGTGATTGTAGATGATCCTTACCGTCAACGCTGTCCTGTTTCTCTGCTTCCTGTATCTGTCCTCCCACAGGGTGATGGCTGTTGCCTGCTTTGTCCTGGTCCATGCCGCCGTGTCCCAAGGCTTCGTGGGGGAGCAGGAGAGAGAACTCAGCCCTGTCCGGCCCCCTGATATCTGGTCTCATGTGATCTGGCCTTATGTCCGGTCTTATATCTGGCCCTCCTCTCATATCCCCTCGAATGTCTCCCCTAATATCAGGTCTCATGTCCCCTCGAATGTCTCCCCTAATATCAGGTCTCATGTCCCCTCGAATGTCTCCCCTAATATCAGGTCTCATGTCCCCTCGAATGTCTCCCCTAATATCAGGTCTCATGTCTCCCCTCATATCAGGTCTCATGTCCCCTCGAATGTCTCCCCTCATATCGGGTCTCATATCCCCTCGAATATCTCCCCTAATATCAGGTCTCATGTCCCCTCGAATATCTCCCCTAATATCGGGTCTCATGTCTCCCCTCATATCAGGTCTCATGTCCCCTCGAATGTCTCCCCTCATATCAGGTCTCATGTCTCCCCTCATATCAGGTCTCATGTCCCCTCGAATGTCTCCCCTCATATCAGGTCTCATATCTCCTCTCATGTCTCCTCTCATATCCCCTCGAATGTCTCCCCTCATATCAGGTCTCATATCTCCTCGCATGTCCCCTCTTAAATCTGGTCTGTCTCCCCTCATATCTGGTCTGTCTCCCCTCATATCTGGTCTGTCTCCCCTCATATCTGGTCTGTCCCCCCTCATATCTGGTCTGTCTCCCCTCATGTCCATCCTGTTCTTGGGGTCCCCATGTGGCGGCAGGTCCATCAGCAGCATCCTCTCCCGCTCCCGGTCGTTGCCATGGTCGCCACCGCGGCCAATGCCCCTGTTGCCACCACGCTCCCTTTCCCGCTCTCGTTCGTGCTGCTGCAGGAGACCCTCGGGCAGAAGCCGCTCTCTCTCACCCCGCATGTCACGGAGATCACGCTCTCTCATTTGCTCTCTGTTGCCTCCACGCATGAGGAGGGGTTCACGGCCCCTCCCACCCCACTCCCGTGGCCCCTCGGGCTCCCAGTCTCTCTGCTGCCCCTGCTGCTGGAGAGGAGGTAGTGGCCCCGGAGGCCCCTGTTGCTGTCGGAGGTCCTTGCGCTCACGCTCCCTCTCAAACTGTTCCCGCTCCCTCTCTCTCTCCCTCTCACGCTCTCGGCCATCGTAGGACCCGGCCCGCGACTGCACCTGCCGCTCTGACTCAGGAGAGCTACGTCTGGAGCTGTGGCTGCGAGAGTCCTGCCGGTCTGGGAAGGAAAACCAACAGAAATGGAATATAAGAGATAATAATATCAATCAAATCAAACTAGTAAAGGAGCTCACTGTTTTCTCAACAAAACCTGTTAGTAGTATGTGTCTGGCGTACCTGAGGAGGTGCTGCGACTGGGCTCTCCTCTCCTCAGCTGGTCGATGCGTGACTTCCGCTCCTCTCCCCTCACCACTGGAGGCTCTGTGAGCACTGGTCCCCTCTCTCTCTCACCACGCTCCCTCTCTCTTTCCCTGTCTCGCTCCCTTTCTCGCTCCCTTTCTCGTTCCCTTTCTCGTTCCCGGTCTCGGGAGTTGGCCCCCTGGAGCTGGTGTCCTCTCCTGGGTCGGCCTGGTCCTTGGCCCTGCTGAGGGTCCTCTCTGTGGGCTGACTCGTTGGAGGGAGAACGGAGACGTCTGGATGAGGCCCTGCTCTGGTTGCTTCCCATACTGCTGCTCCTCTTCTGCTCCGGAGGAGGCTTCCTCAGCAGGGGCTGGGACATGAGGGGCTGGGGAGGCAGGGTCTGGAGTAACATGGGAGGGTCCTGGGACAGCAGAGGGGCGATGGGCAGGGGAACAGGCCTCTCCAACCTCTCCTTGCCCCCCCTCGGACCTCCTCTCCTGGGAAGAGCTTCGGTCGGAGTCCTCTCAGTGGGGACTGTGGGGGGTGCCTTAACGGGCGCCGATCCACCACCGCGCTCCAGCACATCCTCGTCAGACCAGTCGCTGAAGTTGGCGTCCATTTTGACGGGCTGTGGCAAGGGCTCTGCAACTGAATGTGGCATGGCCCTCTGGGATAGCAGAGCCTCCTTTGGCGCGGGCGGCGGCGTCCGGGGACCCCTCTTGTTCCTCTTGCCCGGGGGAAGATGGGAGGAGCCTGGTTCCTCCTCAGATGCGTCCGACTCAGCGCCACGGGATCGTTTCCTCTTCTTGTCCAGCGCCTTCTTCTTAGGCGCTTTGCGGGGAGAGAGGAGAGGGGGCGGGGGGCCGTCCGAGAGGGCCATGGAGGAGGGGGGCTCTGGGTTGGTGAACCTCTCTGGAGCTCCTGAAACACCTCCTGCCACAGCCTCCTCCTTCCTCCCCTTCTTCAGGCCTTTCTTCTGGGACTTAGTCTTCTTCTTGCCCTCCTCATGACCTGACGGGACTGGAGCATCTCTGTCCTCAGTGACCAGGGCCACGGGAGGCGGGGGAGGGGTGGGCTCCCGACCATCCCTCTCTTTACCCCTCCTAGAGTCCGAGCCGGAGGCCGAGACAGGGGTACTGCTATCTGAGGGGTGCTCCCCCCGTCTCTCCCCTCCTCTGCCTGCTCCTCCTCTGTCTCCGCGGGCGTCGGCCTCCTCATTCCGGCGGCTCCTCCCCTCCCTCTTGTCCCCGCCTCCACGGCGCTCCTCGTCCTTCCAGCGGCTGGGCTTGGTGTCCTCCGTTACAGAGGTGCTGGGGGGGGAACGCAGGAGGGGGTCCTGGGGCGGGAGTACCACCTGACTCAACAGCCGGTGTTTCTCAACACCTGAACACACACCAAGAAGCCGAGGGATTCTGTTAGCACCAAGGTTTATCAACATCATGGAAATGTCAACAAAGGTCAAAGAAACAAAACACCTTGTTATCTTAAAGGGCGCCTTGGCTCGGTCTCAAAGATCTCTGATCGCCTTCTAATAACAATCAAACACCAGCTGTTACTTCTATGTCAGCACGTTGAGTTCCAGTCTGTCTGTATGAAATGTGCTCAAACATTAAAAGGTATTATCACCATTACTGAGTGTGCCCTGGGCTCACGTGGAGGGATATTGAAGTGATCAGGCCAAGGCACCCTTTGGGGAGGTGTTAATCCATACGGGACTATTTTCCTCCAGACAGAACCAGTGCTGTTTGTTTTCCCCATTAAAGAGTATCCCTACTGTCAAGCACTGGAGGAGGAGGACACACTGGTACTGTGACGGGGAGGATGGTGATTGGGCCAGAGCCAGAGGTGGGGCGGACCTTGGGCTGACCTCCACCAATCAAACGCTCACTTTTCTCCTCAGGGCTGTTGTATTCCTCGCCGTCTCCTGGGGTGGCGTCCCTTGCTCGCTTGGGAGAGGGGCGAGTCGGGCTGGGTGTGGTCTCTACCCTGTGCCTCTTCCGGCTGCAGATGACACACACAGAGAAGAGGGGTTAGAGGTCAGCTGGGTTGTGTTAAGTTAGAAAGAAACAGACGGAAACCACAACTAAGGTAAAACAATGGAGTGATTCTAGTTAAGTGTCATGGGTTAGTTGTTACCACTGGTGGTTACTACTGATACTTGCCTGGTCTTGCGGTCTTCATGCGAGTCTCGGACAGAGCGGTCGTCCCTTGGTTCATCCCTAGTTCGTTCCCGTCGCTCATCCCTTCCTTTCTCACGCTCCTCCCATTCCCGCTGCCTCTCCCTCTCTCTTTGCTCTCGCTCCCTCTCCCGCTCTCGTTCCCTCTCCCGCTCTCTCTCCTTCCTCTCCCTATCTCGCTCCTCCCTCTCCCGCTCCCTCTCTTCCCTCTCCCGCTCCCTCTCTCGCTCCTTTTCCCTCTCTTTCTCCTTTTCCCTCTCCCTTTCCTTTTCCCTCTCTCGCTCTCGTTCTCGCTCCCTCTCCCGGACCCTCTCCCGCTCTGCCTCCCTCTCCTTCTCCTTCTCTCTTTCTCTCTCCTTCTCTCTTTCCCGTTCCCTCTCTCGCTCCCTCTCTCGGGCCCTGTCCTCTCGCCTGTCCCCCCCCTTTTCCTCTCCTCTGCGTTCATCCCTCCCTCTGGTCTCCTCCCTGTCCGGCTCTTCTCCTCTGGCTGGGTGCCGACCAGGAGAGGAAGCTCTTTGGTCTGTTAGAAACAGGAAACAGCCAGTCAGTCACAACATCCAACACCAAGGGTTTCATTCTGAATGAATGTTTGAAAAAGCATTAGAGGAGAGGGCCTGAGGGACCTGGATCTTCTTCTCCCGTACGAGGAAGAGACAGGATGCTTTACGAAGGCTTTCTGTTACATATAACTGTGTTTCTTGTTGTCCTTGCCTCTTGTAGCATCAGCTGTGTACTTTGTCAGTTGCCCTGTCTAGCTGTGTCCTTTTCTGTCTACGTCTCGTTTCTATTTGAAATCACTCACGACAGAACATTGAGATTGTTTTTCAATGAAAAGCGTATTACAAATTGTATTTATTTATATTATAGATGAAATGTATTTGTTCTCCTCACCTCTCTCCCTGTTCTCTCTGCGGTCACCACGGTCGGTGTGACCACCTCTACGGTCGTAGGATGAGTCTCTCCCAGTCGCCTGCTCCCCTCCTCTCCTGTCTCCGTCATAACGGTCACGCTCCGCTCCTCCTCTCTCTGCGCCTCCTCTCTCCGCCCCACGGTCGGTGCTCCTCTCCGCACTCTTCTCACGGAAGCCTCCGCCGCTACGTGACTCCCAGCCGTCATGACCACCGCTCTCCAGCTGGGAGCCTCGGGCATTCCGGGTGGAGCCTGAGGAAACTGAGGCAGGAAGGACAGAGTTAAGAGTATGCTGAAACAGACACAGAGGGGATTGGATTATCTGGCCTGGGATGCCCCGGTGGGAGGAGTTCGCACCAGGTGAACAGTGACTGTATTCGTTTTGGAACCGGGTGGCCTCCCAGGCACGAGCCAGGTGCCCCCCTCTGGGCTGACGGCGAAACAGGTTCAAAACAAAAGTGACGTAGGTTATGAACGTGGATTAATGAGAAGGAATCAGAGGCTTTTCTCACGTGCAAAAGTGATTGCTTTTGATATAAACGCTTTATCTGCCTTCCCAATGAAAACTAATTTGATCAAAAAGAGATGTTTCTGGATGATGCTCCATGCTGCTTTGTTGACAACATGGCCGAGCGGCACAGATTACTGTTCCATTTGAGAAGGGAGCTCCTCCCTCAGCCATAGACTGGTGCACCGCAGTTCATCTTGATCAAATTCCCTCACTTCCACAGACACAACAACAACAAACACATTAACAACTGTTACTCCAACTGGCCATTAGTAGATTTTGCTGGTCATAAGATGTGTGATGTCATGTGTGACCTCACCTTTGTCAGATGCGTCAGCCTCGCGGCCCCTACCCCTGCCAGGTCTCTCAGCTCTACTCTCTGTCCTCGTCTCCCCCTTCCCTTCAGTCCTCCCTCCTTCCTCTCGCCCGTGGCCCCTCCCATAGCCCCTCCCCTCCTCCGGGACAGCCTCCTCCTTCCTGTCTGTCTTCTCCCTCTCTCCTCTCTCCCGCTCCCTCTCTTTCTCCTTTTCTCGCTCCCTCTCCCGTTCTCGGTCCCTGTACTCCAGAGGGTCTCGTCCAGAGCGTGTTGACGTGGTCTCTGTGGTTCTGGGTTCCCGGGTCGAGTCCTTGGTGTCCCGGTCTCTATCCCTGGTGGGGTCCCTGGAGGTACTGGTGGAGTCTCCTCGTCGGTCGCTGCGCCCGTCACCCCGGCGCTCTCGCCCCTCTTTTGTCTCCCGGTCCTCACGGGCGGCATCACGAGAAGAGCTCGTCTCTGCCACCTCGTAGTCCCGGTCGTCACGGGTACCGTCTTTCTCTCGCTTCCCGCGGCTCTCTGCATGGATGAGACAAAAACACAGGTCTGTGTTATTACAGTGTCCAGTCAAACGACACAATGTAGACACTGTTTTCATATAAACAAACAGCAACATATAGAAAACCAGTAGTTTATTTAAAGGTGGTGACCACATATAGAAAACCAGTAGTTTATTTAAAGGTGGTGACCACATATAGAAAACCAGTAGTTTATTTAAAGGTGACCACATATAGAAAACCAGTAGTTTATTTAAAGGTGGTGACCACATATAGAAAACCAGTAGTTTATTTAAAGGTGGTGACCACATATAGAAAACCAGTAGTTTATTTAAAGGTGGTGACCACATATAGAAAACCAGTAGTTTATTTAAAGGTGGTGACCACATGTAGAAAACCAGTAGTTTATTTAAAGGGAGGTGACCACATATAGAAAACCAGTAGTTTATTTAAAGGGAGGTGACCACATATAGAAAATGGTCTGTGTTTTATGTTAATGAGTTGCTGTACCGTCTCGACGCTCGTGTCGGTGCTCCTGGGCAGGTGGGCTCCTCCCCCTCTCGCTGCGTCCTCTCTCACGCCCCCGAGAGTGGTTTCGTCCTCCGGGGCTAGTCCTCCTCTGAGGAGAGGAGGTGTCCCGGGAGGCTGCAGGGGAGCGGGAGGAACACCTCTGGCCAGGAGGTGAGGAGGTGGCTGGGGGCTCGCGGTTGTAGGCGGGGGATGCCGAGCGGCGCCGGCGGGGGGAAGGAGAGTGTCTCTGGGCTGAGGAGCCAGAGTGGGAGGAGGGGGAGTGGTGGCGGGGCGGGGTGGGGGTGCGCTTGTGGCGGGGAGGGGGAGACCTGGAAGACCAGGAGAGGACGAGGGGGTTATGGTTATTCAGGGAAAGTGACCATCTTGCTAGTCTGTCTACCATCTACACCAACTCATGAGAATCCTGCTAATAACATGACTGAAAATGCAAGTGTTAGGATAGATGGCATCTTTAGACCATCGTCTCAGGTTCAGGTGCTGCTGCATATCTCTCCATTTCTGCAAGCCGATGTTTATACTGTCATCTTACTGCTTCCGGCATGACAATGATGTTGTTATCTTCTTAGTGTCTAACAGACCACTGACCTGTGAGGTGGGGAGGCAGGCGCAAGGGTCTTCTGGGAGGCTACTTTTGGGGAGGTGGACTTGTTCTTCCTGGCTGACGGGGACGCCTCTCGGTCTCTGGAAGGAGAAGACACGCTGCCGGAACGTTCCTCAGACATCACTGACCGCTTGGCCTTGTGGGAGCTGTCTGACCGGTCTCTGCAAGCGCCAAGAGAAACTAAAAGTTAGTCCCTTTCATAGTATATTCAACAACAGTGCTAACAGACTTGTTTAAATGACTGTTGTTTTCAGTGGGTCTTGTTATGCCTATTCAACGAGGCTGCTAGATCCCTCTACAGCTTGGAGTGGAGCTGGACAAAGCATGGCTGTTGTTTTCAGTGGGTCTTGTTATGCCTATTCAACGAGGCTGCTAGATCCCTCTACAGCTTGGAGTGGAGCTGGACAAAGCATGGCTGTTGTTTTCAGTGGGTCTTGTTATGCCTATTCAACGAGGCTGCTAGATCCCTCTACAGCTTGGAGTGGAGCTGGACAAAGCATGACTGTTGTTTTCAGTGGGTCTTGTTATGCCTATTCAACGAGGCTGCTAGGTCCCTCTACAGCTTGGAGTGGAGCTGGACAAAGCATGACTGTTGTTTTCAGTGGGTCTTGTTATGCCTATTCAACGAGGCTGCTAGGTCCCTCTACAGCTTGGAGTGGAGCTGGACAAAGCATGACTGTTGTTTTCAGTGGGTCTTGTTATGCCTATTCAACGAGGCTGCTAGATCCCTCTACAGCTTGGAGTGGAGCTGGACAAAGTATGGCAGTCAACCTCTTTACCTGCGTTTCTCCTTCTTCTCCTTGTGTTTCTCCACGTCTCTCCCTCTCTCCTTTCCCTCCTTGGGCGGCTTCTCCTCACACTTCTCCTTGTTCTTGTGTTTCCCCTTGTGTTTCTTCCCCCCGGCTGCCACGACAGGGTTCACCAGCGGAAGCACCGGAGGAGGGGGGCTGGGGGTGCGGGGACCTTTCTTCTTCCCGTGGCCCCCCTTGGAAGATCTGGCCATGGCGGATGCAGAGGACGACACAGAGGTCTTCTTCTCCTTCTTCCTAGAACCGGAAGCTTTAGGTCCTTTAGTGTGTTTGGGAGATCCACTGGACTTCCTGGAGGAGGGGGAACCTTTCGAGCTGGAACGCTCCGGGGATGTCTGGAATTACAACGTGGAATAAAGGCAGAATTGGTTACCATGGACACTGAAAGGAGAGAAGCCCAAACCAGATATGAGTGTTGATATGGATGGCTCCTGAATGACAATAAGGTTAGGTAGGTATCTCTTCTTACCTTGGATATGATAGTGGTCCTAGTTTTGGTGGTCGGCTCCTAGTGAGAGATTGTAAGTGTATAAGGTTATAAAACAGATCAACCTCCGTCTTAAATCATGCAGGGCTCTATGAACTATAATAGATATAGCTACAGTCGATACATGCATACCGGTACCTCTTTCTTGATAACAATCTCCTCTCTTTTCTCCATATTCTCCTGCTCCAACTTCATGAGCTCACGCTGAATCTTCTGTCTCTTCATCTCTAGGGATAATTCGTAGTCGTAGTCGCCGTTATCCGAGTCTTAAAGACAAATACAACAGCACATTACTTAAGGTTAGAATATGCAATACAAACAACTTTTCCCAATAGAGTGAAAAACGGTTCGACATTCATTAGTTCTCCTTTCAGATGTTAATAAGGGCACGTGCTTTCTTCCTTTTCGTTGTGCCTATTGAACACGGCCCTACTTTCAAACCTCACCTTCGCGGTTGGCTTCCCACTCGGTGGTCTCTTCTTCGCTGGCAGGGCTTCTCTCTTTAGTGATTTTTATATCTTCCTTCTCCCTGTGGCGGCCTCGGGACGAGTCTCGCTGCTGCAGAACACAGACAGGTTTACATGGAAGACTCCCATACATGTTGGTCTAATATCTAACCCCAAGGGGGGCCACAAAATGGTTGTTCACTATGTCCTAAAGAACAAAAGAAAACCGGACATGAAAGTGAGGTGTGTGTGGAGAGTAACTCACTCTGGCTGTGGGGGACGTAGGCTCCTCTGGGTCTCTCTTTGTAGCATCTGATTCAACATCCTGCCTCTTATTCTTCATCCTCTCTCGCAGATCGCCAGTTGGTCTCTCCGCTGACCTGTTTACACACAAACATATGGTAATCTCCGGCATTGGTTCAGCATAAGACAACTGGCTTATCAAATATAATAAGAAACAGCCATGGGAGAATATTTGGACCGTCTGACTGTGTTGCCCACTTGGATAAAATATCTATTTTTCAGTCGCCTGCATACACGGGTCACAGGCAATTCTCCAAGGCCATCTAACCTGCTAAAAGATCCACTAAATCCTTTGCCTCGTGGCTGAGTTCCATGTGTGTAGCGACAAGTATTGCCGTAACTGCAATTCCCAGTCTTCAACCAATTTCTACAATTAGTCTGAAAGGAAGAAAGCAAGAAAGCGTCATTTCATGAAGCAGAAATAGGGAATTTGCTCTGATGAATCCAAAATTCAAAGATGTTCTTTCTCTACCTTCTCTGGACATGCATGTGTTGTATCTGTCAGTGGGTTAGATGCAGGTGTAGAGGTACACACCTCGACAGCATTACTACCAGTGCTGGGGCCAAGTCTTTCAAACACGCTGGGCCGGCGAGACGGGGTGGTGGTGGTCTGGCTACTGCTGCTGTCAGATATGGTTTTAGAATTCTCCACTGTTACCCTCCGCCTTATCTTGGACATTCTGCAGGGCTGCAATGGTAGAATAATATATTATAAACCTGCATTGGTACATACAGAAATCTGAATATGCACTTTACTGTACAACAACAAAACATTTCAACGTTGGTTTGTCAAACAACAAAAATCAGTAGACTGGTTGACATTTCCATTTGAAACTAATGTAGGAAATTGATGCAAAGAAACATTGGGGATTTTGTTAATCTTTTTACACACTGATCTGGGGTGTAATTATTCTTCCAAACTGTTGCAAAACGTTCCATTTTGCAAATAAAAATAGTTTTTAATTGTACAAATTCAGTTAGCTCCCTCCCCGTTTCGTTTGCTTCCGTTAAGAAGTTTTGCAACAGAATCGGCTTTAATGAATACACCCCAACATCAACGTTAACGCTACCAATCAAGCCCCGATGATGAGTTAACATTAGCATATTGATACTGACTAGTTACTAACACGTTAGTTAACTAATCATTTATGCATATTTTTTGCCAGAGATCGTATCTGAAAATGCAGTTTGGTAGCTAGCTAGTTAACTAGCGAATGAAACGGGAACTTTGGATATTTATGATAACGTATTAGCATAAGCTAGCTATGCTCTCTGGGCCCGAGGCCTGTATAAGCCATCCCCATATTCTAAGATCCTGGAAAGCTAATGCACATTGCATTAAAAGAGTTGCCTCACCCAAAATATTAATTCGGTGTCGCATCTATTTTCGTAGGCAATGGGATTCGCTACCTCTTGAAATCACAAGTTGTATTCTTGTATTTCAATGGCAGGGGCTCCCCTATCCGCCTTCATGTTGGCAAAGGGTGCGTGTGTAATGATTGGGTGTGTTTTCGACCGTAGAGATCTAAAAGTGGAGCCGCAATATAATCTACACGCGCGGAGAACTATGGGATACTGGGTGTCTTCTTTTTTCTTTACACGACTTTGAGCCTGCAAGTTTGGACAGAATGGACCTACTATCATATCCATGATTCTCCACAATTTGTGAGAGATTTTCTTATTTGCTGTATTGAAAGTTAAAATAGTGCTAATTTGCTGAGAAATTGGTTTACTAGTCCTAGGAGAGTAGCCAACACGCATGCGCGTTTTGTTTCCTACGCTCCCTACCCCCTCGAGCCACCAGGGGCTAGTCGTTGGAGCGCAATGGCGGTGCACCGGGGACCTTCTTCGAAATGGCTCTTTTCCCGGGAGCAACTAGAAACAACGCCGTCCCGCCGCAGTGGAGTCGAATCTGATAGGGAACTTTCTTACCGACAACAAGCCGCCAACTTAATTCAGGATATGGGCCAGAGACTCAACGTGTATCCTTTCTGAAAATGAGTCTTTCAGCCCGCTATGTGGCAGCTAGGCTAACTAGCTACTAAAATGGTTGTGCCGTTTGTTAGCTTGGTACCTAGTAGCTAGCTAGCTTTCTTTGCAAGTAACTGAAACACAGCTAAATGTGTTAATTTAAAATACAGGTTGAATGTTTTACTTCGACTAACGTTATGTCATGGTCGGATTACAAAATAGGATACTTAACGTAGTAACCGTAACCTTTGAGGTTGTTACGCTAGCTAGTTCTTCAGCTAACTTGATAGCTACCATGCTAACCTCGTTCTGTTATGTGATCAGCTAACGGTAGCTATTATTTTGGCCTGCTAGACGTTCGCCTTAGCAGCTCTTATCGTCTACTGGATGTACGAGTAACTATTAGTTAATCATTTTTATGAACATATATAATATGGTTTGTTATCTCACGGGGTAGTTAGTTGTGACATCTTGGTCAGCTGTGTCTCATTATTGGAGTAACGTTAGTGAACCTGAGCTAACTAGCTGAGATGGGAACAAAGCTAGGTGGATTGTCACCCAACTACCGGTAAATGACATCAGCCAGCTATGATGTTAGAATAGTTTATGCATTGATTGCAGTATTACTGTTGTTTCCGCATATCACTTGGAATACCTTAACCCTTGCATTCAGCTCTCAACTCATCATCAACACTGCAATCGTTTACATGCATAGATTTTATATGATTCACTCTTTCACTAAGTTTCATAGGAATGTAAGTAATCACCATCTCAATTGTAACGTTCATTTTTTCATTTTCTGACTCGCTATCTAGCCTCTTCCTATATCTCTTTGTGCTGTCTTGCCAACTCTTATAGTCATTGTGCTTGGTGTGACAATGACTTGCAGCACAAACAGATCTGGGACAAGGCTAACTTCTATCTACAAGGGAGATCTGATGGATTTTCTTGTCGTCTTGGGCAGTGTACCGGGTTATTTGGAAATAGCCAGTTAAGTGCTCTCTACAACGTTTAAACTATTTAATATAAGCATTTCTATACATTTTAATATTTGTAGCTACTTTTTAAGTGAATACCTGCAGTCAACTTGTACGTTTGAGTCATTTAGCAGATGCTCTTATCCAGAGCGACTTACAGTAAGTAGTAAGCGCACACATTTTCATACTGGTCCCCTGTGAGAATCGAACCCACAACCCTGGCGTTGTAAGCTCCATGTTCTACCAGCTGAGCCACATTGTACTACCTACACTAGTTCCCTACCATAGTTCCCCCAGAACGGTTGAGCTAGTCACATGTTTTGTAAATAGCAAAACTGGGGAAAGTGGGAGCAGGTGAATCCAACTGTGTATTGACAGAGGTTGTGTTTTATGTTGAAAGTCAAGTGTGTTTTGCCTCGGTAGAGTGATCGGGGATGTGCAACTATAGTTTTTCTTCACAGAAAATACAACACATTCGGCAGAAAATAAGCATCATTTTCATCTGATGATGACAGAATTGCAATCCTATTTGGCTGGCAGCCACATAAGTAGGCTAAATGAGCTTACAATTTTAAAAAGCAATGGTTTTTTTTTGGCAAAAACGATGCATGGCCATCATATTTCTGTTTTATCATAGAAAGAATGTAGCCAGTTAATCTGGCATTTTACCAGAGAGAAGTAGGCTGGCTACATAGGGAAAAGTGTCATAGAAAAGTAACTACACATCAGTCAGAGCGCTGTCTGCTGATAATGTGTGAATTCTCATCAATCAAATCACATTTTATTGGTCACATATTTAGCAGATGTTATTGCGGGTGTAGTGAAATGCTTGTGTTCCTAGCTCAAACACTGCAGTAGTATCTAACAATTCACAACAATACACACATGTAAAATTATGGAATTAAGAAATATATCAATATTAGGACGAGCAATGTCGTAGTGGTATTTGAGGTGTCAAAGCCTTTGGATGAGTTATCTGTACAGCTGCCACTGCAGCTTGATCGGAGGGCCTGTTGCCCGGACCTCTGGCAGTCTCTATAGGGGTACCACAGGGTTAAATTCTCGGGCCGACTCTTCTCTGTATACATCAATGATGTCGCTCTTGCTGCTGGTGATTTTCTGATCCACCTCTAAGCAGATGACACCATTCTGTATACTTTCGGCCCTTGTTTGGACACTTTGTTAACTAACCTCCAGCCAAGCTTCATTGCCATACAACTCTCCTTCCGTGGCTTCCAACTGCTCTTAAATGCAAGTAAAACTAAATGCATGCTCTTCAACCGATCACTGCCTGCACCTGCCCGCCCATCCAGCATCACTACTCTGGACAGTTATGACTTAGAATATGTGGACAACTACAAATACCTAGGTGTCTGGTTAGACTGTAAACTCTCCTTCCAGACTCACATTAAGCATCTCCAATCCAAAATTAAATCTAGAAGCGGCTTCCTATTTCGCAACAAAGCTTCCTTCACTCATGCTGCCAAACACCCTCGTAAAACTGACCATCATACCGATCCTCGACTTCGGCGATGTCATTTATAAAATAGCCTCCAAGACATTTACATTTAAGTCATTTAGCAGACGCTCTTATCCAGAGCGACTTACAAACTGCATCCAATTTGTTGAGTAGAGTTTATCACAGTGCCATCCGTTTTGTCACCAAAGCCCCTTTATACTACCCACCACTGCGACCTGTACGCTCTCGTTGGCTGGCCCTCGCTTCATACTCGTCACCAAACCCACTGGCTCCAGGTCATCTACAAGTCTCTGTTAGGTAAAGCCCTGCCTTATCTCAGCTCACTGATCACCATAGCAGCACCCACCTGTAGCATGCTCTCCAGTAGGTATATCTCACTGGTCACCCCCAAAGCCAATTCCTCCTTTGGCTGCCTTTCCTTCCAGTTCTCTGCTGCCAATGACTGGAACGAACTGCAAAAATCACTGAAGCTGGAGATTCATATCTCCCTCACTAGCTTTAAGCACCAGCTGTCAGAGCAGATCACTGCACCTGTACATAGCCCATCTGTAAATAACCCATCCAACTACCTCATCCCCATACTGTATTTATTTATTTATCTTTCTCCTTTGCACCCCAGTATCTCTACTTGCACATTCATCTTCTGCACATCTACAATTCCAGTGTTTAATTGCTATATTGTAATTACTTCACCACCATGGCCTATTCTTTGCCTTACATCCCTTATCTTACCTCATTTGCACTCACTGTATATTATTTATTTTGTTCTACTGTATTATTGACTATGTTTAGTTTATTCCAGGTTTAACTCTGTTGTTGTATCTTTCGAACTGCTTCGCTTTTACTTGGCCAGGTTGCAGTTGTAAATGAGAACTTGTTCTCAACTAGCCTACCTGGTGAAATAAAAAAACAATTCCTTGTGTTTTTCCTCTCCGTTCTGGGCCCGTCTGCTTCTCCCCTATCTTCTCAGAGCAGGCAGGCCCGTTGGCCTAGCGACTCCAGGTCTCCACACATACATAGCGTGGACACATGCTGCTCCACAACCAGTATTGTTCAGTTGCACAATGTCTCCAACATTCCCTTGTAAATGTACAAACTCACCAAAAATGACTTAATTTTTTATTTTATTTTTTATACCTTTTATTTAACTAGGCATGTCAGTTAAGAACAAATTCTTATTTACAATGACGGCCTAGGAACGGTGGGTTAACTGCCTTGTTCAGGGGCAGAACGACAGATTTTTACCTTGTCAGCTCGGGGGTTTGAACGTGCAACCTTTCGGTTACTAGTCCACCGCTCTAACCACCAGTCCACCTGCCGCTCCTCAGTAGCCCCTTCCTGTATATGTATAACTTTGAGCTGGACTGCCTGCTTTTGAAGAAAACAACATGTTTTGTGCTCGATAGCATATTTAGCTAACAGCCTCTCTATTACTTGTGCTCATTATGTTAGCATTCTGGTAATAGACTTCCAATAGGTGTTTTCACCCAGTTTTATGGCGCACCCTTGTGCATTAAGCCTGTAATACTGTAAATCCTGGGATGAGTGAAGGACGATATGAAAACCTGGATACCGCCCAACCTTAATGTCTTTATTTCTACAGATCATCTCCCAAACAACCTTGTTCTTGGCTGCGAAGGTGGAGGAACAACCCAGGAAGCTTGAACATGTCATCAAAGTGGCCCACGCCTGCGTCAACCCCCAGGATGCACCACTAGACACCAAGAGTAATGTAAGTGAGGCCTCTGTACCTGGGTGTTGTGATGTGGATCTCTTGTCATGGTGATACTGAGAGAGACACATTACAAATATGAAATCTGTTGAACTTTAGGCATACCATCAGCAAGCTCAGGAGCTGGTGATACTAGAAACGATAGTACTGCAGACGCTAGGTAAGGATTTGTCTATAGATGGATGATACATGGAAACTTCATGGGCTTGCATCCCAAAGGGCACCCTATGCTTTACACACAGTAAAATGCTTTTATTGTACAAGGGCACTACCCCAGTGGGTCTGGTCTAAAGTAGTGCACTACCCTAGTGGGCCCTGGTCTAAAGTAGTGCACTACCCTAGTGGGCCCTGGTCTAAAGTAGTGCACTACCCTAGTGGGCCCTGGTCTAAAGTAGTGCACTACCCCAGTGGGCCCTGGTCTAAAGTAGTGCACTACCCCAGTGGGCTCTGGTCTAAAGTAGTGCACTACCCCAGTGGGCCCTGGTCTAAAGTAGTGCACTGCCCTAGTGGGCCCTGGTCTAAAGTAGTGCACTATCCCAGTGGGCCCTGGTCTAAAGTAGTGCACTATCCCAGTGGGCCCTGGTCTAAAGTAGTGCACTACCCCAGTGGGCCCTGGTCTAAAGTATTGCACTACCCCAGTGGACTCTGGTCTAAAGTAGTGCACTACCCCAGTGGACTCTGGTCTAAAGTAGTGCACTACCCCAGTGGGCTCTGGTCTAAAGTAGTGCACTATAAATGGAATGGGGTGCCATTTGGGACGTAGTCGTGGTACTTGTTGGTTCATTTGCATCTGGATGGCCAGTGGGCTTTGGAATGTCTAATCATGTTCCATTGTTTTCAGGTTTTGAAATAACAATTGAACATCCTCACACTGATGTTGTGAGATGTTCCCAGCTAGTGCGAGGTACAGCCTTCTTCCTGTGTCTTCATCTTATCACCTTCTCTCATCTTTGACACACACACACCCTGACACAGACACTTTTATTAAACCTCTCCTGTATGTAGTAACCAGTTCCAATAATGTTTTCATTTGATTTCATTCCAGTGCTTGTCTGAGATTCCGAGCTAACCTTTGACCCCTCTCTTCCGTCTATTACAGCAAGCAAGGATTTGGCACAGACTTCCTATTTCATGGCTACCAACAGGTTGTTATCCTGACCCCGCCCCCCCACTATGTTGCACTGTGATGGCACACTATAGCTTCCTGTACTGGCAGGTCCCCCTTCCTGTGTCCAACGCCCTCTTTGCGCCAGGCAGGTTTCTGGTAAACCCCTAGGGGCGGTACCGGACAGCCAGGCTGCAGCAGTGCGGTGTATTGTACAAGGGCTCAGTGTTGGCACATAGGGGTTGAATGCACAATGTGAACGTGTTGGTGGTGCTGTAGACTGTCCTCACTGACCGTTTGGTTGCTACAGAGTGCATATGTCTCCTCCTTCCTAAAACACAATTGGTAGCCTGAATATAGCTTGCCACTAAAGATCAGTGAAAAGATGTAAACTATAGCATCTGTCCCGGTAAGTATTAATAACGTTTTGTTTTTTCTTGATTTATGTTTGACAAATAGAAGCTAATATATACAAGGGTAACAAGCAAATTCTTAGTGATAATTGACACACCTAATACTCCAGTAGTAAAATGATCATCCATAATTCTCTCTCATATACAGTGCCTTGCGAAAGTATTCGGCCCCCTTGAACTTTGCGACCTTTTGCCACATTTCAGGCTTCAAACATAAAGATATAAAACTGTATTTTTTTGTGAAGAATCAATAACAAGTGGGACACTCATGAAGTGGAACGACATTTATTGGATATTTCAAACTTTTTTAACAAATCAAAAACTGAAAAATTGGGCGTGCAAAATTATTCAGCCCCTTTACTTTCAGTGCAGCAAACTCTCCAGAAGTTCAGTGAGGATCTCTGAATGATCCAATGTTGACCTAAATGACTAATGATGATAAATACAATCCACCTGTGTGTAATCAAGTCTCCGTATAAATGCACCTGCACTGTGATAGTCTCAGAGGTCCGTTAAAAGCGCAGAGAGCATCATGAAGAACAAGGAACACACCAGGCAGGTCCGAGATACTGTTGTGAAGAAGTTTAAAGCCGGATTTGGATACAAAAAGATTTCCCAAGCTTTAAACATCCCAAGGAGCACTGTGCAAGCGATAATATTGAAATGGAAGGAGTATCAGACCACTGCAAATCTACCAAGACCTGGCCGTCCCTCTAAACTTTCAGCTCATACAAGGAGAAGACTGATCAGAGATGCAGCCAAGAGGCCCATGATCACTCTGGATGAACTGCAGAGATCTACAGCTGAGGTGGGAGACTCTGTCCATAGGACAACAATCAGTCGTATATTGCACAAATCTGGCCTTTATGGAAGAGTGGCAAGAAGAAAGCCATTTCTTAAAGATATCCATAAAAAGTGTCGTTTAAAGTTTGCCACAAGCCACCTGGGAGACACACCAAACATGTGGAAGAAGGTGCTCTGGTCAGATGAAACCAAAATTGAACTTTTTGGCAACAATGTAAACGTTATGTTTGGCGTAAAAGCAACACAGCTCATCACCCTGAACACACCATCCCCACTGTCAAACATGGTGGTGGCAGCATCATGGTTTGGGCCTGCTTTTCTTCAGCAGGGACAGGGAAGATGGTTAAAATTGATGGGAAGATGGATGGAGCCAAATACAGGACCATTCTGGAAGAAAACCTGATGGAGTTAGCAAAAGACCTGAGACTGGGACGGAGATTTGTCTTCCAACAAGACAATGATCCAAAACATAAAGCAAAATCTACAATGGAATGGTTCAAAAATAAACATATCCAGGTGTTAGAATGGCCAAGTCAAAGTCCAGACCTGAATCCAATCGAGAATCTGTGGAAAGAACTGAAAACTGCTGTTCACAAATGCTCTCCATCCAACCTCACTGAGCTCGAGCTGTTTTGCAAGGAGGAATGGGAAAAAATGTCAGTCTCTCGATGTGCAAAACTGATAGACATACCACAAGCGACTTACAGCTGTAATCGCAGCAAAAGGTGGCGCTACAAAGTATTAACTTAAGGGGGCTGAATAATTTTGCTCGCCCAATTTTTCAGTTTTTGATTTGTTAAAAAAGTTTGAAATATCCAATAAATGTCGTTCCACTTCATGATTGTGTCCCACTTGTTGTTGATTCTTCACAAAAAAATACAGTTTTATATCTTTATGTTTGAAGCCTGAAATGTGGCAAAAGGTCGCAAAGTTCAAGGGTGCCGAATACTTTCGCAAGGTACTGTATGAATGACTTGTATGCTATAGGTATCCTCTTCTTTACCTTAGTAGAATATAAACATTACAGTTCATTATTTTCCTAAATTTAATTTTAGTAACTGTACTTGCCCTGACTTAGATGAATAATTTTGCTATCCTATCAACAGCAGTATACAATGTCTGGACAGAGGGCAAAAAATGTTAGTTTTTTTACACAGTCAAAAGGATACTTCCATAATTAATGTATTGCCCAGATTTTTGCAATGCAAGACGATTGAACCATTTTGAAAAGAGACATTTTAAAAAGAAAGTTGGCAAAGGTATAAGTGAGATGGCATAACTTGACAGGCTGGACTGGAACACAGCAGGTGGATGGTGGACATCAATTATCTCTAGGAAACGAGCCTGATCCCAATAAAATGCTCAGTACTCTCAAAGAACAAGTTTACCATCTAGGTTGTCCTCAATGTATCAGTTTAAGGTAAGATTCTGTATGAAATGGTAAGAGAAACAGCCACGATCATCCATCATAGAAAACCACCGTGGTACGTGCCTCTGCCACTCACTCTCTCAACAGTCTGGAATATGAAGGCAGTATTATAATATGGACTGTATGCATGCAGATCAGCTGTACTCTGAGCTTTATTAGACCAGAGACATGGCTCTAGTCTGGAGACACCATAGAGATGTTCAAACCTCTCCTCGTGGACCCCCGGCCTTTCCACAACTAGCACACCTGATTCAACTTGTCAACTAATCGTCAAGACCTTGATTAGGTGAATCCGTGCTCTAGTTCAGGGCTGCAACAGAATTGTGAAACGTCTGGGATTTCCCGGGGAAAGGTTTGAAAACCACTTCCTTTGGGTCTTCAGCCATGTCCCAGGGCTAGTGCTAATGTCCTGTATTCCAACCCTAGAACTGTAGCTAACGGGTGTCTCCTCTGTGCTCTTCCTTCCGACAGCCTCCACCTCACCACGTTCTGCCTGCAGCACAAGCCCACAGTCATCGCCTGCGTCTGCATCCACCTGGCCTGTAAATGGTCCAACTGGGAGATCCCGGTCTCCACTGATGGGAAACACTGGTGGGAGTATCTGGACCGCACCGTCACGCTCACGCTGCTGGACGGTCAGAAACATATGTGTTCTTATTTTAATTTTAAGGACAGTGGAATTCCACCCTCGTAGGGGGAAATTGGGAACACTTGATTGAAGGTGTTGAACCCAAGACCTTCGAGGTTCTATAGTGGAATTCCAGCCTCTGTTTAGTATTTCTTGTTTATTCCGACTGAGAGTTGTCTTTGTCTGACGTAGAGCTGACCCATCACTTCCTTCAGGGTTCTAATAGTTGTCTTTGTGTCTGACGTAGAGCTGAACCATCACTTCCTTCAGGGTTCTAATAGTTGTCTTTGTGTCTGACGTAGAGCTGAACCATCACTTCCTTCAGGGTTCTAATGGTTGTCTTTGTGTCTGACGTAGAGCTGAACCATCACTTCCTTCAGGGTTCTAATAGTTGTCTTTGTGTCTGACGTAGAGCTGACCCATCACTTCCTTCAGGGTTCTAATAGTTGTCTTTGTCTGATGTAGAGCTGAACCATCACTTCCTTCAGAGCTTTGTCTGATGTACCATCACTTCCTTCAGGGTTCTAATAGTTGTCTTTGTGTCTGACGTAGAGCTGAACCATCACTTCCTTCAGGGTTCTAATAGTTGTCTTTGTCTGATGTAGAGCTGAACCATCACTTCCTTCAGGGTTCTAATAGTTGTCTTTGTGTCTGACGTAGAGCTGAACCATCACTTCCTTCAGGGTTCTAATAGTTGTCTTTGTTGTCTTTGTTCTAATAGTCTTTGTCTGACGTAGAGCTGAACCATCACTTCCTTCAGGGTTCTAATAGTTGTCTTTGTGTCTGACGTAGAGCTGAACCATCACTTCCTTCAGGGTTCTAATAGTTGTCTTTGTGTCTGACGTAGAGCTGAACCATCACTTCCTTCAGGGTTCTAATAGTTGTCTTTGTGTCCGATGTAGAGCTGACCTGTCACTTCCTTCAGGGTTCTAATAGTTGTCTTTGTGTCTGATGTAGAGCTGAACCATCACTTCCTTCAGGGTTCTAATAGTTGTCTTTGTGTCCGATGTAGAGCTGACCAATGAATTCCTGCAGATTCTGGAGAAGACGCCCAGCAGGCTGAAAAGGATACGTAACTGGAGGGTAGGTTCTGCTCTCACAACTGGTGTAAGTGTTTCAGCATTTAGCCCTAGTAGCTACTACTTCACTGTTTCATCAGATTGGTTTTCTGAATGATATTGACTGACATTTGGGTGTGGAATTGTTTGGTGTTGCCCTTTTTTAACTGATTTTCACCACATCGCTATTCCAGGCCACACAAGCTGCCAAGAAGCCCAAGATAGACAGTCAAACGGGCGACACCTCCTTCCAAGGGACCTCCTCATTGGACGGCATCACCGGTGTGGCCGGCAGCAACTCATTCTTCTCTTCGTCTCTGTCAGACTCTGGGGAGATGGCTTCACTAGACGACATGTCTATCCCGTTCCCTCCCTACCAGGCCCTGTCTGGGGACCACGCTGAGCTGCTGGGGCTGGACCAGGGCCTTGCCTTTCTTCCTCAAGCCATCCCTTCAAAGTACCCATCAGGCAAACACGAACACAAAACGGCCAGTGCAGGCAAGCACCCACAGGCGCTACCCAATAACCCCTCGCCCTTCACCCGGCCCCCACAGAAACTCTCCCTGGATAAGTATAGAGAGAAACAGGCAGCAGACCTGCAGAACGGTGTCCGAGAGGAGCAGAGCGGTGTGGACATGTACCAGTCCCCCGCCCTCCCTCACCACCAGTCCCATAAAAGACGCTCCCAGCCTGGGCAGGGTGTCTCCCAGCACGGGGACAGCAGGAGGGACAAGGCCAGCTCTAAAAAGACACGAGGTCTCCCACCACAGGCCTCGGCGGTTGAGAACGGCGTTGCGGCCAGCAACGAGGAGCTAAAGATGAGAATCAAAGTATCAGCTGAGAGGGACCAGGGCGGCCATGTTGGTGTCCCACAGGGCAAAGAGAAGTACAAAGACCACTCTGGCCCCAGCAGACACCCCAAGCACGGCCACTCGCACCCCTATTCTCTCAGCGGGAACGGCCGAGGGGCCATCGACCCCGCCCTGGCACTCAGAGTCCTCGGGGGCCATGGTAGCGACCTAGGGGGCTCCAGTTCCTCCTCCAGGAAACGGGCCAACCCTGACGTCAGTAGTCATAACAACCACCACCACTCTGCTAAGAGCAGCAGGAGTTCCAAAGGGGCCGGAGGCTCCTCCCACTACTCTTCGGACGGTGGTGGTGGCCCGAGGACTGTGGAGAGACACCACGGTGGCCCGGAGGGGTCAAATGGAGTGCTGGGGTCTAACGGCCAACACACCGACTACAAAGACACTTTTGACATGCTGGACTCTCTGCTAAGTGCCCAGGGAATGAACCTGTAAATTCAGACAGTCGTTTAGCCTGGGTGCAGGCTGTTTGGCTCTCTTGCCAACTCCGTCCAAATATGTTTGGCTTGACATTTGAGTTGGCAAGACTGGACAAACAAATCTGGATAGTAGGCTTGGCAGGAGTTGTTGGATAGAGATCAAATCATTCTGGAAAAAAAAGTTTTTTATGATTTAAAAACAAGTAAAACATGATTTTATAACTTTGAAGTTATGTGAAAGTAACTTCGTCACCCACCCAGTAAGTCAGTCCTGTCCACACACGGTAATAATTACTGATGCTTTAAGGATCTTCAGAAATGTCCACAACATGATATATACACAGTGCTGTAATGCTACTTGTCTGCTTGCTAAAACCCCCCGGGAGCCACGTTCACTGGTTCTGTGATTGACAAAATTCCAGATTTGAATTCTGTTCTTTTAAAGAGAGATAAAGAGAAGTCTGCGTTTCTATGAGTTAGTTGTTATTAATGATGTGCATGTTTCAATCACATAAAGGGAAGATAGCAGCCTGGTGGCGGTTCAGTGGCCACGTAAATGCGTGTATGTTTTTGTATGTTAAGAAACAACCTTATTCCTTGAAATACTCAGGTCTTGAATCTTTTTTTGATATAAAGAAGGAAATAAATCTTCCTCTCTTGGCGTAATACCTGTATCTGTAGAGATGTATAACTTCTGTCATGTTGTTGGTTGAAGGCTGCAGAAGTACAGCATCTATCTGACCGTAGAGGCTGTTTCAGTGTGCTTGTCTTCTAATGGGAGGACACGCAATCCAACTCATCACACATGGCTAGTCAGAGGACATACAAAGGCCCTTTCCCAGATCAACACCTCATAGACCCTATGTGTGTATCCAAAATGGCACCCTATTCCCTATGTAGGGCACTACTTTTTGACCAGGGCCCGCAAAGTTCCCAGCTGGGAAAAACACTGGGTCCTGATCAAAAGTAGTATACTACATAGGGTATAGTGTGCCATTTTGAGAGAGACACCCTTTATGCGCTTGTGGGATCTTGTGCTTAGGGTCTAGGGGTCGATTGGGGACTGGACCATATGCTGTCTACTGTCCAACTAAGTGGATGCCAAAGGCTGTGCCTCTAAAACGTACGGCAGATTATTCTAGAGCTATAAAAGAAGTTTACGTTATATCTGCTGTGAAGTGCATTTAAAAAGATATCTCGGCATATTTACAAAAAGCCTTGTGATTGTAACAAGTCGTCAACAAGTTGCTATTCTTCAATATTGATAAATGTCTAATTAACCAACCGCCATCCTATGAAAAGATCTCTAGAGGTGATTGTATATAGGACTGCAGTTCTGAGTTATAACTAGCTAGTCGGTTGACTTGTTACACCCTCAGACCACACATTCTATTCTGCCATAACAGTGTATTAGGAGGTCCTAAAGCGGACACTATTGAACAAATCCTTAATATGTGTACTGGGAACCCAAATAAACGTGTAAAACTGTCGTTTTTACACACAAACACATCATGGTCTTGTGTATTTTATAATGGTTATTTGTGCTACCACATACATCCACTGGGTGGTGCTGTTCAATCATTGATCACTTGGTCTGGCAAAAAGACCATGGAGCAGTTATTGGGCTTGCGTTTGCAGCCCAATTCTAATATTTTGGTGCTTAATTTGGTCTTTTGACCAATCAGATCTTTTGAAAGATTAAAATATATAAGACACTGCATCTCACTACAGTCCCTGGTTCGAATCCAGGCTGTTTCACATCCGGCCGTGATTGGGAAGCCCATTGGGCGGCGCACAATTGGCCCAGCATCGTCCGGGGTAGGCCGTCATTGTAGATAAGAATTTGTTCTTAACTGACTTGCCTAATTAAATAAAAAATACAATAATAATATTGACCAGAACAAACCAGTCTAACTTTACCTATTCCTCTCCGACCGCATATATCAGGAAGTCTCTTTTGTCTGAAAACGAAGGGACTTCCTAATATGGATTCCATAGTCACAATATATTATTGTAGAGTTGTCAAGAGAGAGAAGGGTCTTGGCGTTCCGCTGCCAACACTAAACTAGCTAGTCTATTATTAGCTGTAGCTATGTGCAAAAGTGAACAATTTATTTCAATCTTTAGCCAGTTTTCCATGATCCAATATTTTATGTGACTAATGTGTCTGATCAAACATGTAATGACAGATCTAATGCAAACGGAACATTTTGCCCCTAAACAAAATACCCAAGACAAGGTGAAATCTATTTGTGTCAGTATTATGCGAGAAATGTCGGTGGAAACGATTTTATGCGCAAATATTGGTATAGTAACTATCATATCGAAGTATGAAGTACTTCTCGTCGGAAAGCATGCAGTTATGCTACAGATGAAATACATGATGAAATTCACCGAGATGGTGAAAGAGCAAGGTGATGAGCTTGATGCTCCTTTCCAATAAATATAGAGGCTCTTTATTCTGGTGACATGATAGAATAATCTCTCTGTTGTCCACAATAATCTGACCATGTAGGTAGTGTATCTGAGCTGTTGACTGCCAGTACCAGAGTGGGTACACTCGCTATATAACGCAGTTTTTTTCGTGTGAGAAATCATCAGTATTGTTGAAAATGTAATGGACATCCATTTAACTTGTATTTTTTATTCGGTACATGCGAATATTACAGCAAAACGTCATTTTATGTGCACTTCGTCATCACGCACAGACTTTTATAGGCGACAAGTCAATTTGACGGAAACATCACTGGTTAGGAAATGCGCATATTGTTTTAATGCCGTTTTTTTTAAACATTCGCATGAAGATTTCTCGCCAATCGAAAGGAAGTGTCAATTTGGGACAAAATCTATCTGGGGGTCCAAGCCCGGTTTTGCCACCGCCGGCACTGACCGTCTGATTAATGGCTGTTGTCACTGTATTGTGCTCATGGATGTATTACGGAAGTAACATCCTGGTCTTATTTGGATCATCCAGGTGCTTCATTCTGCCAGCTCAGTACAGACTCAGCAGAACTAGCAGGTGTAGGTCGTTACATAGGGGATTCATCTCATCATACAATATGTCCCTCAGTCAGAAATACATTCACGGTTCATTTCTCCACAAAGTCCCCAGCTGGCAAAAACAATCATATGTTCTGGTGACAATGCAGTCTTGCCTTGCTCACAGAGTGCAAAACTCAAGCAAATATTTATTTGGTGAAACTTTGCAAAAGTGTCCCCAAATATAACTGCCCCCAAAGCTCCAGCTGTCCCTTTAAAAACCGGTTGAAACCAGCCAATTTGAGGCTTCCTCCCTTGTCATCAATAATTCACAATCTTTGACATTTCAACTAATTATGGTCCATAGTGTGACCTATTTGAGCGGGCTGTGTCTAGGCCAGGGCAGAGTTGGAGAGAGGACAGAGAGCAAAATACACTCATTTTAGTGTTGATATCTAGGTTAACAAACACTATGGCAAAGAATGTAGAGAATATTCAATCAACAGTTGTACATGTGTTCAATAATGCCTCTATCACTGCATCCAGTGTCTTCAACAGTGCAAACAAACAGTGTCTTGTCTTGTGTGTGAGCAGATAAACAGGAACCACTCAGGCTCACAACAGCCCTCTGAGGACACGGGTGGCTGACTTCTGGGTGAGTTGCCTGGCTTGGTGAGTGTCTTGTTTGAAATTCCAGTCATCACCTCACCTCGTAATTTCTAATGAAGCAGAAGTCTCCTACCCCCCCCCCCCCCTCCACCAGAAGTCTCCTCACCTCCTCCCTCCACCCAGAAGTCTCCTCTTCTCCTCCCTCCACCAGAAGTCTCTTTACCTCCTCCCTCCAACAGAAGTCTCCTCACCCCCTTCCTCCACCAGAAGTCTCCTCACCTCATCCCTCCACCAGAATCTCCTCACCTCCTCCCTCCACCAGAAGTCTCCTCACCTCCTCCCTCCACCAGAAGTCTCCTCACCTCCTCCCTCCTCCAGAAGTCTCTTTACCTCCTCCCTCCACCAGAAGTCTCCTCACCTCCTCCCTCCACCAGAAGACTCCTCACCTCCTCCCTCCACCAGAAGACTCCTCACCTCCTCCCTCCACCAGAAGTCTCCTCACCTCCTCCCTCCACCAGAAGTCTCCTCACCTCCTCCCTCCACCAGAAGTCTCCTCACCCCCTTCCTCCACCAGAAGTCTCCTCACCTCCTCTCCTCCCTCCACCTGAAATCTCACCTCCTCCCTCCACCAGTCTCCTCACCTCCTCCCTCCACCAGAAGTATTTTCACCTCCTCCCTCTACCAGAAGTCTCCTCACCTCCTCCATCCACCAGAAGTCTCCTCACCTCCTCCCTCCACCAGAAGTATTTTCACCTCCTCCCTCTACCAGAAGTCTCCTCACCTCCCCCCTCCACCAGAAGTATTTTCACCTCCTCCCTCCACCAGAAGTCTCCTCACCTCCTTTCTCCTCCCTCCACCAGAAGTCTCCTCACCTCCTCCCTCCACCAGATGTATTTTCACCTCTTCCCTCCACCAGAAGTATTTTCACCTCCTTCCTCTACCAGAAGTCTCCTCACCTCCTCCCTCTACCAGAAGTCTCCTCACCTCCTCCAGAAGTATTTTCACCTCCTCCAGAAGTATTTTCACCTCCTCCCTCCACCAGTCTCCTCACCTCCTCCCTCCACCAGAAGTATTTTCACCTCCTCCCTCTACCAGAAGTCTCCTCACCTCCTCCATCCACCAGAAGTCTCCTCACCTCCTCCCTCCACCAGAAGTATTTTCACCTCCTCCCTCTACCAGAAGTCTCCTCACCTCCCCCCTCCACCAGAAGTATTTTCACCTCCTCCCTCTACCAGAAGTCTCCTCACCTCCTTTCTCCTCCCTCCACCAGAAGTCTCCTCACCTCCTCCCTCCACCAGATGTATTTTCACCTCTTCCCTCCACCAGAAGTATTTTCACCTCCTTCCTCTACCAGAAGTCTCCTCACCTCCTCCCTCTACCAGAAGTCTCCTCACCTCCTCCAGAAGTATTTTCACCTCCTCCAGAAGTATTTTCACCTCCTCCCTCCACCAGAAGTCTCCTCACCTCCTCCCTCCACCAGAAGTCTCCTCACCTCCTCTCTCCTCCCTCCACCAAAAGTCTCCTCACCTCCTCCCTCCACCAGAAGTATTTTCACCTCCTCCCTCCACCAGATGTCTCCTCACCTCCTCCCTCCACCAGAAGTCTCTTCACCAGAAGTGTAATTAGTCTACTGCTGGTGAGGTGTTGTTCAGCGCCAAGCTCAGCTCAGCTCAGCTCAGCTCATCCTATTTAGATTCTCCAAAGAGCTAAACTAATGGTTCCTCTGGCTCAGGAGAGCTTTCATTAGAGACACAGTAATAACCCCTATGTCAGGAACAAAGGGCACTTCAGAGACAGAGAGAATAGTAGGTTTTGATAAAGGTCTTCAAAACTTGAATTTATATTTCTGCCCACGGGATCTTCCTGAATTTCAGTGTCGACAGTAACCACACAAGGGTTTCTACAGTCCATGGAGGTAGTCCTTACCTTGGACCAGGGTTACTATGGAGGTAGTCCTTACCCTGGACCAGGGTTACTATGGAGGTAGTCCTTACCTTGGACCAGGGTTACTATGGAGGTAGTCCTTACCCTGGACCAGGGTTACTATGGAGGTAGTCCTTACCTTGGACCAGGGTTACTATGGAGGTAGTCCTTACCTTGGACCAGGGTTACTATGGAAGTAGTCCTTACCTTGGACCAGGGTTACTATGGAAGTAGTCCTTACCTTGGACCAGGGTTACTATGGAGGTAGTCCTTACCTTGGACCAGGGTTACTATGGAGGTAGTCCTTACCTTGGACCAGGGTTACTATGGAGGTAGTCCTTACCTTGGACCAGGGTTACTATGGAGGTAGTCCTTACCTTGGACCAGGGTTACTATGGAGGTAGTCCTTACCCTGGACCAGGGTTACTATGGAGGTAGTCCTTACCTTGGACCAGGGTTACTATGGAGGTAGTCCTTACCTTGGACCAGGGTTACTATGGAGGTAGTCCTTACCTTTACTATGGACCAGGGTTACTATGGAGGTAGTCCTTACCTTGGACCAGGGTTACTATGGACCTTACCTTGGACCAGGGTTACTATGGAGGTAGTCCTTACCTTGGACCAGGGTTACTATGGAGGTAGTCCTTACCTTGGACCAGGGTTACTATGGAGGTAGTCCTTACCTTGGACCAGGGTTACTATGGAGGTAGTCCTTACCTTGGACCAGGGGAGGTAGTCCTTACCTACCAGGGTGGAGGTTACCTTGGACCAGGGTTACTATGGAGTAGTCCTTACCTTGGACCAGTGTTACTATGGAAGTAGTCCTTACCTTGGACCAGTGTTACTATGGAGGTAGTCCTTACCTTGGACCAGGGTTACTATGGAGGTAGTCCTTACCTTGGACCAGTGTTACTATGGAGGTAGTCCTTACCTTGGACCAGTGTTACTATGGAGGTAGTCCTTACCTTGGACCAGTGTTACTATGGAGGTAGTCCTTACCTTGGACCAGGGTTACTATGGAGGTAGTCCTTACCTTGGACCAGTGTTACTATGGAAGTAGTCCTTGGACCAGTGTTACTATGGAGTAGTCCTTACCTGGACCAGGGTTACTATGGATTAGTCCTTACCTTTACCTACCTTGGACCAGGGTTACTATGGAGGTAGTCCTTACCTTGGACCAGGGTTACTATGGAGGTAGTCCTTACCTTGGACCAGGGTTACTATGGAGGTAGTCCTTACCCTGGACCAGGGTTACTATGGAGGTAGTCCTTACCTTGGACCAGGGTTACTATGGAGGTAGTCCTTACCCTGGACCAGGGTTACTATGGAGGTAGTCCTTACCTTGAACCCATTTCAAACTGAATTGATTCAGACTAGTCTTGGGTTATTTCAGTGTACAGTAGTATGTGTTGTGTAGCTGTAGTGTGAAAAGGACTGTGTTCTGTGTCTAATCTCTTCACAGCCACTGTGTGGATGACTGTGGACAGGTCTGGTCCTCATTAAATGCATGTCATTGGCTGTGTGTTCATTAGGCAGGTGACAGGCAGGGTGAAGGGGTGATTGAAGAGGTGCAGAAAGTGGTGATGGGGTGTCTGTATCCAGGGGTGACAGAGGTGTTCAGACTGCTGTCGGTCTGTCTGCAGCTCAGTAATGATATTTAGGACCTCTCTCTCTCCCCTCTCCCCCCTCTCTCTTTCAATTCAATTTAAGGGGCTTTATTGGCATGGGAAACATGTTTACATTGCCAAAGCAAGTGAAATAGATAAAACAAAAGTGAAATAAACAAAAATGAACAGTAAACATTACACTCACAAAAGTTCCAAAGGAATAGAGACATTTCAAATGTCATATTATGTTTATATACAGTAAAGTACAAAAGGGAAAATAAATAAACATCAATATGGGTTGTATTACAATGGTGTTTGTTCTTCACTGGTTGACCTTTTCTAGTGGCAACAGGTCGCACATCTTGCTGCTGTGATGTCACACTGTGGTATTTCACCCAGTAGATATGGGAGTTTATCGAATTCTTTGTGGATCTGTGTAATCTGAGGGAAATGTGTCTCTAATATGGTCATACATTGGGCAGGAGGTTAGGAAGTGCAGCTTAGTTTCCACCTCATTTTGTGGGCAGTGAGCACAGCCTGTCTTCTCTTGAGAGCCAGGTCTGCCTACGGCGGCCTTTCTCAATAGCAAGGCTATGCTCACTGAGTCTGTACATCGTCAAAGCTTTCCTTAAGTTTGGGTCAGTCACAGTGGACAGGTATTCTGCCACTGTGTACTCTCTGTTTAGGGCCAAATCACATTCTAGTTGACTGTTCTTTTGTTAATTCTTTCCAATGTGTCAAAGTAATTATATTTTTGTTTTCTCATGATTTGGTTGGGTCTAATTGTGTTGATGTCCTGAGACTCTTGTGGTGTCTGTTTGTGAACAGAGCCCCAGGACCAGCTTGCTTAGGGAACTCTTCTCCAGGTTCATCGCTTTGTAGGTGATGGCCTTATTATGGAAGGTTTGGGAATCACTTCCTTTTAGGTGGTTGTAGAATTGAACGTCTCTTCTCTCTCGTCACACGAGCTATAACGAACAGCATTAAGGTATGTATTGCTACAGCAATATAAATGAATCTACCACCGACTGGGAAATGTATGAATGATACTAAGCACTGTGTCCTTTCTTTCCCTGGATCCATGACTTTGTGAATTGATTGTGTTTTTGGTCATCATCCTCTTCTCTGCGTGCAACACATCCTGGAGGTAAACGACAGAGAGCCTCTTCAATAAATAGGCTTAGCCAGGGATGGGCTATCATTTAACAGGCTTTGGTTTAGCATCTGAAAGATATCTGTTCCCTGTACGGTACTGGAAGGATGGTTACTGTATATCCCATCTAGAGATCACCTCCCTGTACGGTACTGGAAGGATGGTTACTGTATATCCCATCTAGAGATCACCTCCCTGTACGGTACTGGAAGGATGGTTACTGTATATCCCATCTAGAGAATACTTCCCTGTACGGTACTGGAAGGATGGTTACTGTATATACCATCTAGAGATCACTTCCCTGTATGGTACTGGAAGGATGGTTACTGTATATCCCATCTAGAGATCACCTCCCTGTATGGTACTGGAAGGATGGTTACTGTATATCCCATCTAGAGATCACCTCCCTGTATGGTACTGGAAGGATGGTTACTGTATATACCATCTAGAGATCACTTCCCTGTATGGTACTGGAAGGATGGTTACTGTATATCCCATCTAGAGATCACCTCCCTGTATGGTACTGGAAGGATGGTTACTGTATATACCATCTAGATATCACCTCCCTGTATGGTACTGGAAGGATGGTTACTGTATATACCATCTAGAGATCACTTCCCTGTATGGTACTGGAAGGATGGTTACTGTATATCCCATCTAGAGATCACCTCCCTGTATGGTACTGGAAGGATGGTTGCTGTATATCCCATCTAGAGATCACCTCCCTGTATGGTACTGGAAGGATGGTTACTGTATATCCCATCTAGAGATCACCTCCCTGTATGGTACTGGAAGGATGGTTACTGTATATCCCATCTAGAGATCACCTCCCTGTATGGTACTGGAAGGATGGTTACTGTATATCCCATCTAGAGATCACCTCCCTGTATGGTCCTGGAAGGATGGTTACTGTATATCCCATCTAGAGATCACCTCCCTGTATGGTACTGGAAGGATGGTTACTGTATATCCCATCTAGAGAACACTTCCCTGTATGGTACTGGAAGGATGGTTACTGTATATACCATCTAGAGATCACCTCTCTGTATGGTATTGGAAGGATGGTTACTGTATATCCCATCTAGAGATCACCTCTCTGTATGGTACTGGAAGGATGGTTACTGTATATCCCATCTAGAGATCACCTCCCTGTATGGTACTGAAAGGATGGTTACTGTATATCCCATCTAGAGATCACCTCTCTGTATGGTACTGGAAGGATGGTTACTGTATATCCCATCTAGAGATCACCTCCCTGTATGGTACTGAAAGGATGGTTACTGTATATCCCATCTAGAGATCACCTCTCTGTATGGTACTGGAAGGATGGTTACTGTATATCCCATCTAGAGATCACCTCCCTGTATGGTACTGGAAGGATGGTTACTATATATCCCATCTAGAGATCACCTCCCTGTATGGTACTGGAAGGATGGTTACTGTATATCCCATCTAGAGATCACCTCCCTGTATGGTACTGGAAGGATGGTTACTATATATCCCATCTAGAGATCACCTCCCTGTATGGTACTGGAAGGATGGTTACTGTATATCCCATCTAGAGAACACTTCCCTGTATGGTACTGGAAGGATGGTTACTGTATATACCATCTAGAGATCACCTCTCTGTATGGTACTGGAAGGATGGTTACTGTATATCCCATCTAGAGATCACCTCTCTGTATGGTACTGGAAGGATGGTTACTGTATATCCCATCTAGAGATCACCTCTCTGTATGGTACTGGAAGGATGGTTACTGTATATCCCATCTAGAGATCACCTCTCTGTATGGTACTGGAAGGATGGTTACTGTATATCCCATCTAGAGATCACCTCTCTGTATGGTACTGGAAGGATGGTTACTGTATATCCCATCTAGAGATCACCTCTCTGTATGGTACTGGAAGGATGGTTACTGTATATCCCATCTAGAGATCACCTCCCTGTATGGTACTGGAAGGATGGTTACTGTATATACCATCTAGAGATCACCTCCCTGTATGGTACTGGAAGGATGGTTACTGTATATACCATCTAGAGATCACCTCTCTGTATGGTACTGGAAGGATGGTTACTGTATATCCTGGACTTCCTGACGGGCCGCCCCCAGGTGGTAAGAGTAGGCAACACGTCTGACATGCTGATCCTCAACACTGGGGCCCCTAGGGGTGTGTACTTAGTCCCCTCCTGTATTCCCTGTTCACCCACGACTGCGTGGCCAAACACGACATCAACACCATCATTAAGTTTGCTGACGACACAACAGTGGCCTGATCACCGACAACGATAAGGGAGCCTATAGGGAGGAGGACAGAGAGCTGGCAGTGTGGTGTCAGGACAACAACCTCTCCCTCAAAGTGAGCAAGACAAAGGAGCTGATTGTGGACTACAGGAAAAAGCAGGTCGTACAGGCCCCATTAACAGGGCTGTAGTGGAGCAGGTCGAGAGTTTCAAGTTCCTTGGTGTCCACATCGCCAACAAACTAACATGGTCCAAACATACCAAGACAGTTGTGAAGAGGGCACGACCAAACCTTTCCCCCCCAGGAGACTGAAAAGATTTGGCATGTGTCCCCAGATCCTCAAAAGGTTCTACAGCTGCACCATCGAGAGCATCCTGACAAGTTGCATCACCGCCTGGTATGGTAACTGCTCGCGCTACAGAGGATAGTGCGTACGGCCCAGTACATCACTGGGGCCAAGCTTCCTGCCATCCAGGACCTATATAATAGGCGGTGTCAGAGGAAGGCCCATAAAATTGTCAGAGACTCCAGTCACCCAAGTTCTAGACTGTTTTCTCCACTACTGTACGGCATGCGGTACCGGAGCACCAAGTCTGGGACCCAAAGACTCCTCAACAGCATCTACCCCCAAGCAATAAGACTGCTGAACAACCAGTCGCCACCGGACTATTTACATTGAACCCCCCTTTTTTTACACTGCTGCTACTCGCTGTTTGTTTATTATCTATGCATAGTCACGTCTCCCCAACTACATGTACAGATTACCTCAACTAGCTGTACCCCTGCATACTGACTCGGTACAGGTGCCCCCTGTATATACCCCCACACTGACTCAGTACCGGTGCCCCCTGTATATACCTCCACACTGACTTGGTACAGGTGCCCCCTGTATATACCCCCCACACTGACTCGGTACAGGTGCCCCCTGTATATACCCCCCACACTGACTCGGTACCGGTGCCCCCTGTATATACAGTGCCTTGGGAAAGTATTCGGCCCCCTTGAACTTTGCGAACTTTTGCCACATTTCAGGCTTCAAACATAAAGATATAAAACTGTATGTTTGTGAAGAATCAACAACAAGTGGGACACAATCATGAAGTGGAACGACATTTATTGGATATTTCAAACTTTTTTAACAAATCAAAAACTGAAAAATTGGGCGTGCAAAATTATTCAGCCCCTTTACTTTCAGTGCAGCAAACTCTCTCCAGAAGTTCAGTGAGGATCTCTGAATGATCCAATGTTGACCTAAATGACTAATGATGATAAATACAATCCACCTGTGTGTAATCAAGTCTCCGTATAAATGCACCTGCACTGTGATAGTCTCAGAGGTCCGTTAAAAGCGCAGAGAGCATCATGAAGAACAAGGAACACACCAGGCAGGTCCGAGATACTGTTGTGAAGAAGTTTAAAGCCGGATTTGGATACAAAAAGATTTCCCAAGCTTTAAACATCCCAAGGAGCACTGTGCAAGCGATAATATTGAAATGGAAGGAGTATCAGACCACTGCAAATCTACCAAGACCTGGCCGTCCCTCTAAACTTTCAGCTCATACAAGGAGAAGACTGATCAGAGATGCAGCCAAGAGGCCCATGATCACTCTGGATGAACTGCAGAGATCTACAGCTGAGGTGGGAGACTCTGTCCATAGGACAACAATCAGTCGTATATTGCACAAATCTGGCCTTTATGGAAGAGTGGCAAGAAGAAAGCCATTTCTTAAAGATATCCATAAAAAGTGTTGTTTAAAGTTTGCCACAAGCCACCTGGGAGACACACCAAACATGTGGAAGAAGGTGCTCTGGTCAGATGAAACCAAAATTGAACTTTTTGGCAACAATGCAAAACGTTATGTTTGGCGTAAAGCAACACAGCTCATCACCCTGAACACACCATCCCCACTGTCAAACATGGTGGTGGCAGCATCATGGTTTGGGCCTGCTTTTCTTCAGCAGGGACAGGGAAGATGGTTAAAATTGATGGGAAGGTGGATGGAGCCAAATACAGGACCATTCTGGAAGAAAACCTGATGGAGTCTGCAAAAGACCTGAGACTGGGACGGAGATTTGTCTTCCAACAAGACAATGATCCAAAACATAAAGCAAAATCTACAATGGAATGGTTCAAAAATAAACATATCCAGGTGTTAGAATGGCCAAGTCAAAGTCCAGACCTGAATCCAATCGCAAATCTGTGGAAAGAACTGAAAACTGCTGTTCACAAATGCTCTCCATCCAAACTCACTGAGCTCAAGCTGTTTTGCAAGGAGGAATGGGAAAAAAATTCAGTCTCTCGATGTGCAAAACTGATAGAGACATACCCCAAGCGACTTACAGCTGTAATCGCAGCAAAAGGTGGCGCTACAAAGTATTAACTTAAGGGGGCTGAATAATTTTGCACGCCCAATTTTTCAGTTTTTGATTTGTTAAAAACGTTTGAAATATCCAATAAATGTCGTTCCACTTCATGATTGTGTCCCACTTGTTGTTGATTCTTCACAAAAAAATACAGTTTTATATCTTCATGTTTGAAGCCTGAAATGTGGCAAAAGGTCGCAAAGTTCAAGGGGGCCGAATACTTTCGCAAGGCACTGTACCTCCACACTGACTCGGTACAGGTGCCCCCTGTATATACCCCCCACACTGACTCGGTACAGGTGCCCCCTGTATATACCCCCGCACACTGACTCGGTACAGGTGCCCCCTATATATACCCCCCACACTGACTCGGTACAGGTGCCTCCTGTATATACCCCCACACTGACACGGTACAGGTGCCCCCTGTATATACCCCCCACACTGACTCGGTACAGGTGCCCCCTGTATATATCCCCCACACTGACTCGGTACAGGTGCCCCCTGTATATACCCCCCACACTGACTCGGGACAGGTGCCCCCTGTATATACCCCCGCACACTGACTCGGTACAGGTGCCCCCTGTATATATCCCCCACACTGACTCGGTACAGGTGCCCCTGTATATACCCCCCACAGACTCGGTACAGGTGCCCCTGTATATACACCGACCCCCCCCTGTATACACCCCCACTCGGTACAGGTGCCCCCTGTATATACCCCCACACCGACTCGGTACAGGTGCCCCCTGTATATACCCCCACACCGACTCGGTACAGGTGCCCCCTGTATATATCCCCCACACTGACTCGGTACAGGTGCCCCCTGTATATACCCCCATGACTATATACCCCCACACCCGACTCGGTACAGGTGCCCCCTGTATATACCCCCACACCGACTCGGTACAGGTGCCCCCTGTATATACCCCCCACACCGACTCGGTACAGGTGCCCCTGTATATACCCCCCACACTGACTCGGTACAGGTGCCCCCTGTATATACCCCCACACTGACTGACAGGTGCCCCCTGTATATACCCCCCACACTGACTCGGTACAGGTGCCCCTGTATATACCCCCCCCCACACTGACTCGGTACAGGTGCCCCCTGTATATACCCCCACACTGACTCGGTACAGGTGCCCCCTGTATATACCCCCACACTGACTCGGTACAGGTGCCCCCTGTATATACCCCCACACTGACTCGGTACAGGTGCCCCCTGTATATACCCCCCACACTGACTCGGTACAGGTGCCCCCTGTATATACCCCCCACACTGACTCGGTGGTGCCCCCTGTATATACCCCCACACTGACTCGGTACAGGTGCCCCCTGTATATACCCCCACACTGACTCGGTGCAGGTGCCCCCTGTATATACCCCCACACTGACTCGGTACAGGTGCCCCCTGTATATACCCCCCCACTGACTCGGTACACTGACACTGACTCGGTACCGGTGCCCCTGTATATACCCCCACACTGACTCGGTACAGGTGCCCCCTGTATATACCCCCACACTGACTCGTGGTGCCCCCTGTATATACCCCCACACTGACTCGGTACAGGTGCCCCCTGTATATACCCCCACACTGACTCGGTACAGGTGCCCCTGTATATACCCCCCACACTGACTCGGTACAGGTGCCCCCTGTATATACCCCCACACTGACTCGGTACAGGTGCCCCCTGTATATACCCCCACACTGACTCGGTACAGGTGCCCCCTGTATATACCCCCACACTGACTCGGTACAGGTGCCCCCTGTATATACCCCCCACACTGACTCGGTACAGGTGCCCCCCCCCACACTGACTATACCGGTGCCCCCTGTATATACCCCCCACACTGACTCGGTACAGGTGCCCCCTGTATATACCCCCCACACTGACTCGGTACAGGTGCCCCTGTATATACCCCCCACACTGACTCGGTACAGGTGCCCCCTGTATATACCCCCACACTGACTCGGTACAGGTGCCCCCTGTATATACCCCCACACTGACTCGGTACAGGTGCCCCCTGTATATACCCCCACACTGACTGACTCGGTACAGGTGCCCCCTGTATATACCCCCACACTGACTCGGTACAGGTGCCCCTGTATATACCCCCACACTGACTCGGTACAGGTGCCCCCTGTATATACCCCCACACTGACTCGGTACAGGTGCCCCCTGTATATACCCCCACACTGACTCGGTACAGGTGCCCCCTGTATATACCCCCCACACTGACTCGGTACAGGTGCCCCTGTATATACCCCCACACTGACTCGGTACAGGTGCCCCCTGTATATACCCCCACACTGACTCGGTACAGGTGCCCCCTGTAAATAGCCCCGTTGTAATTATTATTGTGTTACTTGTTATTATTACTTTTTATTGTAGCCTACTTGGTAAATATTTTCTTAACTCTTCTTGAACTGCACTGTTGGTTAAGGGCTTGTAAGTCAGCATTGCACGGTAAAGTCTACACTTGTTGTATTCGGCGCATGTGACAAGTTTAATTAGATTTTCTCTAAATGTAATTTGCAAAGGCTATCAGACAGTTATAGCAAAGCTAACCACCCATCAGACAGACAGGATGGACAGTGGACAGAGACTACTACCTCTGTTACTGTGGACTGTTCTCCTTTCTTAACACCAACTGACAGTGATACTGTTTTTCCCAGGGCCTGGCGGGAGGGTCTGGAGTTTACCCAACACAAACAGACGAAGCATCACGTGACTCTGGCTGCTCTTTAATCAACGGGCCCTCTGGGAAGAGAGAGAACGCCGTGATGCAGCCGCACGTCTTCATCTGATGCCAGGACGCTCCATACGGCTCCCTCCGTCTGGGCTTGGCGTTATTAAAGTTCTCCCCCCCAATCCTCCCTCCTGGCTTGAGTGTAATAAAAGAAGCAGGGAGACGTATGAGGGGAGGGAGAGAGAGGCCCGGCTGCAGTAAACTTCGTAAAGTTGCATCCATCTACAGGTGTGGACCGAAGAAAGCAGGCAGTGGAGCGCTGGCTGTCAGGACAGGGACAGAAAGCAGGCAGTGTAGCGCTGGCTGCCAGCTGACAGGGACAGAAAGCAGGCAGTGACAGGGACAGAAAGCAGGCAGTGTAGCGCTGGCTGCCAGCTGCCAGGGACAGAAAGCAGGCAGTGGAGCGCTGGCTGCCAGCTGCCAGGGACAGAAAGCAGGCAGTGGAGCGCTGGCTGCCAGCTGACAGGGACAGAAAGCAGGCAGTGGAGCGCTGGCTGCCAGCTGACAGGGACAGAAAGCAGGCAGTGGAGCGCTGGCTGCCAGCTGACAGGGACAGAAAGCAGGCAGTGGAGCGCTGGCTGCCAGCTGACAGGGACAGAAAGCAGGCAGTGGAGCGCTGGCTGCCAGCTGACAGGACAGGGACAGAAAGCAGGCAGTGGAGCGCTGGCTGTCAGCTGACAGGACAGGGACAGAAAGCAGGCAGAGTGGAGCGCTGGCTGTCAGGACAGGGACAGAAAGCAGGCAGTGGAGTTGCTGGCTGCCAGCTGCCAGGACAGGGACAGAAAGCAGGCAGTGGAGCGCTGGCTGCCAGGACAGGGACAGAAAGCAGGTAGTGGAGTGCTGGCTGTCAGCTGACAGGACAGGGACAGAAAGCAGGCAGTGGAGCGCTGGCTGCCAGCTGACAGGGACAGAAAGCAGGTAGTGGAGCGCTGGCTGCCAGCTGACAGGACAGGGACAGAAAGCAGGCAGTGGAGCGCTGGCTGCCAGCTGACAGGACAGGGACAGAAAGCAGGCAGTGGAGCGCTGGCTGCCAGCTGACAGGGACAGAAAGCAGGCAGTGGAGAGCTGGCTGCCAGCTGCCAGGGACAGAAAGCAGGCAGTGGAGCGCTGGCTGCCAGCTGACAGGGACAGAAAGCAGGCAGTGGAGCGCTGGCTGCCAGCTGACAGGGACAGAAAGCAGGCAGTGGAGCGCTGGCTGCCAGCTGCCAGGACAGGGGCAGAAAGCAGGCAGTGGAGCGCTGGCTGTCAGGACAGGGACAGAAAGCAGGCAGTGGAGTGCTGGCTGCCAGCTGCCAGGACAGGGACAGAAAGCAGGCAGTGGAGCGCTGGCTGTCAGCTGCCAGGACAGGGACAGAAAGCAGGCAGTGGAGTGCTGGCTGCCAGCTGCCAGGACAGGGACAGAAAGCAGGCAGTGGAGTGCTGGCTGCCAGCTGCCAGGGACAGAAAGCAGGCAGTGGAGCGCTGGCTGCCAGCTGCCAGGACAGGGACAGAAAGCAGGCAGTGGAGCGCTGGCTGCCAGCTGACAGGACAGGGACAGAAAGCAGGCAGTGGAGCGCTGGCTGCCAGCTGCCAGGACAGGGACAGAAAGCAGGCAGTGGAGCGCTGGCTGCCAGCTGACAGGACAGGGACAGAAAGCAGGCAGTGGAGCGCTGGCTGCCAGCTGACAGGACAGGGACAGAAAGCAGGCAGTGGAGCGCTGGCTGCCAGCTGCCAGGACAGGGGTAGAAAGCAGGCAGTGGAGCGCTGGCTGCCAGGACAGGGGTAGAAAGGGCGTGTCAGGATGCTGCCTCCCTGTGAGATGTCCAGTACTCAAAGCGAGCCTGCCGGCTCAGTCAGACAGACAACAGAGGGTCAACAGCCATATTAAGTGGAGACCTGGCTGGAGACCTGCAGCAGATGTAGAGGACTGAGGACGAGGCACAAGGCTCCCGATAAAGCTGTTAGTGGTCTCGCATGGAATCCAAACTGAGAAGCTCAGTTGAAACAATGCTGAACCAGGAAGTTAGCATTCCAGACTAGAAGTGGTCTTAGCTGGGCTGGGAATACCTTTATCTGATGTGATTGGTTGACATGAGCTGTATTAGAGATACTGAGGTTCCATTCTCTGTGCACATCATCCTCCTTTCTCCTTTGTCTGGTCTGAGCCAGTCAACCAGGTTTGGTGTGGATTTATTCTATCAGGAGGGTTGGGATCAAGATCTGCAAGCTCAGCTGCTCCCAGAACCAACATGGCCGACTCATGTTCCCACTGTCCAATGAGCTGGATGGACCACCTGAGACAGTGTTGAGCAGAGACACTCTGATGGCAGACTGATACAGACAGGAGGCTGGTGAGATACTCTGATGGCAGACTGATACAGACAGGAGGCTGGTGAGATACTCTGATGGCAGACTGATACAGACATGAGACTGGTGAGATACTCTGATGGCAGACTGATACAGACAGAAGGCTGGTGAGATACTCTGATGGCAGACTGATACAGACAGGAGGCTGGTGAGATACTCTGATGGCAGACTGATACAGACAGAAGGCTGGTGAGATACTCTGATGGCAGACTGATACAGACAGAAGACTGGTGAGATACTCTGATGGCAGACTGATACAGACAGGAGGCTGGTGAGATACTCTGATGGCAGACTGGTGAGATACATGGCAGACTGAGACAGAAGACTGCTGGATGGCAGACTGATACAGATAGGAGGCTGGTGACTGATACAGACTGATACAGACAGGAGGCTGGTGAGATACTCTGATGGCAGACTGATACAGACAGAAGACTGGTGAGATACTCTGATGGCAGACTGATACAGACAGGAGGCTGGTGAGATACTCTGATGGCAGACTGATACAGACAGAAGACTGGTGAGATACTCTGATGGCAGACTGATACAGACAGAAGACTGGTGAGATACTCTGATGGCAGACTGATACAGATAGGAGGCTGGTGAGATACTCTGATGGCAGACTGATACAGACAGGAGGCTGGTGAGATACTCTGATGGCAGACTGATACAGACAGAAGGCTGGTGAGATACTCTGATGGCAGACTGATACAGACAGAAGACTGGTGAGATACTCTGATGGCAGACTGATACAGACAGGAGGCTGGTGAGATACTCTGATGGCAGACTGATACAGACAGAAGGCTGGTGAGATTGATTGCAGCCAGCCAGCTGCTGATCTGTAGCCTGAACTCTAAACAGAGGAGCTGTGAAAATGATTCAATATTCTGCCTCCGCAATGCCGATCACCAACACACAGGTCTACTGTTTCCATAGTAACCTTTCCTTCCTCTCTCTTTCTTCTTTATTGAGTTAAGTCCTTTCAGAAGAACACAGGGGGGGCAGGAAGATGGATAGACATGTCAGAATGTGGATATTACTACCTTTCTGTTGGACTTTAAGCGATGCACATTTGCACAGTACATTTTATCATGTGAGATGCAGTTCTGTACATTCCTAATAACGGTACAATGGTTTGCCTGGGAAAGCCCTCCTACACTCCAGACCCTGGTTCGATCCCGCTGTATCACAACCGGGAGTCCCATAGGGCGGCGCACAATTTGGCCCAGCGTCGTCCGGGTTAGGGAGGGTTTGGCAGGGGTAGGCCCTCATTGTAAAATAACTATTTGTTATCGACTTACTTGCCTAGTTAAATAAAAGGTTAAAATATATATATATATAAACTAAACTCCTGAGACGTTTGGCTTTGAAACAACCACCACAACCACAGACAACAGATCACTCAACAGAAGAGAGAATAATAGGTTTTATTTTCATTTCAGTCAAGTTTCTTCATCCATTCATACTCAGTCTAACAAATCCAAGACTCCTGCTAAAACAGTAGACATCACAGAAAACCTACCAACTAGACTACATGTAGAGGACATAAAGACACTATCAACTAGACTACATGTAGAGGACAGACATAAAGACTATCAACTAGACTACATGTAGAGGACATAAAGACACTATCAACTAGACTACATGTAGAGGACATAAAGACACTATCAACTAGACTACATGTAGAGGACATAAAGACACTATCAACTAGACTACATGTAGAGGACATAAAGACACTATCAACTAGACTACATGTAGAGGACATAAAGACACTATCAACTAGACTACATGTAGAGGACATAAAGACACTATCAACTAGACTACATGTAGAGGACATAAAGACACTATCAACTAGACTACATGTAGAGGACATAAAGACACTATCAACTAGACTACATGTAGAGGACAGACATAAAGACTATCAACTAGACTACATGTAGAGGACATGAAGGAAAACACTTGTGATATCCTGTCAAGATGTAAACTAGAGCATCACACATATCAGGGTTTTTCTACCAAGTTTGCACAACTTAAAATAGCAGCGAGCGCTCGGCAGGCATGCAGGCAGGCTGGCAACTCAAACAGGCAGCAGCCTGCCCAGCTTGGTTCAGTTCAGCCTGTATCTGAGCTAGATAAGCCCGTTATAAATCAACCCAGGCTCACTGCTGACGGTTTGGGGACAACATGGGAAGGAGCGGAGCTGCTCATTTGGAACATTTGCATTTGATACAGGCAGCATTGTTTAGTAAAAATCTATTCAGGTAACTCAACAAAAAAAAATCAACCCTGAAAGAACAGTGTTCACATCAACACTCTCAATGATCCAACTTGAACATGATGAAATGAAAGGAAGGAGGCGATGTTCCTCTACATTGGATTGCTGGTGAATCCATAACACGGACAGCAGTGGCAGCATTGAGAACCAACTGTGACATGTAGCCTTCTTCACAGAGATGACAACACACTGAAGAAACATCCTTCCTATGACACTCAGTACTCCTCCAACTTTCCCTCCTTCCTTGGTTGAGGAAAACATTTGGTTTTAATGTTCATTTCTTTATGAAGAAGCGAGTGATGTCTGAAGCCACCTTGGAGGCTGCCAGTCCTTTCTTCATCTGGCTTCTGTCCTTGGCTTGCTGAGCTGTCCTCTGTAAAACAAACAGCCTACTGTCATCAATACTCTGTCCTCTGTAAAACAAACAGCCTACTGTCATCAATACTCTGTCCTCTGTAAAACAAACAGCCTACTGTCATCAATACTCTGTCATCTGTAAAACAAACAGCCTACTGTCATCAATACTCTGTCCTCTGTAAAACAAACAGCCTACTGTCATCAATACTCTGTCCTCTGTAAAACAAACAGCCTACTGTCATCAATACTCTGTCATCTGTAAAACAAACAGCCTACTGTCATCAATACTCTGTCCTGTAAAACAAACAGCCTACTGTAAAACAAACAGCCTACTGTCATCAATACTCTGTCCTCTGTAAAACTAACAGCCTACTGTCATCAATACTCTGTCCTCTGTAAAACTAACAGCCTACTGTCATCAATACTCTGTCATCTGTAAAACAAACAGCCTACTGTCATCAATACTCTGTCCTCTGTAAAACAAACAGCCTACTGTCATCAATACTCTGTCCTCTGTAAAACAAACAGCCTACTGTCATCAATACTCTGTCCTCTGTAAAACAAACAGCCTACTGTCATCAATACTCTGTCCTCTGTAAAACAAACAGCCTACTGTCATCAATACTCTGTCCTCTGTAAAACAAACAGCCTACTGTCATCAATACTCTGTCCTCTGTAAAACAAACAGCCTACTGTCATCAATACTGTATTATATTATAACATAGACCACTTTATATTATAACATGGTATTATATTATAACATGGTATTATAACATGGTCTATTATACTATAACATGGTATTATACGATAACATGGTATTATATTATAACATGGTATGATTTAATAACATGGTATGATATTATAACATGGTATTACATTATAACATGGTATTATGTTATAACATGGTATTATACTATAACATGGTGGTGTATTATAAAATGGTATTATATTATAACATGGTATTATATTATGACATGGTATTATATTATAACATGGCATTATATTATAACATGGTATTATATTATGACATGGTATTATATTATAACATGGTGGTGTATTATAACATGGTATTATATTATAACATGGTATTATAACATGGTATTATACCATAACATGGTGGTGTATTATATTATGACATGGTATTATATTATAACATGGTATTATATTATAACATGGTATTATACCATAACATGGTGGTGTATTATATTATGACATGGTATTATATTATGACATGGTATTATATTATAACATGGTATTATATTATAACATGGTATTATATTATAACATGGTATTATACCATAACATGGTGGTGTATTATATTATGACATGGTATTATATTATGACATGGTATTATATTATAACATGGTATTACATTATAACATGGTATTATATTATAACATGGTATTATACCATAACATGGTGGTGTATTATACTGTAACATGGTATGATATCATAACATGGTATTATAACATGATATCATAACATGGTATTATAACATGGTATTATATTATATAATGGTATGATATTATAACATGGTATTATAACATTATATTATAACATGGTATTATATTATATGATGGTATGATATTATAACATGGTATTATAACATGATATTATAACATGGTATTATAACATTATATTATAACATGGTATTATATTATATCATGGTATGATATTATAACATGGTATTATAACATTATATTATAACATGGTATTATATTATATCATTATATTATAACATGGTATTATATTATATCATGGTATGATATTATAACATGGTATTATATCATGGTGGTGGTTTGAGAGGGCATATGGGTGTAATGAAGCACCATGTGGGACTGAGTGTTTATGTCGACACAGAGGAACGGGGACCAGGACCCTTGTGGTTCTGTGGCAGACGGTGCAGAGTGTCTGTAGGTTGTCCAGGGAACACTGTGTGTCTGTGTGTACTGGACTCTTACGGTTCTGTGGCAGACAGTGCAGAGTGTCTGTAGGTTGTCCAGGGAACACTGTGTGTCTGTGTGTGATGTGTGTGTGTGTATGTGTGTGTGTCTGTGTGTACTGGACTCTTACGGTTCTGTGGCAGACAGTGCAGAGTGTCTGTAGGTTGTCCAGGGAACACTGTGTGTCTGTGTGTGATGGTGTGTGTGTGTGTCTGTGTGTACTGGACTCTTACGGTTCTGTGGCAGACAGTGCAGAGTGTCTGTAGGTTGTCCAGGGAACACTGTGTGTCTGTGTGTGTGTCTGTGTGTACTGGACTCTTACGGTTCTGTGGCAGACAGTGCAGAGTGTCTGTAGGTTGTCAAGGGAACACTGTGTGTCTGTGTGTACTGGACTCTTACGGTTCTGTGGCAGACAGTGCAGAGTGTCTGTAGGTTGTCCAGGGAACACTGTCCTCCCCCACTGTAGACAGGTCGGATGTGGTCCACCTGCCAGAACTGACCCTCCACGGGGGCACGGATCATCTCATTCAGCTGGACACAACACAGACCATTTTAATAAACACATTTCTCAGTAAAGGAGGTAGTATAATGATTATATAATTTACAGTTTTAATAGCTCAAATGGGTAAAAAAAACAATTTGGTGTAAGAAATATTTGTACAATCCCTTGTGAGTTTTGTCCATGTGTTTTTCATAATAGGATCTTGTCAGCCTTCCCATGTCAGCATCACATTGCCTCCGCCTGTCTGTCTTCAGACAGAGAGAATGACAAGGCTCTAATGGAAGAGAACGAGCTGGGGACTCTGGGAACAGGTAGGAACTCAAACGCCTGTAATTCTAGTTCTATGGCCTGGAGCTGGGGAACACTAGAACCAAAATGGAGGCATTTCAATTTGAAGCTAAGCCTTTTCTTTTCTCCACTTTATGTGGAAAGAGCCAGAGAAGGGGAACCCTGGGGACGATTCAGCCCAGAAATCAATCTCCATTCCTGGGTAGAAGCGGTAGATAGAGTAGCGCTCTCCCAACATTAGCCACAAGAGAACCGGGGGGGGGTCACATACCCACAGAGGAGAAGAAAAGCAAAGCTGTACTCAGGAACAAGCTCCGTTCCACCACGACTACCGACCCACCTCCACCCCCTCCTCGCTCCATACAGAACATTCACTCTGCATTCCCCCACTGGTCTACTAATGTCTTAGAAAGCCTTTACTAAAGCTAGAGTCCTCAGACCTCCTATACAGCGCACCAATACAATGTATTAATCAGCAGTTGTTCTGTGGTTTCTGTGCAGTACAGAGGGCCTGTTAGTGTTAGGCCAAATCCATCCATTGATCTGTGAGCGAGAAGGCAGAAGGTCTTTCCAGTAGAAATGGCAGAGTCAAATCTAACAGGCTCTTGGCTGAGGTGAGGTTGAGCTGTGGGAGAAATCCATGGAGGATCTGACAGTACTGGCCAATCTATTTACTGTGAGCCGAGAGAGAGGAAGTCACACACGCACACAGGTTGAGAGAGGAACTTGTGTGTCCACAGTACAGTACACCCCCTCCACACCCCCCACCCCCCCCACACCCACACCCCCTCCACCCACACATCTAATGGTTAATCTTCCCCCAGCACAAAGCAGCAGTTTCCAGGGAAGATAAGTGTCAGTCAGTAGTAGAGAGGACTGAGTCCCTCTCATTTCACTCTCTTCTCTCCCCCTCCTCTCCCAGTGTATAATATAATGTCTACTAAAGCCTTTAGTGGTCCCCCCAGATCCAGGGGATTAGTTGGAACAGGTGAAACCCGTCTGTTCTCGACACTACACACGCTGCTTTATATCAGAAGTGGCTTCAAATGTCTAAATGGGTCCTGTCCATTTCAGTGTTTTCTGTACAACTTCAGTCATGTGATATGCTAATTTGAGAAGGGAGAGATGATACTGCTCTTTGATAAATCCAGTTGAAAATCAACCCACATCAATAGTATGACTGTTCTCTCTGTCTGTAGATTTGTGCACCTTTAAAAAGCTCATGTCTGTAAAGGGCTCATAAAGTCATGTAGAAGACTGTATCCTGACTACTAGCTCAGGTAGTGTAGGTCAGACCCCATACAGAGTAATGGAATGGTCCTAGGTCACCCCATACAGAGTAATGGAATGGTCCTAGTCACCCCATACAGAGTAATGGAATGGTCCTAGGTCACCCCATACAGAGTAATGGAATGGTCCTAGGTCACCCCATACAGAGTAATGGAATGGTCCTTGGTCACCCCATACAGAGTAATGGAATGGTCCTAGGTCACCCCATACAGAGTAATGGAATGGTCCTAGGTCACCCCATACAGAGTAATGGAATGGTCCTAGGTCACCCCATACAGAGTAATGGAATTACATTTACATTTACATTTAAGGTCACCCCAGGTCACCCCATACAGAGTAATGGAATGGTCCTAGGTCACCCCATACAGAGTAATGGAATGGTCCTAGGTCACCCCATACAGAGTAATGGAATGGTCCTTGGTCACCCCATACAGAGTAATGGAATGGTCCTAGGTCACCCCATACAGAGTAATGGAATGGTCCTAGGTCACCCCATACAGAGTAATGGAATGGTCCTAGGTCACCCCATACAGAGTAATGGAATGGTCCTAGGTCACCCCATACAGAGTAATGGAATGGTCCTAGGTCACCCCATACAGAGTAATGGAATGGTCCTAGGTCACCCCATACAGAGTAATGGAATGCTCCTAGGTCCCCCCATACAGAGTAATGGAATGCTCCTAGGTCCCTCTCTGTATCACAGACCTGGGGGGCTAAAGATATCCAAACCAACCAACCTGTTTGAGTGACAGCTGGGCCAGCCCGGTGTTCTCTAGCATCTCCTTCCTGTGTGTGGGCGGGGCGTCGCGGACCTTCAGGTACAGCTGGTGGGCTTGCAGGCCGCAGCTCTGACACACCCCCTGCTCCGTCTGCAGTACCCGGGCACGCATGTAGGCCTGGCTGGAGCGCAGCTGGAACTCCTCCTGACACCTAAGTAGAATACAACAGAATAACTTGATGTTTCTTTGTCGAGCTTTAATTAAGGAACGCAGTAGGCCTACGAGGCAACACTAATACTAGCAGGATATACAACACCACTGATGGGTGAACTTGGCTTTACTTTGATGATGCTGCTACTTACGTCTGGCTACAGAAGCAGGTGTCCCAGGCTCCTCCGGTGGACCCACAGGCCTTGTGGCAGGACAGACACAAGGGTCGACCCTCACTGTCCAGCACCTGCAGGTACCCAGCTTCAGCCTCTGACGGGCCCTCAGGAGCACCAACAGGAGGCTCTGGGTGCACCTCGGATGGTCTGGGGGGAGAGATGGAAAGAGACAGAGACACAGAGAGGGAGGGAGGATTGTCAGTCATCTGCCCAACAAGTGAATAAACAGTATTAATCCACTGGGCACAGACATCAATTCAACTTCTATTCCACGTTGGTTCAACGTAATTTCATTGACATGACGATTCCGTCTGCCTTGCGGTCAGACGCCAAGCAGTTGCCGTACCAGGCAGTGATGCAACCAACAAAGTTGCAGCTGTAGAACCTTTCGAGGATCTCAGGACCCATGCCAAATCTTTTTAGTTTCCTGAGGGGGATTAGGCTTTGTCGTGCCCTCTTCACGACTGTCTTGGTGTGTTTGGACCATTCTAGTTTGTTGGTGATGTGGACACCAAGGAACTTGAAGCTCTCAACCTGCTCCACTAAAGCCCTGTCGATGAGAATGGGGGCGTGCTCGGTCCTCCTTTTCCTGTAGTCCACAATCATCTCCTTAGTCTTGGTTACGTTGAGGGATAGGTTATTCTAGCACCACCAGGCCAGGTCTCTGACCTCCTCCCTATAGGCTGTCTCGTCGTTGATCAGACCTACCACTGTTGTGCTGACTGCAAACTTAATGATGGTGTTGGAGTCGTGCCTGGCCATGCAGTCGTGGGTGAACAGGGAGTACAGGAGGGGACTGAGCATGCACCTCTGAGGGGCTCCAGTGTTGAGGATCAGCGTGGCAGATGTGTTGTTACCTACCCTCACCACCTAGGGACAGCCCGTCAGGAAGTCCAGGATTCAGTGGCAGAGGCAGGTGTTTAGTCCCAGGATCCTTAGCTTAGTGATGAGCTTTGAGGGTACTATGGTGTTGAACGCTGAGCTGTAGTCAATGAACAGCATTCTCACGTAGGTGTTATTTTTGTCCAGGTGGGAAAGGGCAGTGTGGAGTGCAATAGAGATTGCATCATCTGTGGATCTGTTTGGGCGGTATGAAATTGGAGTGGGTCTAGCGTTTCTGGGATAATGGTGTTGATGTGAGCCATTACCAGTCTTTCAAAGCACTTCATGGCTACAGACGTGAGTGCTACTGGTCTGTAGTCATTTAGGCAGAACAAATGTTCTTGGGCACAGGGACTATGGTGGTCTGCTTGAAACATGTTGGTATTACAGACTCAATCAGGGACATGTTGAAAATGTCAGTGAAGACACCTGCCAGTTGGTCAGCACATGCCCGGAGCACATGTCCTGGTAAACCGTCTGGCCCCGCAGCCTTGTGAATAATGACCTGTTTAAAAGGTCTTACTCACGTCAGCTACGGAGAGCATGATCACACAGTCGTCTGGAACAGCTGATGCTCTCATGCATGCCTCAGTGTTGCTTGCCTCGTAGCTAGCATAGAAGTGACTGTGACGCGGCTGTGTTTCCATTTGTAGTCCGTAATAGTTTGCAAGCCCTGCCACATCCGACGAGCGTCGGAGCCGGTGTAGTACGATTCAATCTTAGCCCTGTATTGACGCTTTGCCTGTTTGATGGTTCATCGGAGGGCATAGCAGGATTTCTTATAAGCTTCCGGGTTACAGTTCCGCACCTTTAAAGCGGCTCTACCCAGTGGAAATGTTGCCTGTAATCCATGGCTTCTGGTTGGGGTATGTACGTACAGTCACTGTGGGGACGACGTCCTCGATATACTTATTGATGAAGCCAGTGACTGATGTGGTGTACTCCTCAATGCCATCGGAAGAATTCTGGAACATGTTCCAGTCTGTGATAGCAAAACAGTCCTGTAGTTTAGCATCTGCTTCACCTGACCACTTTTTTATAGACCGAGTCACTGGTGCTTCCTGCTTTAATTTTTGCTTGTAAGCAGGAATCAGGAGGATATAATTATGGTCGGATTTACCAAATGGAGGGAGAGCTTTGTACGCGTCTCTGTGTGTGGAGTACAGGTGATCTAGAATTGTTTTATTTATCAGTTATTTTACCAGGTAAGTTGACTGAGAACACATTCTCATTTGCAGCAACAACCTGGGGAATAGTTACAGGGGAGAGGAGGGGGATGAATGAGCCAATTGTAAACTGGGGATTATTAGGTGACCGTGATGGTTTGATGGCCAGATTGGGAATTTAGCCAGGACACCGGGGTTAACACCCCTACTCTTATGATAAGTGCCATGGGATCTTTAATGATCGCAGAGAGTCAGGACACCCGTTTAACGTCCCATCGGAAAGGTGGAACCCTACACAGGGCAGTGTCCCCAATCACTGCCCTGGGGCATTGGGATATTTTTTAGATCTGAGGAAAGTGTGTCTCCTACTGGCCCTCCAACACCACTTCCAGCAGCATCTGGTCTCCCATCCAGGACCAACCCTGCTTAGCTTCAGAAGCAAGCCAGCAGTGGTATGCAGGGTGGTATGCTGCTGGCAAGGTATTGCATATATTTAATATGCTGGTAGAAATGAGGTAGAACTGATTTAAGTTTCCCTGCATTAAAGTCTCCGGCCACTAGGAGTGCCGCCTCTGGGTGAGTGTTTCCTGTTTGCTTATTTCCTTATACAGCTGTCTGAGTGCAGTCTTAGTGCCAGCATCTGTCTGTGGTGGTAAATAAACAGCCATGAAAAGTATAGCTGAAAACTCTCTAGGCAAATAGTGTGGTCTGCATTTTATCACAAGATTCTCTACTTCAGGCGAGCAAAATCTAGACTTCCTTAGATTTCGTGCACCAGCTGTTGTTTACAAATATGCACAGACCGCCACCTCGTCTTACCAGAGTGTGCTGTTCTATCTTGCCGGTGCAGCATATATCCCGCTAGCTGAATATCCATGTCATCATTCAGCCACGATTCCGTGAAACATAACATATTACAGAGTTTGATGTCCCGTTGGTAGGATATTCGTGATCGTACCTCGTCTAGTTTATTGTCCAATGATTGCACGTTGGCGAGTAATATTGACGGTAACGGCAGCTTTCCCAGTTGCCTTCTGCGGATCCTTACGAGGCATCCCGCTTTGTGTCCTCTGTACCTGCGTCTCTTCCTCTTGCAAATAACTGGGATGTTGGCCTTGTCGGGTGTTTGGAGGATGTCCTGTGCGTCCTGCTGGTTGAAGAAAACATCTTCATCTAATCTGAGGTGAGTGATCGCTGTCCTGACATCCTAACTAACTAACTAGTGCCTGTATATAGCCTAGCTACTGTATAGAGCCTCGCTACTGTATAGAGCCTAGCTACTGTATAGAGCCTGTATAGAGCCTCGCTACTGTATAGAGCCTCGCTACTGTATAGAGCCTCGCTACTGTATAGAGCCTCGCTACTGTATAGAGCCTCGCTACTGTATAGAGCCTCGCTACTGTATAGAGCCTAGCTACTGTATAGAGCCTAGCTACTGTATAGAGCCTCGCTACTGTATAGAGCTTCTCTACTGTATAGAGCCTAGCTACTGTATAGAGCCTCGCTACTGTATAGAGCCTCGCTACTGTATAGAACCTCTATTGTAGAGCCTAGCTACTGTATAGAGCCTCGCTACTGTATATAGCTTAGCTACTGTATGTAGCCTAGCTACTGTATGTAGCCTCGCTACTGTATAGAGCCTCGCTACTGTATAGAGCCTAGCTACTGTATAGAGCCTCGCTACTGTATAGAGCCTCGCTACTGTATAGAGCCTCGCTACTGTATAGAACCTCTATTGTAGAGCCTAGCTACTGTATAGAGCCTCGCTACTGTATAGAGCCTCGCTACTGTATAGAGCCTCGCTACTGTATAGAGCCTTGCTACTGTTATTTTCACTGTCTTTTTTACTGTTGTTTTATTGCTTATCTTACCTATTGTTCACCTAATACCTTTTTTGCACTATTGGTTAGAGCCTGTATGTAAGCATTTCACTGTATGGTCTACTCTACACTGTATGGTCTACTCTACACTGTATGTAGCCTAGCACTGTATAGAGCCTCTACTGTATAGAGCCTCGCTACTGTATAGAGCCTACACTGTATAGAGCTACTCGCTACTGTATAGAGTCCTCTACACTGTATGGTCTACTCTACACTGTATGGTCTACTCTACACTGTATGGTCTACTCTACACTGTATGGTCTACTCTACACTGTATGGTCTACTCTACACTGTATAGGTCTACTCTACACTGTATGGTCTACTCTACACTGTATGGTCTACTCTACACTGTACTGTCTTTTTTTACTGTTGTTTTACTCTACACTGTATGGTCTACTCTACACTGTATGGTCTACTCTACACTGTATGTAAGCATTTCACTGTATGGTCTACTCTACACTGTATGGTCTACTCTACACTGTAAGGTCTACTCTACACTGTATGGTCTACTCTACACTGTATGGTCTACTCTACACTGTAAGGTAAGGTGTCTACACCTGTTGTAGTCGACGCACGTGACAAATAAACTTAGATTTGAAACAACGTTGATTCAACCAGTGTGTGGAAGCTACTGTATTACTATACAGTTACAAGGCATTCATTCAATAGGAACATCTAAGCATGGCTTTGGGGAGCTGGGACATATGGTTGTTGTCTGTGTGAGTCCTCCTCCTGGCTGGAGAAGCAGAGGGAGAGGAAGGTGAGTCTGGACCACTGCCACAGAGTGGATGTGTTCCTTACAGCGCTCCACCAGGGTACTTGCCTGTCCACACGTTAGGGAACAGATGGGACACGGCTCTCTGGAGCGCCCCCCCGATGATCCTCGGACCAATCAGCAAGACTCGCTGGGTGAGACAGAAAGAGCCAGTCCCTGTGGTGGTTGCCATAGCGATGTGCTCCATCTATCCAACAAGCCTTCGGTCAATTGCCTCTAAAACAGTGGATTATAGCCTGGTCGCTCTGTGGTAAACAATCACTGGTCCCATAGCCTCTAAAACAGTGGATTATAGCCTGGTCGCTCTGTGGTAAACACTCACTGGTCTTGTACAGGCCAGGACATAGACAAGTGTTCATTGAGCCTCACTGGCGAAACCCACGAAAAGACAGACTTTCTTCAACCTTCTAAACGTCAAGTGAGGACACATTTAGTTCCTTGGGTACTGAACAACAATTGTACAGACAGAACATACCGTGGTCTTTCAATGTAATATCATTTCAATGTGGAGGAGAAAGTTTGGCACTGTGAACTAGTGTTGCTATGACTCTCTAGGAGACTGGAGACCTACTTCTCTGGGACGGAGGCAGAGGTGTTGGGTCGGGACATAGAGGCAGTTCTCCTCTTGGTGAAGAAGATCTCCTTGTTGACCATGCGGACAGTTCCTCCATCACACTGGGCCTTACTGAGAGAGGCCTGGGACACATCTTCTTTGGTTAGATACCTGGATGGAGGGAGGAAGAGTATGGTTAGATACCTGGATGGAGGGAGGAAGAGTATGGTTAGGTACCTGGATGGAGGGAGGAAGAGTATGGTTAGATACCTGGATGGAGGGAGGAAGAGTATGGTTAGGTACCTGGATGGAGGGAGGAAGAGTATGGTTAGGTACCTGGATGGAGGGAGGAAGAGTATGGTTAGGTACCTGGATGGAGGGAGGAAGAGTATGGTTAGGTACCTGGATGGAGGGAGGAAGAGTATGGTTAGATACCTGGATGGAGGGAGGAAGAGTATGGTTAGATACCTGGATGGAGGGAGGAAGAGTATGGTTAGATACCTGGATGGAGGGAGGAAGAGTATGGTTAGATACCTGGATGGAGGGAGGAAGAGTATGATTAGGTACCAGAACGGAGGGATGGGGGAGGAGAGTGGGAGTTTGGTTAGGATGGAGGGAGGCAGGCAGGGAGGGAGGAGAAAGTTACCTGGGGGGAGGAAGGATGAGAAGGAGGAGGAAGAGTAAGGTCAGATAGTTGGATGAGGAGAGGAAGGGGACACATCAAAGAGGAGGAATCTTGAAGAAAGGAGGAGGAGGAGGAGGAAGAAGAGAGGAAGGGGCAGATTTGCATGAAAGAAAGAAGGGGTGAGGGGACTGTTGGGCTTCAAACAGCCCAGTGTAGAGAGGCTGGATGAAAGGACATGAAAGCCAGGTCCAGCTGACAGTAGTACTGAGAGGTGTTGGGCGGAGGTGTGTGTGTGTGTGTGTGTGTGTGTGTGTGTGTGTGTCCAAAAGGCTAAACTGATCCTATATCAGCAGCACTCCTACTCTGAGTCCCTTCGTGAAGACGGCCCTGATCCTTCAGGACAACCCAGCACAGCACTACAGCAGAGTCTAACTAACCTCAGGATAATCACCTTCCCATCCATCTCCTTACTACAAGATAATCACCTTCCTACTACAGGATAATCACCTTCCCATCCATCTCCTTACTACAAGATAATCACCTTCCCATCCATCTCTTTACTAAACACTAATCACCTTCCCATCCATCTTCTTACTACAAGATAATCACCTTCCCATCCATCTCCTTACTACAAGATAATCACCTTCCCATCCATCTCCTTACTACAAGATAATCACCTTCCCATCCATCTCCTTACTACAAGATAATCACCTTCCCATCCATCTCCTCACTACAAGATAATCACCTTCCCATCCACCTCCTTACTACAAGATAATCACCTTCCCATCCATCTCCTTACTCCTGTATTGTATTATCTCAGTTACAGTGTGAATCTCTACCTCTGTAGGAACCAGGGTTCCCAGTTGGACTTCGTTTCTACCATACTTTCTCAGCTTGAAGTCTTTAACCAACATATCATCTCTGGAAATCAGCTTGATGTGCAGTCAATGGGGCAAACCTTGATTAGCGAATAAATCCCACATTCTGTCAAATGCTTTCCTCCTACGTCCACTGTGATTGGCTCTTGAGACACCCACCCCCACATGAACCAGGATGAATCTGTGATTAACTGATGCCGTCTGGGCACCAACACAGCAGGATGGAGACATAGGACAGGTTCAACCCCCACCACCTACCTCTTGGTGCTGCTGTGTTTGCGCTGGGTGCTGGTCAGTTGGTCCAGGACCAGGACTGGGCTGCAGAACAGGAGACCACTGCGGCGGATCAGTCTCTGCTTCATGGCTGTCAGAGTGCTCCACTGCTGAACAAACCTCAGTACCTGACCCACACAGAGAGAGTCACAACACCGCTTTAAACCTCAGTGCCTGACCCACACAGAGAGAGTCACAACACCGCTTTAAACCTCAGTGCCTGACCCACACAGAGAGTCACAACACCACTTTAAACCTCAGTACCTGACCCACACAGAGAAAGTCACAACACCGCTTTAAACCTCAGTACCCACACAGATGTCACCCACACAGAAACCTCAGTCACCCAACACAACACCGCTTTAAACCTCAGTGCCTGACCCACACAGAGAAAGTCACAACACCGCTTTAAACCTCAGTACCTGACCCACACAGAGAGTCACAACACCACTTTAAACCTCAGTGCCTGACCCACACAGAGAGAAAGTCACAACACCGCTTTAAACCTCAGTGCCTGACCCACACAGAGAGAGTCACAACACCGCTTTAAACCTCAGTGCCTGACCCACACAGATAGTCACTTCAACACCACTTTAAACCTCAGTGCCTGACCCACACAGAGAGTCACAACACCACTTTAAACCTCAGTGCCTGACCCACACAGAGTCACTTTGAAGCAGTCAAACAAAGACACAATCTGTAATTCATTTTACAGCCAAACGGCAGCCACATTAAATGAAATGACCATTGAACAGTGCCTTTAAATGACTGAGCCTTTAAATTAACGTGTCTTTAAATAAATGACTGTGCCTTTAAAATGTCTACCTCTAGGTGACAGCTTCCCTGCAGTGACTACAGTGATGTCTACCTCTAGGTGACAGCTTCCTTTAAATAAATGACTGTAGTGACTAGACTACAGTGATGTCTACCTCTAGGTGACAGCTTCCCTGTAGTGACTACAGTGATGTCTACCTCTAGGTGACAGCTTCCCTGTAGTGACTACAGTGATGTCTACCTCTAGGTGACAGCTTCCCTGTAGTGACTACAGTGATGTCTACCTCTAGGTGACAGCTTCCCTGTAGTGACTACAGTGATGTCTACCTCTAGGTGACAGCTTCCCTGTAGTGACTACAGTGATGTCTACCTCTAGGTGACAGCTTCCCTGTAGTGACTACAGTGATGTCTACCTCTAGGTGACAGCTTCCCTGTAGTGACTACAGTGATGTCTACCTCTAGGTGACAGCTTCCCTGTAGTGACTACAGTGATGTCTACCTCTAGGTGACAGCTTCCCTCCTGTGACTAGACTACAGTGATGTCTACCTCTAGGTGACAGCTTCCCTGTAGTGACTACAGTGATGTCTACCTCTAGGTGACAGCTTCCCTGTAGTGACTACAGTGATGTCTACCTCTAGGTGACAGCTTCCTGTAGTTACTACAGTGATGTCTACCTCTAGGTGACAGCTTCCCTGTAGTGACTACAGTGATGTCTACCTCTAGGTGACAGCTTCCCTGTAGTGACTAGACTACAGTGATGTCTACCTCTAGGTGACAGCTTCCCTGTAGTGACTAGACTACAGTGATGTCTACCTCTAGGTGACAGCTTCCCTGTAGTGACTAGACTACAGTGATGTCTACCTCTAGGTGACAGCTTCCCTGTAGTGACTACAGTGATGTCTACCTCTAGGTGACCTCCTGTAGTGACTACAGTGATGTCTACCTCTAGGTGACAGCTTCCCTGTAGTGACTACAGTGATGTCTACCTCTAGGTGACCTCCTGTGACTAGACTACAGTGATGTCTACCTCTAGGTGACCTCCTGTGACTAGACTACAGTGATGTCTACCTCTAGGTGACCTCCTGTGACTAGACTACAGTGATGTCTACCTCTAGGTGACCTCCTGTGACTAGACTACAGTGATGTCTACCTCTAGGTGACAGCTTCCCTGTAGTGACTAGACTACAGTGATGTCTACCTCTAGGTGACCTCCTGTGACTAGACTACAGTGATGTCTACCTCTAGGTGACCTCCTGTGACTAGACTACAGTGATGTCGACCTCTAGGTGACCTCCTGTGACTAGACTACAGTGATGTCGACCTCTAGGTGACCTCCTGTGACTAGACTACAGTGATGTCGACCTCTAGGTGACCTCCTGTGACTAGACTACAGTGATGTCTACCTGCGGGTCAAACAAACCGACCTGTGTCCTGTTCTCTCTGCGTCTGAAGGCTTCAGGCAGGTCCTCCCAGCTGTCCAGTTTAATGTCCAGAGGAATGAAATTCCAGTGCAGTGGACTGTCCTCCTGATGAAGGGAGAGACACAGAGGAGAGATAAGACACATTCACACACTTCAGCTGTAAGCCAATTCCTCTTACGTAATACTTTACATTTCACCCAGATTGACAAATCTGATCCCATTTTCATTTAGCAGTTGATTAAATCCATTTCTGAATAATGTGAGTGGCCTAGGATGAATCAAATCGGACATGATTTAAAAGGGTAAACCACGTCTGATTTATGCCTTAAAAGGGTATTGTTATGTTGAAGAAGGTAGATAGATGCTTATCCTTTGATGGTACATAAGAGGTCTGTCACAGAAAATATTACATTTCCATTTCAATTGGTCACTCATATCAAAGACATGTACTACAGGTATTAAAGAGGGAAATGAAGGAGTAGGAGAGAGGAGGAAGAGGAGAGAGGGGAAGGAGGAGGAGGAGGAGGAAGAGGAGAGGGGAAGAGGAGTAGGAGAGAGGAGGAGGAGGGAGGAGGAAGGGGAGAGAGGGAGAGGAGGAGGAGGAGGAGGGAGAGGGGAGAAGAGGGGGGAGACGAGGAGGGGACGAGGAGGAGGAAAGAGAGGCGGAGGGAAGAGGAGGAGGGGAAGAAGAGGCGGGCGAGAGGGGAAGAAGAGGGCGAGAGGGGAAGAAGAGGCGAGAGGGGAAGAAGAGGCGAGAGGGGAAGAGGAGGCGAGAAAGGAGGAGTGGAAAAGGAGGCGAGAGGTGAAGAGGAGGCGAGAGGGGACGAGGAGGCGAGAGGGGACGAGGAGGCGAGAGGGGAAGAGGAGTTAGAGGGGGAGGGAGGCGAGAGGGGACGAGGAGGCGAGAGGGGAAGAGGAGGCGAGAGGGGAAGAGGAGGCGAGGAGAGGAAGGGAGCGAGAGGGGGATATCGAGAGGGGACGAGGAGGCGAGGAGGCGGAGAGGGGGAGGAGGCGAGGCGAGGGCGAGAGGGGAACATAGGATATCTATCTAGGTGACGAGACAGGATATCTACGAGGAAGGAGGAGTGTTGAGGACAGAGTAGCAGCATCGTCATGTACCTGGGAGTAAAGGTAGATACGCTCAGTGTTCTTGCTGGCGCAGAACTTCATGTTGGGGTACAGGGGGAGACTGGCCGTAGCATCACCATCAGCAGGACTAAATACACTGTCTGTCTGGGCTGCAGGGAGGGAGAGAGGAGAAAGGTCACTACGGTCTAGGGGTGAGGCTCCCTAATGATCACAATGCCTGCAAGAAAAGGTCAATTGGTGGAAATCAGACTCCATATTACATCTAGGAGGGACAGTCACAGTACACAGCAGATTTAGTTAGAACAGACAGGATATCTATCTAGGTGACGACAGCAGCTTTAGTTAGAACAGACAGGATATCTATCTAGGTGGGAGACAGCAGCTTTAGTTAGAACAGACAGGATATCTATCTAGGTGGAAGACAGCAGCTTTAGTTAGAACAGACAGGATATCTATCTAGGTGGAAGACAGCAGCTTTAGTTAGAACAGACAGGATATCTATCTAGGTGACGACAGCAGCTTTAGTTAGAACAGACAGGATATCTATCTAGGTGGGAGACAGCAGCTTTAGTTAGAACAGACAGGATATCTATCTAGGTGGAAGACAGCAGCTTTAGTTAGAACAGACAGGATATCTATGGTGGAAGACAGCAGCTTTAGTGAACAGACAGGATATCTATCTAGGTGGGAGACAGCAGCTTTAGTTAGAACAGACAGGATATCTCCCTTTAGTTAGAACAGTGGATCTAGAATCCTCTTTAGTTAGAACTTTAGACAGGAATCTATCTAGGTCAGCAGCTTTAGTTAGAACAGACTATCCCTCCCTAGTCGTCTAGAATCCTCAGGATATCTCCCTTAGTTAGAACAGACTCTCCTCCCTAGGTGGAAGACGTCTAGAATCCTCTCTCCCTTAGTCTAGAATCCTCAGGATATCTATCCCTGTCGTGGGAATCCTCTCCCTCCCTGTCGTCTAGAATCCTCTCCCTCCCTAGGTGGAGAATCCTCTCCCTCCCTGAACAGACAGAATCCTCTCCCTCCCTAGGTGGAGAATCCTCTCCTCCCTGTCGAACTAGAATCCTCTCCTCCCTGGTCTAGAATCCTCTCCCTCCCTGTCGACTAGAATCCTCTCCCTCCCTGTCGTCTAGAATCCTCTCCCTCCCCTGTCGACTAGAATCCTCTCCCTCCCTGTCGTCTAGAATCCTCTCCTCCCTGTCGACTAGAATCCTCTCCTCCCTGTCGTCTAGAATCCTCTCCCTCCCTGTCGTCTAGAATCCTCTCCCTCCCTGTCGTCTAGAATCCTCTCCCTCCCTGTCGTCTAGAATCCTCTCCTCCCTGTCGTCTAGAATCCTCTCCCTCCCTGTCGTCTAGAATCCTCTCCTCCCTGTCGCCTAGAATCCTCTCCCTCCCTGTCGTCTAGAATCCTCTCCCTCCCTGTCGTCTAGAATCCTCTCCCTCCCTGTCGTCTAGAATCCTCTCCTCCCTGTCGTCTAGAATCCTCTCCCTCCCTGTCGTCTCCTCCCTGTCGTCTAGAATCCCCTCCCTGTCGTCTAGAATCCTCTCCCTCTCTGTCGTCTAGAATCCTCTCCCTCCCTGTCGTCTAGAATCCTCTCCCTCCCTGTCGTCTAGAATCCTCTCCCTCTCTGTCGTCTAGAATCCTCTCCCTCCCTGTCGTCTAGAATCCTCTCCCTCTCTGTCGTCTAGAATCCTCTCCCTCCCTGTCGTCTAGAATCCTCTCCCTCCCTGTCGTCTAGAATCCTCTCCCTCCCTGTCGTCTAGAATCCTCTCCCTCCCTGTCGTCTAGAATCCTCTCCCTCCCTGTCGTCTAGAATCCTCTCCCTCCCTGTCGTCTAGAATCCTCTCCCTTTCTCGATGGGAAACATGTGTTAACATTGTCAAAGCAAGTGAAGTAGATAATAATCAAAAAGTTAAACAATAAAAATGAACAGTAAACATTTCACTCACAGAAGTTCTAAAAGAATAAAGACATTTCAAATGTCATATGTCTATATACAGTGTTGTAACAATGTGCAAATAGTAAAGTACAAAAGGGAAAATAAATAAACATAAATATGGGTTGTATTTACAATGGTGTTTGTTCTTCATTGGTTGACCTTTTCTTGTGGTAACAGGTCACACATCTTGCTGCTGTGATGTCACACTGTGGTATTTCACCCAATAGATAAAGGGAGTTTCTAACAATTGGTTTTGTTTCGGAATTCTTTGTGGATCTGTGTAATCTGAGGGAAATATGTGTCTCTAATATGGTCATACATTTGGCAGGAGCTTAGAAAGTGCAGCTCAGTTTCCACCTCATTTTGTGGGCAGTGAGCACATAGCCTGTCTTCTCTTGAGAGCCAGGTCTGCCTACGGCGGCCTTTCTCAACAGCAAGGCTCTGCTCACCGAGTCTCTCTCTCTCATTAAGCCGCTCCAAACCCCATAGGTCACTTTTATTGGTCCACTGCAGTGTTCCACATGAACCCTGAGACTGAAGGAGGTCTGTCTGGAAATAGAACCCCCAGACACTAGTGTCACATCACCATCAGAAGTGAGTGACATACACAAGGCCATTAACTGCCATTAAATGAGCTTCAGGAAAAGTCCTGAATGGGAAAGACCAGACAAGGCAGGACTAACAGAACACAGTCCTTTTTTTCTGGACATATTTCTGGACAGAATGTGTGATGTGTTATGATGACTGGGGGCAGGGGTGTCTGGAACTGGTTGGTGCTGTTGAGGGTGTTAATTCATGTAGAGACAGACAGACGGACAGACAAGACAAGACATAATATGACTCATTCTTATGGAGTTTTTCAGAGCAATTAAAAAGCTATTAAAAACTTGAGGTAAATGCAAAATACACAAAATAAAAGCAATTTCATGAACCTATAGTTTAGAGCCAGTTTAAATCCCATAAGGCTGTGAAGAGAAGAAACAATCCCCTTCTATAATAATACTAACAATAATATTATGTCACACCCTCCCTTACCCAATCACCACACAACGGAGGGAGGCAGCTGGCGGCATATTGATGACTACCTCAGTGATACATAGCATTACAGCATTACAACATATGGGTGACTATTCACCCCAGACAATATCCCCCAGATATGTAGAAGGAAAGAAGGAAAGGAGGGTAGCAGGAAAGGGACGTTTAAAGTTGGATTACCATCAGTGTGCTCATGAGGGCCTGACTGGTCCTCTCCTGGTGATTGTTTGCCTTTGAGCTTCTCCTCCTCCTGCTCTCTCTGTTGACCGTCTGTCTGTCTCTCCTCCTCCTGCTGCTCTCTCTGTTGACCGTCTGTCTGTCTCTCCTCCTCCTGCTCTCTCTGTTGACCGTCTGTCTGTCTCTCCTCCTCCTCTCTCTGTTGACCGTCTGTCTGTCTCTCCTCCTCCTGCTCTCTCTGTTGACCGTCTGTCTGTCTCTCCTCCTCCTGCTCTCTCTGTTGACCGTCTGTCTGTCTCTCCTCCTCCTGCTCTCTCTGTTGACCGTCTGTCTGTCTCTCCTCCTGCCCTCTCTCTTGACCGTCTGTCTGTCTCTCCTCCTCCTGCCCTCTCTCTTGACCGTCTGTCTGTGGTTCAGTTGTCCCGGGAGAGGCAGGACCAGGACAGGGGGGGTCCTCCTGCTTGCTGTCCGACCCAGTAAGGACGATCCAGGGGTGTTCTCTAGGGGTGGACTGATCAGGCCTGGAGCCTGGGGACACAGCAGGTGAACCTGTAGATTGTGTGTCTGGAGCTGAGAGGTGGAAGAGAGAAAACACAACCAGGTTCTTTATAGATGTACATGTAGCCTAACAGTTCATATCCGTGTAGAAAACATGTACAACCACACAGATTAGTTATGTACAGTTGTGTTCAGTGAAATGTACAAAAGCCAAGATTACAGTAAGTAGTTCAAAGACCTGTTAGGGGAGCAGAGAAGCAATGTGTCACACGGTCACTAAAATAATGTGCGAATTCAAATGTGAGCAGCTGCTTGTTGAGAGACACAGATTCATGTCATTCTGCTCAGACAGCGTGGAATATTTGTGACTTGGTAACACATGGTGAAGACTAATAAAATGCTGCTGATATGTTGAAAATGAGCAGGATACGGGCCATCAATATGTAACTGATTCTCAACTCAAATTTCATCGGTGGGCAATTATGGGCCCCTTCTTTGATAAATTGTGACATCCTGAACGTGTTTTGTTTTGTTGTGGACGAACAGGGGAAGAACTGCAACGAACAGACTAATTCATGATGTTTCCATTGTAAGGTTTGTTTCTGAAAGGCCATCCTCTTATAGATTTTCTCAAATGTCACCTGAATTTCCCAGCGCCCGACGCCGAGCCCCTACAACTAACGAGCTGAGGGGACCAGAGACTGCAGGGACTGCTGCCTGCCACCAGAGACTGCAAACAAGACATTCTCCTCAGACTAGACTCTCCTCAAACAAGACATTCTCCTCAGACTGACTGCCTGCCAAACAAGACATTCTCCTCAGACTAGACTGCTGCCTGCCAAACAAGACATTCTCCTCAGACTAGACAAACAAGACATTCTCCTCAGACTAGACTGCTGCCTGCCAAACAAGACATTCTCCTCAGACTAGACTACCTCCTGCCAAACAAGACATTCTCCTCAGACTAGACTGCTGCCTGCCAAACAAGACATTCTCCTCAGACTAGACTACTGCCTGCCAAACAAGACATTCTCCTCAGACTAGACTACCTCCTGCCAAACAAGACATTCCCCTCAGAGACTAAACAATACATTCTCCTCAGACTAGACTACTGCCTGCCAAACAAGACATTCTCCTCAGACTAGACTACTGCCTGCCAAACAAGACATTCTCCTCAGACTAGACTACTGCCTGCCAAACAAGACATTCTCCTCAGACTAGACTACTGCCTGCCAAACAAGACATTCTCCTCAGACTAGACTGCTGCCTGCCAAACAAGACATTCTCTCCTAGACTGCTGCCTGCCAAACAAGACATTCTCCTCAGACTGCTGCTGCCTGCCAAACAAGACATTCTCTACCTCCTGCCAAACAAGACATTCTCCTCAGACTAGACTGCTGCCTGCCAAACAAGACATTCTCCTCAGACTAGACTGCTGCCTGCCAAACAAGACATTCTCCTCAGACTAGACTACCTCCTGCCAAACAAGACATTCTCCTCAGACTAGACTGCTGCCTGCAAAACAAGACATTCTCCTGACGATTCTAAAAAAGTGATCTTTGTCAAAAGTCTGTGAATGCAATATGCATTTATTTCCTAATGCTGTGATATAATAGTGCTTATTTTCTCAGCATTTCCTGTTCGGTGACAGTGATTACAGTGTCATGTTTTGAGAGATGTGAAGTCTTAATACCATCAGAGTTGTTGTTCTGCCTCGGTTGTCATTGCAGATCTGACGGCCTGGTAAATTCCCCTTCTAACATGCTGCCTGTGGTGCCCGCAGTACCATAACAGAGAACCGTGTTTGTTTGCTGATTAGATATCAAACATTACACACCTCAGTCAAGCATGACATGGAGACAATTTTGTTAACGGATTGTGTGTGTATGTGTGTGACAAAAAAAAACACACACAATTGTAATGGTGTGTTTGATCAGTCCTTGATGATCGAGCTAGTCTAGCATAGAAATACAATGTATGTTCTAGTGATCCTATTTCTATGATTGAGACCACCCTCCTCTAGTGTTGACAGACAGTCAGGTGCCTGCATAACATCCCCTACACCAGCGCTATTCAGATCTCACCTGGAGGTCCTGAGTACTGCTGCATTTCTGTTCTACCTGATAACTCTACTGAACACAAATGTTAAAGCAACCTGCAACCATTTCAACGATTTTACCGAGTTACAGTTCATATAAGGAAATCAGTCATTTTAAATCAATTCATTAGACCCTAATCTATGGATTTCACATGACTGGACAGAGGCGTAAGCCATGGGCCCACCCACTGAGGAGCCAGGCCCAGCCACTGAGGAGCCAGGCCCAGCCACTGAGGAGCCAGGCCCAGCCACTGAGGAGCCAGGCCCAGCCACTGAGGAGCCAGGCCCACCCACTGAGGAGCCAGGCCCACCCACTGAGGAGCCAGGCCCACCCACTGAGGAGCCAGGCCCAGCCACTGAGGAGCCATGGGCCCACCCACTGAGGAGCCATGGGCCCACCCACTGAGGAGCCATGGGCCCAGCCACTGAGGAGCCAGGCCCAGCCACTGAGGAGCCAGGCCCACCCAGGGAGGAGCCAGGCCCACCCACTGAGGAGCCAGGCCCACCCACTGAGGAGCCAGGCCCAGCCACTGAGGAGCCAGGCCCACCCACTGAGGAGCCAGGTCCACCCACTGAGGAGCCAGGCCCAGCCACTGAGGAGCCAGGTCCACCCACTGAGGAGCCAGGCCCAGCCACTGAGGAGCCAGGCCCAGCCACTGAGGAGCCAGGCCCACCCACTGAGGAGCCAGGCCCAGCCACTGAGGAGCAGGCCCACCCACTGAGGAGCCAGGCCCACCCACTGAGGAGCCAGGCCCACCCACTGAGGAGCCAGGCCCAGCCACTGAGGAGCCAGGCCCAGCCACTGAGGAGCCAGGCCCAGCCACTGAGGAGCCAGGTCCACCCACTGAGGAGCCAGGCCCAGCCACTGAGGAGCCAGGCCCAGTCAATCAGAATGAGTTTTCCCCCACAGGGGTTTGTTACAGAAAGACAAAGTGCTCTGTTTCATCAGCTGTCCAAGGGGGGCTGGTCTCAGACGATCCCGCAGGTGAAGAGGCCGGATGTGGAGGTCCTGGGCTGGTGTGGTTACACGTGGTCTGCGGTTCTGAGGCCGCTTGGACGTATTGCCAAATTCTCTAAAACGTAGTTGGAGCCAGTTTCTGGTTGAGAAATTAACATTCAGCTCTCTGGCAACAGCCCAGGTGGACATTCCTGCTGTCAGCAGGCCAAATACGCACTCCGTCAAAATATCTGTGGCATTGTGTTGTGTGACAAAACAGCACATTTAAGAGTGACCTTTTATTGTCCGCAGCACAAGGTGCACCTGTGTGATGATCATTCTTGATATGCCACACATGTCAGGTGGATGGATTATCTTGGCAAAGAGCAGCAACCCAGCCTTACAGAGCAGCAGCCCAGCCTTACAGAGCAACAACCCAGCCCAGCCTTACAGAGCAGCAACCCAACCCAGCCTTACAGAGCAGCAACCCAGCCTTACAGAGCAGCAACCCAGCCTTACAGAGCAGCAACCCAGCATTACAGAGCAGCAACCCAACCCAGCCTAGCCTTACAGAGCAGCAACCCAGCCTTACAGAGCAGCAACCCAGCATTACAGAGCAGCAACCCAACCCAGCAACAACTCAGCCTAGCCTTACAGAGCAGCAACCCAGCATTACAGAGCCGCAACCCAGCCTTACAGAGCAGCAACCCAGCCTTACAGAGCAGCAGCCCAGCCTTACAGAGCAACAGCCCAGCCTTACAGAGCAGCAACCCAGCCTTACAGAGCAACAACCCAGCCTTACAGAGCAGCAACCCAGCCTTACAGAGCAGCAACCCAGCCTTACAGAGCAGCAACCCAGCCTTACAGAGCAACAACCCAGCCTTACAGAGCAGCAACCCAGCCTTACAGAGCAACAACCCAGCCTTACAGAGCAGCAACCCAGCCTTACAGAGCAGCAACCCAGCCTTACAGAGCAACAATCCAGACTTACAGAGCAACAACCCAACCCAGCCTTACAGAGCAGCAACCCAACCCAGCCTTACAGAGCAGCAACCCAGCCCAGCCTTACAGAGCAGCAACCCAGCCCAGCCTTACAGAGCAGCAACCCAACCCAGCCTTACAGAGCAGCAACCCAGCCTTACAGAGCAGCAACCCAACCCAGCCTTACAGAGCAGCAAGCCTTACAGCAACAACCCAGCCTTACAGAGCAACAACCCAGCCTTACAGAGCAGCAACCCAACCTTACAGAGCAGCAGCCCCAGCCTTACAGAGCAGCAGAGCAGCAACCCAGCCTTACAGAGCAGCAACCCAGCCTTACAGAGCAGCAACCCAACCAGCCTTACAGAGCAGCAACCCAGCCTTACAGAGCAGCAACCCAGCCTTACAGAGCAGCAACCCAGCCTTACAGAGCAGCAACAACCCAGCCTTACAGAGCAGCAACCCAGCCTTACAGAGCAGCAACCCAACCCAGCCTTACAGAGCAGCAACCCAACCCAGCCTTACAGAGCAGCAACCCAACCCAGCCTTACAGAGCAGCAACCCAGCCTTACAGAGCAGCAACCCAGCCTTACAGAGCAACAACCCAGCCCCAGCCTTACAGAGCAGCAACCAGCAACCCAGCCTTACAGAGCAACAACCAACAACCCAGCCTTACAGAGCAGCAACCCAGCCTTACAGAGCAGCAACCCAGCCTTACAGAGCAACAACCCAGCCTTACAGAGCAGCAACCCAGCCAGAGCAGCAACCCAGCCTACAGAGCAGCAACCCAAGCAGCAACCCAGCCTTACAGAGCAGCAACCCAACCCAGCCTTACAGAGCAGCAACCCAACCCAGCCTTACAGAGCAGCAACCCAGCCTTACAGAGCAGCAACCCAGCCTTACAGAGCAACAACCCAGTCTTACAGAGCAGCAACCCAACCCAGCCTTACAGAGCAGCAACCCAACCCAGCCTTACAGAGCAGCAACCCAACCCAGCCTTACAGAGCAGCAACCCAACCCAGCCTTACAGAGCAGCAACCCAGCCTTACAGAGCAGCAACCCAGCCTTACAGAGCAGCAACCCAGCCTTACAGAGCAGCAACCCAGCATTACAGAGCAGCAACCCAGCATTACAGAGCAGCAACCAACCCAGCCTTACAGAGCAGCAACAGCCTTACAGAGCAACAACCCAGCCTTACAGAGCAGCAACCCAACCCAGCCTTACAGAGCAGCAACCCAACCCAGCCTTACAGAGCAGCAACCCAGCCTTACAGAGCAGAGCAACAACCCAGCCTTACAGAGCAGCAACAACCCAGCCTTACAGAGCAGCAACCCAGCCTTACAGAGCAGCAACCAACCCAGCCTTACAGAGCAGCAACCCAGCCTTACAGAGCAGCAACCCAGCCTTACAGAGCAGCCTTACAGAGCAGCAACCCAGCCTTACAGAGCAGCAACCCAGCAACAACCCAGCCTTACAGAGCAGCAACCCAGCCTTACAGAGCAGCAACCCAACCCAGCCTTACAGAGCAACAACCCAGCCTTACAGAGCAGCAACCCAACCCAGCCTTACAGAGCAGCAACCCAACCCAGCCTTACAGAGCAGCAACCCAACCCAGCCTTACAGAGCAGCAACCCAGCCTTACAGAGCCCAGCACAGAGCAGCAACCAGCCTTACAGAGCAGCAACCCAGCCTTACAGAGCAGCAACCCAGCCTTACAGAGCAGCAACCCAGCCTTACAGAGCAGCAACCCAGCATTACAGAGCAGCAACCCAGCCTTACAGAGCAGCAACCCAGCCTTACAGAGCAGCAACCCAGCCTTACAGAGCAGCAACCCAGCCTTACAGAGCAACAACCCAGCCTTACAGAGCAGCAACCCAACCCAGCCTTACAGAGCAACAACCCAGCCTTACAGAGCAGCAACCCAGCCTTACAGAGCAACAACCCAACCCAGCCTTACAGAGCAACAACCCAACCCAGCCTTACAGAGCAGCAACCCAGCCTTACAGAGCAGCAACCCAGCCTTACAGAGCAACAACCCAGCCTTACAGAGCAGCAACCCAGCCTTACAGAGCAGCAACCCAACCCAGCCTTACAGAGCAGCAACCCAACCCAGCCTTACAGAGCAGCAACCCAACCCAGCCTTACAGAGCAGCAACAACCCAGCCTTACAGAGCAGCAACCCAGCCTTACAGAGCAGCAACCCAGCCTTACAGAGCAGCAACCCAGCCTTACAGAGCAGCAACCCAGCCTTACAGAGCAGCAACCCAGCCTTACAGAGCAGCAACCCAGCCTTACAGAGCAGCAACCCAACCCAGCCTTACAGAGCAGCAACCCAGCCTTACAGAGCAGCAACCCAGCCTTACAGAGCAACAACCCAGCCTTACAGAGCAACAACCCAGCCTTACAGAGCAGCAACCCAGCCTTACAGAGCAACAACCCAACCCAGCCTTACAGAGCAGCAACCCAGCCTTACAGAGCAGCAACCCAGCCTTACAGAGCAACAACCCAGCCTTACAGAGCAACAACCCAGCCTTACAGAGCAGCAACCCAGCCTTACACAGAGCCTTAGCAAACCCAGCCTTACAGAGCAGCAACCCAGCCTTACAGAGCAGCAACCCCAGCCTTACAGAGCAACAACCCAGCCTTACAGAGCAACAACCCAGCCTTACAGAGCAACAACCCAGCCTTACAGCCTTACAGAGCAGCAACCCAGCCTTACAGAGCAACAACAGCAACAACCCAGCCTTACAGAGCAGCAACCCAGCATTACAGAGCAGCAACCCAACCCAGCCTTAGCAGAGCAGCAACAGAGCAGAGCAACAACCCAGCCTTACAGAGCAGCAACCCAGCCTTACAGAGCAACAACCCAGCCTTACAGAGCAGCAACCCAGCCTTACAGAGCAGCAACCCAACCCAGCCTTACAGAGCAGCAACCCAACCCAGCCTTACAGAGCAACAACCCAACCCAGCCTTACAGAGCAGCAACCCAACCCAGCAGCAACCCAGCCTTACAGAGCAGCAACCCAGCCTTACAGAGCAGCAACCCAGCCTTACAGAGCAGCAACCCAGCCTTACAGAGCAGCAACCCAGCATTACAGAGCAGCAACCCAGCCTTACAGAGCAGCAACCCAACCCAGCCTTACAGAGCAGCAACCCAGCCTTACAGAGCAACAACCCAACCCAGCCTTACAGAGCAACAACCCAACCCAGCCTTACAGAGCAACAACCCAACCCAGCCTTACAGAGCAACCACCCCCAGCCTTACAGAGCAGCAGCCCAGCCTTACAGAGCAGCAGCCCAGCCTTACAGAGCAGCAACCCAGCCTTACAGAGCAGCAACCCAGCCTTACAGAGCAACAACCCAGCCTTACAGAGTAACAACCCAGCCTTACAGAGTAACAACCCAGCCTTACAGAGTAACAACCCAGCCTTACAGAGTAACAACCCAGCCTTACAGAGCAACAACCCAGCCTTACAGAGCAACAACCCAGCCTTACAGAGCAGAAACCCAGCCTTACAGAGCAGCAACCCAGCATTACAGAGCAGCAACCCAGCCTTACAGAGTAACAACCCAACCCAGCCTTACAGAGCAGCAACCCAGCCTTACAGAGCAGCAGCCCAGGCAGGTAGCAGGGTTATTCTGGGTTATTATTACTGAGAGACAGACAGGAGGGATGCTGCTGTGTGAATTCCCTGTGCCGCTCGGTCGTGATGGATGGAAGAACAGGTAATCCTTTAAAGACTGAGGACTGATCTCAACCCTCCTTCACCCCCCTCTTTACGCCCTCCACTTCCCCCCGGTACTGCCAACTGAACCAGGAGGTGTCGGTGTTTGAGGAGAGACAGTTACCTTCCTTCTCCCAGTCCTATTAGATAGTCAGCCAGAGTGCCTTGGGGAACTTTAACTTCAGCCGGGGCCAATTCATCAACTTTACTTTGTAAACTTTGAGACGCGCGCTGCACAACGAGAACAGGCCTTGTGACTGTTTCTCACTTGACAGTCAGGTGAACAGTGTGTTGCGTCCTCTTCTCCTCGTTGTCATCTAGCAGAGACACGTTGTCACGCTGGTCTATTTCTGACTTGGTGTATGTTACGCCTGCCAACGTGTGTGTGTGTGTGTGTGTGTGTGTGTGTGTGTGTACTCACCAGTGCTGGGCCTGTGGAGTGGGGACTCACACACCTCACAGTAAAGGAGCAGGATGCTGTTGGAGTAAGTACAGGCCCCACAGCTCCACTGATCTCCCTTCCCCTGATCTGGTGGTCCTGGTCTGGGGCTCAACCTTGGTTTCGGGGTCCCTTTCTCAGAGAGCCGACGGGGGGTAAACAGAGAGGCCAGGGGGCTGCTGCTGGTGTCTCTCCCCCCATGGAGGGACCTCCTTTTCCCCCCAAGACGAGACCTGGGGCTGTGGGTAGCGCTGGGGGTGAGGGTGGAGGTGGGCAACCGCAGCCTCTTCACCTGGGGAGAGAAGTCTAGGTCCTGGAGGTCAGGGGGATCTTGGGAGTTGTAGTTTTTCTCCTTGTCACTCTCTGAGTTCTCCACATCTATAGAACCCTCCTTCTCTGAGGGGGTAACGGGGCATGGGCAAACCTCACCCTCTGTTCTTTTCCTCTTCTTCTCTTTACCCGCGTCCGGAGAGAAGAACGAACGTATGTCGTGCTGTTTGTCCTTCTCAAACTGCAGAGAGGAGGGATAGAGTCACGGTAAGACTGTTGTAAAGCCTGTCATTCATCTGATCTGTTGTAAAGCCTGTCATTCATCTGATCTGTTGTAAAGCCTGTCATTCATCTGATCTGTGGTAAAGCCTGTCCTTCATCTGATCTGTTGTAAAGCCTGTCATTCATCTGATATGTTGTTGTAAAGCCTGTCCTTCATCTGATCTGTTGTAAAGCCTGTCCTTCATCTGATCTGTTGTTGTAAAGCCTGTCATTCATCTGATCTGTTGTAAAGCCTGTCCTTCATCTGATCTGTTGTAAAGCCTGTCCTTCATCTGATCTGTTGTAAAGCACGTCATTCATCTGATCTGTTGTTGTAAAGCCTGTCCTTCATCTGATCTGTTGTAAAGCCTGTCCTTCATCTGATCTGTTGTTGTAAAGCCTGTCCTTCATCTGATCTGTTGTAAAGCCTGTCCTTCATCTGATCTGTTGTAAAGCCTGTCCTTCATCTGATCTGTTGTTGTAAAGCCTGTCCTTCATCTGATCTGTTGTTGTAAAGCCTGTCATTCATCTGATCTGTTGTAAAGCCTGTCATTCATCTGATCTGTTGTAAAGCCTGTCCTTCATCTGATCTGTTGTTGTAAAGCCTGTCATTCATCTGATCTGTTGTAAAGCCTGTCATTCATCTGATCTAACAGTATCATGTCAGAGTTAATTTTGTCCCTTTAGACCTCTTTTGAGAGAGAGAACTAACACATTATATTCATAAATAATAGCAGTTTCCAGACAATATGATGCATTATCGTTCAGTTATATGTATGCTGCATTGTCGTTTAGTGATGTGTATGCTGCATTGTCGTTTAGTGATATGTATGCTGCATTGTCGTTTAGTGATGTGCGTACTACATTATCATTTAGTGATATGTGTACTGCATTGGCGTTTAGTGGTATATATACTACATTATCGTTTAGAGATGTGTGTAATACATTATCATTTGGCAATGTGTATACTACATTATCATTTAGTAATGTGTATACTGCATTATCATTTAGTGATATGTATACTGCATTATCGTTCAGTGATATGTATGATGCACCTACATGTCTATACTGTTAGACAGACATAAACATACAGTAGCAGTATGATTTCTAGGATTCAAAACCTTCCCAGTGTTAGAACACCATCTGCACACACATTAAAGAACCCAGATCACTAGACCAGTGCCTCACATGGTTAAAGAACCCAGATCACTAGACCAGTGCCTCACATGGTTAAAGAACCCAGATCACTAGACCAGTGCCTCACATGGTTAAAGAACCCAGATCACTAGACCAGTGCCTCACATGGTTAAAGAACCCAGATCACTAGACCAGTGCCTCACATGGTTAAAGAACCCAGATCACTAGACCAGTGCCTCACATGGTTAAAGAACCCAGATCACTAGACCAGTGCCTCACATGGTTAAAGAACCCAGATCACTAGACCAGTGCCTCACATGGTTAAAGAACCCAGATCACTAGACCAGTGCCTCACATGGTTAAAGAACCCAGATCACTAGACCAGTGCCTCACATGGTTAAAGAACCCAGATCACTAGACCAGTGCCTCACATGGTTAAAGAACCCAGATCACTAGACCAGTGCCTCACATGGTTAAAGAACCCAGATCACTAGACCAGTGCCTCACATGGTTAAAGAACCCAGATCACTAGACCAGTGCCTCACATGGTTAAAGAACCCAGATCACTAGACCAGTGCCTCACATGGTTAAAGAACCCAGATCACTAGACCAGTGCCTCACATGGTTAAAGAACCCAGATCACTAGACCAGTGCCTCACATGGTTAAAGAACCCAGATCACTAGACCAGTGCCTCACATGGTTAAAGAACCCAGATCACTAGACCAGTGCCTCACATGGTTAAAGAACCCAGATCACTAGACCAGTGCCTCACATGGTTAAAGAACCCAGATCACTAGACCAGTGCCTCACATGGTTAAAGAACCCAGATCACTAGACCAGTGCCTCACATGGTTAAAGAACCCAGATCACTAGACCAGTGCCTCACATGGTTAAAGAACCCAGATCACTAGACCAGTGCCTCACATGGTTAAAGAACCCAGATCACTAGACCAGTGACTCACATGGTTTAAGAACCCAGATCACTAGACCAGTGCCTCACATGGTTAAAGAACCCAGATCACTAGACCAGTGCCTCACATGGTTAAAGAACCCAGATCACTAGACCAGTGACTCACATGGTTTAAGAACCCAGATCACTAGACCAGTGACTCACATGGTTAAAGAACACAGATCACTAGACCAGTGACTCACATGGTTAAAGAACCCAGATCACTAGACCAGTGACTCACATGGTTAAAGAACACAGATCACTAGACCAGTGACTCACATGGTTAAAGAACACAGGATCTTTGTCATTGTCAACCACTCCTCCTGCTGCCAGGGTCGTCTCGCTTGGTGTCCACGCCTCGGCGAAATTCAGGAAGTCCCATTTGTCCTTATCCCCCAACTCTGCCTTTAAGTACTCCTTCTTACCGTTCAGAGTACTGCCCGTTACCGTTTCCTGTCAACAACAACACACACAGTCTCCTATCAGAACAACACGTACAGGGAAACTCCACTCAAAAATAAAATGTTTTGGACTTTCAAGAAGCATTTTCCTTTTAAGCACTTAATGGCAGAAAATGTACTAAATCAGGGAGGCGCAATCAGGACTTGTCCAATAAGAAACACTTGTTTTGCTACAATGTGCACTAATGAATGTGACCATAAACTGCTCTGTTCTTTGCAGCATAATTAACAACAACAAGGTCAATAAACAACAAATAAACACCAAGATCAACAACCTCACTCTGATACATCTGTAATGGTCTTTAAAAGTTTTTTTCTAAAGAAGGAAGGCGGTCATTTTATTGATTCAAATCCAGTTTATTTGAAACAGTGGTCCTGCAGTGGATATTAGTACCATAGAATTACAGATATATTGAGTGTACCTGCCATTCAACCCACTGTGTTCCAGTCAAAATGACAAGGTGGTCTCGGGGCTTTGTGCTATCCCTTTAAGTAAATCTACAGTACCAGTCAAAATGACAAGGTGGTCTCGGGGCTTTGTGCTATCCCTTTAAGTAAATCTACAGTACCAGTCATAATGACAAGGTGGTCTCGGGGCTTTGTGCTATCCCTTTAAGTAAATCTACAGTACCAGTCAAAATGACAAGGTGGTCTCGGGGCTTTTCAAAACCTGGTACTGTACCAGTCAAAACCTACTCATTCAAGGGTTTTTCTGTATTTTTAATAGTGAATACATCAAAACTATGAAATAACACATATGGAATCATGTAGTAACCAAAAAACAAATCAAAATATATTTTAGACTTGAGATTCTTCAAAGTAGCCACCCTTCGCCTTGATGACAGCTTTGCACACTCTTGGCATTCTCTCAACCAGCTTCATGAGGTCGACACCTGGAATGCATTTCAATTAACAGGTGTGCCTTGTTAAAAGTTACATTTGTCCTTCTTAATGCATTTGAGCCAATCAGTTGTGTTGTGACATGGTAGGGGTGGTATACAGAAGATAGCCCTATTTGGTTAAAGACCAAGTCCATATTATGGCAAGAACAGCCCAAATAAGCAAAGAGAAACAACAGTCCATCATTACTTTAAGACATGAAGGTCAGTCAATCCGGGAACATTTCAAGAACATTGAATATTTCTTCAAGTACAGTCGCAAAAACCATCAAGCGCTTTGATGAAACTGGCTCTCATGAGGACCACCACAGGAAAGGAAGACTGCTGCAGAGGATAAGTTCATTAGAGATAACTGCACATCAGATTGCAGCCCAAATAATTGCTTCACAGAGTTCAACTAACAGACACATCTCAACATCAACTGTTCAGAGGACAGAATCAGGCCTTCATGGTCAGATTGCCGCAAAGAAACCACTACTAAAAGGACACCAATAAGAAGAAGAGACTTGCTCGGGCCAAGAAACACAAGCAATGAACATGACTGGTGAAGCATGGAGGAGGTGGTGTGATGGTGATACTGTCAGTGATGCATTTAGAATTTAAAGCACACTGAACCAGCATGGATACCACAGCATTCTGCAGCGATACGCCATCCCATCTGGTTTGCGCTTAGTGGGACTATCATTTGTTTTTCAACAGGACAAAGACCCAAAAGTGCTATTTGACCAAGGAGAGTGATGGAGTACTGTATCAGCTGACCTGGCCTCCACAATCACCCGACCTCAACCCAATTGAGATGGTTTGGGATGAGTTGGACAGCAGAGTGAAGGAAAAGCAGCCAACAAGTGCTCAGCATATGTGGGAACTCCTTCAAGACAGTTGGAAAAGCATTCCTCATGTAGCTGGTTGAGAGAATGCAGAGAGTGTGCAAAGCTGTCATCAAGGCAAATGGGTGACTACTTTGAAGAATCTAAAATATATATTGATTTGTTCAACACTTTTTTGGCTACTACATGATTCCATGTGTTGTTTCATAGTTTTGATGTCCACTATTATTCTACAACGTAGAAAATAGTAAAAATAAAGAAAAACCCTTGGATACGTGTGTCAACTTTTGACTGGTACTGTATTTCTATGAAAAGTACCTACCTTCCAGTTAAAACGAAACACACGCACACACACACACACCTTCCTGTTGAGCATGCCCCACATGACGGTGTCAAAGGTTCCCTTGGCGATGAGGTAGTGCACGTGGACGGAGGCGGTCTGTCCGATGCGGTGCGCCCGGTCCTCAGCCTGCTTCACATGACGGTGTCAAAGAACACACAGGACACACTCCCTCACCGGCAGACAGGTGGAGAAAGCGATGAGGTAGTGCACGAGGGTGAACAGTGGGACGGGCAGGCGGTCTGTCCGATGCGGTGCGCCCGGTCCTCAGCCTGCTTCACATGGCCAGGGTTCCAGTACAGCTCAGCAAACACCACGTGAGTGGCCGCTGTGAACGTCAGGCCCTGGACACCACAGAACACACAGGACACACTCACCTAAGGGAAGAACTCACCGGAAGCAGACAGGTGGAGAAAGCAGAGCGAGGAGGGTGAACAGTACGGGAACAGGCAGAGCGAGGAGGGTGAACAGTACGGGAACAGGCAGAGCGAGGAGGGTGAACAGTACGGGAACAGACAGAGCAGTGAGGAGGGTGAACAGTACGGGAACAGGCAGAGCAGTGAGGAGGGTGAACAGTACGGGAACAGGCAGAGCGAGGAGGGTGAACAGTACGGGAACAGACAGAGCAGTGAGGAGGGTGAACAGTACGGGAACAGGCAGAGCGAGGAGGGTGAACAGTACGGGAACAGGCAGAGCGAGGAGGGTGAACAGTACGGGAACAGGCAGAGCGAGGAGGGTGAACAGTACGGGAACAGGCAGAGCGAGGAGGTTGAACAGTACGGGAACAGGCAGAGCGAGGAGGGTGAACAGTACGGGAACAGGCAGAGCAGTGACTGTATGCTAGCAGGATAGTACATATAGTTGAAGTCGGAAGTTTACATACACTTAGGTTGGAGTCATTAAAACTAGTTTACATACACTTAGGTTGGAGTCATTAAAACTAGTTTACATACACTTAGGTTGGAGTCATTAAAACTAGTTTACATACACTTAGGTTGGAGTCATTAAAACTAGTTTACATACACTTAGGTTGGAGTCATTAAAACTAGTTTACATACACTTAGGTTGGAGTCATTAAAACTCATTTTTCAACCACTCCATACATTTCTTGTTAACATACTATAGTTTTGGCAAGTCAGTTAGGACATCTACTTTGTACATGATGCAAGTAATTTGTCTTACAATTGTTTACAGACAGATTATTTCCCTTATAATTCACTGTATCACAATTCCAGTGGGTCAGAAGTTTACATACACTAAGTTGACTGTGCCTTTAAACAGCTTGGAAAATTCCAGAAAATGTCATGGCTTTAGAAGCTTCAGATAGGCTAATTGACATCATTTGAGGTGTACCTGTGGATGCATTTCAAGGCCTACCTTCAAACTCAGTGCCTCTTTGCTTGACATCATGGGAAAATAAAAATAAATCAGCCAAGATCTCAGAAAAAAACATTGGAGACATCCACAAGTCTGGTTCATCCTTGGGAGCAATTTCCAAAAGCAATTTCCAAAGTGCAAATCAATCCCAGAACAAAAGGACCTTGTAAAGATGCTGGAGGAAACGGGTAGAAAATTATCTATTTCCATAGTAAAACGAGTCCTATATCAACATAACCTGAAAGGCCACTCAGCAAGGAAGAAGCCACTGCTCCAAAACCTCCATAAAAAAGCCAAACTACGGTTTGCAACTGCACATTGGGACAAAGATCGTCTTCCAAATGGACAATAACCCCAAGCATACTTCCAAAGTTGTGGCAAAATGGCTTGAGGACAACAAATGAGCAATGAGGCCTACAAACCTGACTCAGTTACACCAGCTCTGTCAGGAGGAACGGCAAAAACTCACCCAACTTATTGTGGGAAGCTTTTGGAAGGATACCTGAAGTGTTTGACCCAAGTCAAACAATTTAAAGGCAATGCTACCAAATACTAATTGAGTGCATGTAAACTTCTGACCCACTGGGAATGTGATGAAAGAAATAAAAGCCGAAATAAATCACTCTACTATTATTCTGACTTTCACATTCTTAAAATGAAGTGGTGATCCTAAATGACCTAAAATAGGGAATTTTTACTAGGATTAAATGTCAGCAATTGTGAAAAACTGAGTTTAATGTATTTAGCTGAGGTATATGTAAACTTCAGACTTCAACTGTAATATTATAATATCATCTACGCTTTTATCTCACAGTCATGCACACATTTGACATATGGGTGGTCACGGGAATGGAACCCACCACCCCAGCTTTACAAGCGCCATGCTCTACCAACTGAGCTACAGGAAGGAGCTCCATGCTCTACGAACCGAGCTACAGGAAGGAGCGCCATGCTCTACCAACTGAGCTACAGGAAGGAGCGCCATGCTCTACCAACTGAGCTACAGGAAGGAGCGCCATGCTCTACCAACTGAGCTGCAGGAAGGAGCGCCATGCTCTACCAACTGAGCTACAGGAAGGAGCGCCACGCTCTACCAACTGAGCTACAGGAAGGAGCGCCATGCTCTACCAACTGAGCTACAGGAAGGAGCGCCATGCTCTACCAACTGAGCTACAGGAAGGAGCGCCATGCTCTACCAACTGAGCTACAGGAGCGCCATGCTCTACCAACTGAGCTACAGGAGCACCATGCTCTACCAATTAGCTTTGCTGATAGCGATGTTGTTTCCATAAGTGGATGAATTGGTGTAAATTTCAAATGAGCTCGGGAAAAAAGTTGGTATTGTTTTGTGTGAATACATCTCTAGCGATACAACACAAAAATAAAGACATGTTTTAATTGAGTGAGGCGTCAAAGAGGACAACCTGCCCGCCCCGCTTTGGTTGGGTCATTAGAATTCAAAACAACAGATTTTAAAATAAATTCACACACACGCTTCGCATGCTCGCCTTTAGTGAGTTTAGGCCATTAGTCAAGAACGTCAAGAACTTTCTCACTGTTTTTAATGCTCGTTTTAATTTGAGAGCTCTGGAAAGAAAGACTTCCTTTCTATTTATTACATATAACAAATAAACTGGAACAGGTCTTGGAAGATATCAATTAAAAAGTGTTACTGGGACTGGAATTAGGACACGTGGTGGATGTATAGTGTTACTGGGACTGGAATTAGGACACGTCCTGGATGTACAGTGTTACTGGGACTGGAATTAGGACACATGGTGGATGTATACAGTGTTACAGGGACTGGAATTAGGACACGTGGTGGATGTATACAGTGTTACTGGGACTGGAATTAGGACACGTGGTGGATGTATAGTGTTACTGGGACTGGAATTAGGACACGTGGTGGATGTATACAGTGTTACTGGGACTGGAATTAGGACACGTGGTGGATGTATACAGTGTTACTGGGACTGGAATTAGGACACGTGGTGGATGTATAGTGTTACTGGGACTGGAATTAGGACACGTGGTGGATGTATACAGTGTTACTGGGACTGGAATTAGGACACGTGGTGGATGTACAGTGTTACTGGGACTGGAATTAGGACACGTGGTGGATGTATAGTGTTACTGGGACTGGAATTAGGACACGTGGTGGATGTATAGTGTTACTGGGACTGGAATTAGGACACGTGGTGGATGTATAGTGTTACAGGGACTGGAATTAGGACACGTGGTGGATGTACAGTGTTACTGGGACTGGAATTAGGACACGTGGTGGATGTATACAGTGTTACTGGGACTGGAATTAGGACACATGGTGGATGTATACAGTGTTACAGGGACTGGAATTAGGACACGTGGTGGATGTATACAGTGTTAATTAGGACACGTGGAATTAGTGTTACTGGGACTGGAATGGTGGATGTATACAGTGTTACTGGGACTGGAATTAGGACACGTGGTGGATGTATACAGTGTTACAGGGACTGGAATTAGGACACGTGGTGGATGTATACAGTGTTACTGGGACTGGAATTAGGACACGTGGTGGATGTATAGTGTTACTGGGACTGGAATTAGGACACGTGGTGGATGTATACAGTGTTACTGGGACTGGAATTAGGACACGTGGTGGATGTATACAGTGTTACTGGGACTGGAATTAGGACACGTGGTGGATGTATAGTGTTACTGGGACTGGAATTAGGACACATGGTGGATGTATAGTGTTACTGGGACTGGAATTAGGACACGTGGTGTATGTATACAGTGTTACTGGGACTGGAATTGTTACTGGGACTGGAATTAGGACACGTGGTGGATGTATAGTGTTACTGGGACTGGAATTAGGACACGTGGTGGATGTATACAGTGTTACTGGGACTGGAATTAGGACACGTGGTGGATGTATAGTATTACAGTGTTGGAATTAGGGACACGTGGAATTAGGGGACTGGAATTAGGACACGTGGTGGATGTATAGTGTTACTGGGACTGGAATTAGGACACGTGGTGGATGTATAGTGTTACAGGGACTGGAATTAGGACACGTGGTGGATGTATAGTGTTACTGGGACTGGAATTAGGACACATGGTGGATGTATAGTGTTACAGGGACTGGAATTAGGACACGTGGTGGATGTATACAGTGTTACTGGGACTGGAATTAGGACACGTGGTGGATGTATAGTGTTACTGGGACTGGAATTAGGACACGTGGTGGATGTATAGTGTTACTGGGACTGGAATTAGGACACATGGTGGATGTATATGCCCAGTAGAGGGTCTGTACCGTAGAAATATAATGACTATTCTATCATCAGTGTTTCTATGGTCTGTAGGTGCAGTACCTGCCCAGCAGCCTGTATGCTGAGGACGGCCACACGCGTCTCAGGGTCATTCTGGAACTGGTGAACCAAGTGGATACGCTCTGAGGACGGAACACTGCCATCGATACGGATGTAACTGGCCTGAGAGAAAGGGGGGGGGAGAGCATCTCAGGTCATTAACTGGGGACACTGCCAATGATATGGATGTAACTGGCCTGAGAGAGGGGGAGGGGGAGAGAGGGAGCGTGGTCATTACTGACGGAACACTGCCAATGATATGGATGTAACTGGCCTGAGAGAAGAGATGGGGAGATGGGAGAGCGTGGTCATTACTGACGGAACACTGCCAATGATACAGATGTAACTGGCCTGAGAGAGAGAGGAGATAGGGAGAGAAGTAAATGTCAGCGCTGATTAAAACCTTGACCTCTGAACCCACCACTAAAACAGCAACATCCTATAACATTGCTGTATAGAAAAACAACCATTTACTAATACATCGGCGTACACGTCACTGACAAGCTGAAATGGTCCACTCACACAGACAGTGTGGTGAAGAACATGGCTTGTCACCTAAAACCCTCAAACTTTTACACAATCGAGAGCATCCTGTCGGGCTGTATCACCATATGGTACGGCAACTGCTCCGCCCACAACCGCAGGGCTCTCCAGAGGGTGGTACGGTCTGTCCAACACATCACCGGGGGGCAAACTACCTGCCCTCCAGGACACCTACAGCACCCAATGTTACAGGAAGGCCAAAAGATCATCAAGGGCAACAACCACCCGAGCCACTGCCTGTTCACCCCGCTATCATCCAGAAGGTGAGGTCAGTACAGGTACATCATCACCACCCGAGCCACTGCCTGTTCACCCCGCTATCATCCAGAAGGCGAGGTCAGTACAGGTGCATCAAAGCTGGGACCGAGAGACTGAAAACCAGCTTCTATCTCAAGGCCATCAGACTGTTAAACAGCACCACTAACATTGATAGGCTGCTGCCTATATACATAGACTTGAAATCACTGGCCACTTTAATAAATAGAACACTAGCCACTTTAATAATGTCTACATATGTTGCATTACCCATCTCATATGTATATACTGTATCCTATACTATATCTTATCCTATACCGCTCTCACATTGCATGTCCATATATTTATATATTTTTAATTCCATTCCTTTACTAGATGTGTGTGTATTGGGTATATGTTGTGTAATTGGTAGATATTACTTGTTAGATATTACTGCACTGTCAGAGCTAGAAGCACAAGCATTTCACTACACCAGCAATAACATCTGCTAAACACGTGTATGTGACCAATAACATTTGATTTGACATTTAGTCCATTCCACTCCACACAGACTGTACCCATATACAGGAAGAACAATTTAGTGTTCTAATACACCTGTCGCAGTGATGTCATCGATTTCATTTTGATTGGATTGGTCGTGTCTCCGCCCTCCGTCTCCCCCTCGGTCTCTCTCCTCCCGCCCTCCGTCTCCCCCTCGGTCTCTCTCCTCCCGCCCTCCGTCTCCCCCTCGGTCTCTCTCCCCGTTCTCACAGCTGTAGTTCATCACGGCAGCATGCAGCTCATTATTTTAGTCTCGTTCCTGTTAATGGGTGATGATGATGCTTCAGCGAGTGGGAGACTTCTCAAATTAGAAGATGTGATCACACTTGATCACGTATCAGATAACAGCAGACGACACCTAAACCCTTCCTCTCACATCACTGCCATCGAGCTGAGAAACGCGTGAAACTGGCTTAAAATAAAAAATGTGTGTGTGTGTGTGTTTTACAAACTTGTTTTAAGTTTCAACATAATTGGAGATGAGATTCAGCAACACTTAGAAAACAATGGAATACAATTTTTTATTTTAAAGCTTCTTTATTGCTAAAAAGTCATTGGTTCATAAAAAAAGTAATTAAATAGAATTCCACATTCAGTGTTGCTGAATCTTGAGGAGAAAGCACTCTCATCCTTAACATGGTTGGAAAGAGTATAGACTTGAGTTTCCCTTCCACAACACTAACATGTATAGACTTGAGTTTCTTGACATACAACACTGTTCTAGTGAAAACACAAGCCATTTCAAGTGTGAGTGGTATCACTACCAGTGGCTGGTTCAACATGTATAGACTTGAGGGGAAAGCACACATGTACACAACACTAACATGTATAGACTTGAGGAGAAAGCACACATGTACACAACACTAACATGTATAGACTTGAGGGGAAAAGCAACACACTAACATGTATAGACTTGAGGACTTGAAAGCACACATGTACACAACACTAACATGTATAGACTTGAGGAGAAAGCAGAATAGAGGAGAAAGCACACAACACTGTAGACACAACACTAACATGTATAGACTTGAGGAGAAAGCACACATGTACACAACACTAACATGTATAGACTTGAGACTTGTATAGACTTGAGGAAAGCACACATGTACACAACACTAACATGTATAGACTTGAGGAGAAAGAACATGTACACAACACTAACATGTATAGACTTGAGGAGAAAGCACACAACACACTAACATGTATAGACTTGAGGAGAAAGCACACAACACTAACATGTATAGACTTGAGGAGAAAGCACACAACACTAACAACACAACACTAACATGTATAGGAGAAAGCACACATGTACACAACACTAACATGACTTGAGGAGAAAGCAACACTAACATGTATAGACTTGACACACATGTACACAACACTAACATGTATAGACTTGAGGAGAAAACACACAACACTAACATGTATAGACTTGAGGAGGTGTAAAGTATAGACTTGGGGAGAAAGCACACATGTACACAACACTAACATGGAAAGCACACATGTACACAACACTAACATGTATAGACTTGATACACAACACTAACATGTATAGACTTGAGGAGAAAGCAACATGTACACAACACTAACATGTATAGACTTGAGGAGAACATGTATAACATGACTTGAGGAGAAAGCACACAACACTGTACACTTGAGGACACTAACATGTATGTATAGACTTGAGGAGAAAGCACACATGTACACAACACTAACATGTAAGACTTGAGGAGAAAGCACACATGTACACAACACTAACATGTATAGACTTGAGGAGAAAGCACAACACTAACATGTATAGACTTGAGGAGAAAGCACACATGTACACAACACTAACATGTATAGACTTGAGGAGAAAGCACACAACACTAACATGTATAGACTTGAGGAGAAAGCACACATGTACACAACACTAACATGTATAGACTTGAGGAGAAAGCACACATGTACACAACACTAACATGTATAGACTTGAGGGGAAAGCACACATGTACACAACACTAACATGTATAGACTTGAGGAGAAAGCACACATGTACACAACACTAACATGTATAGACTTGAGGAGAAAGCACACATGTACACAACACTAACATGTATTGAGAGAAAGCACACATGTACACAACACTAACATGTATAGACTTGAGGAGAAACACATGTACAACACTAACATGTATTGAGGAGAAAGCACACATGTACACAACACTAACATGTATAGACTTGAGGAAAAGCACACAACACAACACTAACATGTATAGACTTGAGGAGAAAGCACACATGTACACAACACTAACATGTATAGACTTGAGGAGAAAGCACACATGTACACAACACTAACATGTATTGAGACTTGAGACTTGAGAAAGCACACATGTACACAACACTAACATGTATAGACTTGAGGGAAAGCACACATGTACACAACACTAACATGTATAGACTTGAGGAGAAAGCACACATGTACACAACACTAACATGTAGACTTGAGGAGAAAGCACAACACTAACATGTATAGACTTGAGGAGAAAGCAACACACAACACTAACATGTATAGACTTGAGGAGAAAGCACACATGTACACACTAACATGTATAGACACACATTGAGACTTGAGGAAAAGCACACATGCACAACACTAACATGTACACAACACTAACATGTATAGACTTGAGGAGAAACATGTACAACACTAACATGTATAGACTTGAGGAGAAAGCACACATGTACACAACACTAACATGTATAGACTTGAGGAAAGCAACATGCATAACATGTATAGACTTGAGGAGAAAGCACACACACTAACATGTATAGACTTGAGGAAAGAACAGCAACACTAACATGTATAGACTTGAGGGAAAGCACACACTAACATGTATAGACTTGAGGAGAAATGCACACACTAACATGTACACAACACACAACACTAACATGTATTGAGGACTTGTATAGACTTGAGAAAGCACACATGTACACAACACTAACATGTATAGACTTGAGGAGAAAGCACACATGTACACAACACTAACATGTATAGACTTGAGGAGAAAGCATGTACACAACACTAACATGTATAGACTTGAACATGTATAGACTTGAGGAGAAAGCACACATGTACACAACACTAACATGTATAGACTTGAGGAGAAAGCTTGTAGACTTGAGGAAAAGCACACATGTACACAACACTAACATGTATAGACTTGAGGAGAAAGCACACATGTACACAACACTAACATGTATAGACTTGAGGAGAAAGCACACATGTGTATAGACTTGACAACACACAACACTAACATGTATAGACTTGAGGAAAGCACACATGTACACAACACTAACATGTATAGACTTGAGGAGAAAGCACACATGTACACAACACTAACATGTATAGACTTGAGGAGAAAGCACACATGTACACAACACTAACATGTAGACTTGAGGAGAAAGCACACATGTACACAACACTAACATGTATAGACTTGAAAAAGCACACATGTACACAACACTAACATGTATAGACTTGAGGAGAAAGCACACAAACACTAACATGTATAGACTTGAGGAGAAAGCAACATGTACAACACTAACATGTATAGACAACACTAACATGTATAGACTTGAGGAGAAAGCACACATGTACACAACACTGTACACAACACTAACATGTATAGACTTGAGGAGAAAGCACACATGTACAACACTAACATGTATAGACTTGAGGAGAAAGCACACATGTACACAACACTAACATGTATAGACTTGAGGAGAAAACACACATGTACACAACACTAACATGTATAGACTTGAGGGGAAAGCACACATGTACACAACACTAACATGTATAGACTTGAGGGGAAAGCACACACAACACTAACATGTATAGACTTGAGGAGGAAAGCACACATGTACACAACACTAACATGTAGACTTGAGGAGAAAGCCACTGCACTCAGAGCCAAACACACACAGGGCATCTACATTTATAGACTTGAGGAGAAAGCATTTAGACTTGAGAGAAAACACACATGTACACAACACTAACTTATCCAGAGGGACTTACACCAGCAATTTGGGTTAAGTGACTTGCTCACAACACTAACATGGGACAGATCGACAGATTGGTCAAACACATGTCCGCTCTACATTTTATTCATTTAGGGATTGGAACCAGAGGGACTTACACCAGCAATTTGGGTTAAGGTTACTGGCCCAATGCTTACTGGCCCAATGCTCGAACCGCTAGGTTACCTGGAGCTGCAGGGTGGAACTCACTGGTGTTGTGTAAACAGTGACAGTCTATGACCCCAACACCTGGGAATCCCCCACGCCTGGGAATCTATGACCCCCACGCCTGGGAATCAGGGCTGTGACGACAACATCAGGGTTATGTAACTCAGTCAAATATTTGAAATTGTTGCATGTTGCTTTATATTTTTGTTCAGTATAGTTATTTTGTTATTACTTTTCCCTATTAGCTGAAATCTTATTTTCTTCAAAGCCCTTAGCTAGCAAACATGTTTCACTATAAAACAACAAAAATACTGCACTCTGAACCACACAACTTTCCTAGACAACGCAAGAAATGTCAACTTCAATATGTGATGTAGTTTTAGTGTAATTTGCAGCAGTTGTTGGTAAGTAATGAATGTGCTAGGTTCTAGATTAACTTCCTCAACCTTTAAGTGGTTTAGGATTTGAAGACAGGTATGGAACAATCTCCATAACAGTTTGACAGGTCTGGGAAAGTGCCTGAGGGCACATCTGTGTGCTGTGTCAGGGAGAGGGACAGAGATGGCCCCTTAGTGGGGAATATGTGACAGAGGGGCTGCTGAACAGTGGGAGAGGTGTGCGTGTCCATTAGTTGTGATGAGTGAACAACCGTTACCTTGGCTTCGATGACAGCCTCGGTACATGCCTGTAGCATGGTCAGGTGATGAGCGAACACCAGGAACTTTAACTTCTCAGTCTCCAGCAGCATCTTTATGTAGTCTTTCACTGCTCCGGCCTATAGGAGGAGACCACAGAGGGGCCAATAGAAATGCAACAACAACATATTAGAATGCATCTCTATGCGAAGGCCATACAGGGGAAATCAACCACAGGAAGGAAGGGAATGAATTGCTATGAGACACATACTCAAGACTTCACATATATTTGTCTTGAAGGACCACATATACGATACACCCCCAATCGACAGTCCTGTCCTGCTGTCCACATGCCACACACCTCCTGGACTTCAGACCTCTCTCTCACCAGTCTCACCAGTCTCTCACCAGTCTCTCACTCTCTCACCAGTCTCTCTCACCAGTCTCTCACCAGTCTCTCACCAGTCTCTCTCACCAGTCTCTCACCAGTCTCTCACCAGTCTCTCCTCGCTCACCTAGAGACTTGGACTGTTAATTATCAGAAGGCCTTTCCTCTCAGAGGGAGGATAATGAAAGTAGGTCTAAGCAGGTCTAGCTAGAAGCCCCCTCCTCCATCTGCTGATGGGAACTTCTCATTACTGGGTTGCTGGGTTGCTTTTAACTCTGCAGACGTTTAATTAGTGCAACACAAACTTCCTGTCCACTGAAGCAGTGATATGTTATCTCTCTTTAAAGTCCATCATCAGAGGCAGCAGGGTCTCTGGGTAATTGGGAGCATCTGCTGCTGCTGGTAGACGGGGTAAAAATAAAAACCCTGTCCCCTTTTTTTTCACACTGCCAAACTCGGTCCCAACATGACACCCTATTCCTATGTAGTGCACTACTTTTGACCAAGGCCCATAGAGCTCTGGTAAAAAGTAGGGCACAATGTAGGAATAGGGTGCCATTTGGGATGCATCCATGGTCCACTCGCCAGGCATTCACATACGCTTCAGAAGTGACACGAGATGTGTGTGTGTGTGTGTGTGTGTATCCACTCACCCCCCCAAAAAAGTTATTTTCTGTCAGTGTGTGTGTGTAGCGGCAGCCAACCAAAAGGGCGAGGAAATGAGACAGGAAGATGACGCGTCTACAGCGACGCAACGGTGAACTTTAATCAAGCGGAGGAAGGGAAACTGAGAGGAACCAATCAGCAAACAAGACGGAGCGAAACAAGCCAACCGGTGAGGAAGGATTCCTCCGTTGATTTACGTTGAGCAGGCGGAGGCCGTCTGAGGCTTTGTTAACCTTGGTGTCGGGATCCTTTCTACAGAGGAGCCTGGGTCATGTTCAGTTAGACACCAAACAAAAAGTAAAACGGTCTAAAACGGAGCGAAAGAGGTGGAGGTACTATCTGTGCTTGTTTTCTGTTTTCTGTTGAAAAACTTTTGTATCCTGCGTACCAAGTCGGCTTCCTTCACCTAAAGTCACCTGGAAGTTAACGGCTGACATTCTTGCCTGGTGGCAGTACCATGGCAACCACATCAGAAGTAACACCTTGGAAAGGTTCCGCTATATTTGGGTTCGGTCTGCTGTGAAAAAACGGAGAAATTGAAAGGCCACAGTTATGGCTGTCCAGAGTTATGATGGCCAGCCAGAATGCTTTCACTAAGGGGTGGCAGATCTTCACTCTGTTCCCATGGCGATGCGCTCTGAGTAATGTGAAGCATAATAACCTATGGGAGGGAGGGCCTTGCATCTGAGGAGAAGAAAAAAAACATGCTTCTCACCTTTTGACATCACCCTTCAACAAAGAACCTCTCTGCCGAGAGAGAGAGAGAGAGAGAGAGAGAGAGAGAGAGAGAGAGAGAGAGAGAGAGAGAGAGAGAGAGAGACACAGAGAGAGAGAGAGCGAGAGAGACAGAGAAAGAGAGAGAGGGAGAGCGAGACCGAGAGCGAGAGTGACAGAGAGCGAGAGACCCTTTTCTAGAACGGTGCAGAAGTGCTGGGCCAGGAGGGGGTTAGGTGCCTGTGTGTGTATAAACACTGTACCTTAGCGATGGCGGTCTGTTTGTACATGCGTGTCACGAGCCCCATGACTTCAGTGAAGGGGTTGTCCGTGGCAGAGACCCCCGAACCCATCGTCCTCATCAGGCGCTCCCACTCCTCCAAGCTGCCGCTCGCCTCCTGCACACACACACACACACACACACGTCAAAAGGCCTGTCTCTTTCTTTCTCTTTCCCCTCTTCTCTGTTTGCTATAAGGGCAGAACATGTTGCTATGGATGGTACCCTACTTTTCCGCCTTCAGGTGGAGAGAAAGGAGGGAGAAAACGAAAGACAAGACAATTCCCAAAGACGCTTCGCTTCTCCTCTCCCTCCCCTCCCCTCCTCTCCTCCCTCTCCTCCTCTCCCTCTCCCTCTCCTCTCCTCTCCTCTCCTCTCCCTCCTCTCCTCTCCTCTCCTCTCCTCTCCTCTCCCTCCTCCCCTCCCCTCCCCTCCCCTCCCCTCCCCTCCCCTCCCCCTCTCTCCCTCTCCTCACGTCAGTAGTGCCTAGGTAGGTCACATGGGCTAGCCCAATTATAGCTGGATTGTGACAAGGGGATGTTGAAGATGGAGAACACACTATCCCAATACAATAAATCACACACAGTCTGTTCTCAAGGTGAAACACAATGAGTATTTAGGGGAGTTACTGTAGAACGGCAGTATGAAGGAGTATTTAGGGGAGTTACTGTAGAACGGCAGTATGAAGGAGTATTTGGGGGAGTTACTGTAGAAAGGCAGTATGAAGGAGTATTTAGGGGAGTTACTGTAGAACGGCAGTATGAAGGAGTATTTGGGGGAGTTACTGTAGAAAGGCAGTATGAAGGAGTATTTAGTTACTGGAACGTTGAAGGGTATTTAGGGGAGTTACTGTAGAAAGGCAGCATGAAGGAGTATTTAGGGAGTTAGCAGCTACTGTAGAACGGCAGTAGGAAGAGCTCTGAGAAGACAACACATACAGTGCCTTGCGAAAGTATTCGGCCCCCTTGAACTTTGCGAACTTTTGCCACATTTCAGGCTTCAAACATAAAGATATAAAACTGTATTTTTTTGTGAAGAATCAACAACAAGTGGGACACAATCATGAAGTCGAACGACATTTATTGGATATTTCAAACTTTTTTAACAAATCAAAAACTGAAAAATTGGGCGAGGTTCTTGGTCACCTCCCTAACCAAGGTCCTTCTCCAGATCTGTGCCTCGACACAATCCTGTCTGGGAGCTCTATGGACAACTCCTGTGCCTCGACACAATCCTGTCTGGGAGCTCTATGGACAACTCCTGTGCCTCGACACAATCCTGTCTGGGAGCTCTATGGACAACTCCTGTGCCTCGACACAATCCTGTCTGGGAGCTCTATGGACAACTCCTGTGCCTCTGACATCCTGTCTGGGAGCTCTATGGACAACTGTGTGCCTCTCCAAATCCTGTTTGGGACCAATGGAAACTTACCACATGTGGACTCTATGGACAACTCCTGTGCCTCTGAAACATCTCAAGGACCTGATCAATGGACAGGATGTGCCTCTCCAAATCATTTCAACCAATTGAATTTACCATATGTATGAAAATAAAGTATTTGTTTTTAAACTTTTGCAAACATTTCAAAAAATGTAACAGGATGCAGCGGAGTCTCATAGCAAATTGTGATGTCTGAATTATGTGGTATTGTGATGTCATTATGGGGTATTGTGATGTCATTATGGGGTATTGTGATGTCATTATGGGGTATTGTGATGTCATTATGGGGTATTGTGATGTCATTATGGGGTATTGTGATGTCATTATGGGGTATTGTGATGTCATTATGGGGTATTGTGATGTCATTATGGGGTATTTTGTGTAGATTGCTGAGGATTCAAAAAAAATGTAATCGATTTTAGAATAAGGCTGTAACGTAACAAAATGTGGAAAAATTCAGGGGGTCTGAATACTTTCTGAATGCACCATACATGCATAAATTAATTATTTCATTCACACTGACTGCATACATACAGTCCTTAAATTAGCCAGCCAGTGGAGAGCGTAGGCTGAGGAGTGTGTGTGTGTGTGTGTGTTGACAGCATGTGATTTGAGTGCAGCAGCAGGTGAGGTCTCTTTGTACTGCGAGAGAGAGAGAGAGAAAGAAAGAGAGAATCAGAGAGAGAGAGAGAGACAGAAAGAATCAGAGAGAGAGAGAGAGATCACAGCGAGAGAGATCACAGAGAGAAAGAGAGATCATAGAGAGAGAGAAAAGAGGGAATGTGCGGGCCATGTATTCCTCTGGCTGACAGAGGTAACAGAGGATGAGTTCTACCTCATTACTTCAGCCTTATACAAAGAGGAGAGGAGCGTAGCACACAGAGTTTAGAGCTCACCGAGTAACGTTTACACACTAGAGAGCTCACACAGAGGCTAGCGGAGAGTGAAGCTTACAGAGTAGTTTACACACTACTAGAGAGCTCACAGAGGCTAATTAAGAGATTATGGAGTTCACACAGAGTTTAGAGCTCACAGGATAGAGAGCTATAGAGCTTACAGGGTATAGAGCTCACAGAGTTTACACACTAGACTAGAGAGCTAGTTCAGAGATTATAGAGTTCACACTTAGTTTATAGAGCACACAGAGTTTAGAGCTCACAGGGTAGAGCTATAGAGCTCACAGGATATAGAGATCACAGAGTTTAGAGCTCACAGGATAGAGAGCTATAGAGCTTACAGGGTATAGAGCACACAGAGTTTAGAGCTCACAGGGTAGAGCTATAGAGCTCACAGGATATAGAGATCAGAGTTTAGAGCTCACAAGATATAGAGCTCACAGGGTACAGAGCTATAGAGATCACAGGATATAGAGATCACCGAGTTTAGAGCTCACAAGATATAGAGCTCACAGGGTACAGAGCTATAGAGCTCACAGTGTACAGAGGTATATGGGATGGGGCCACAGTGTCTCCTGACCCCTCCTGTCTCAGCCTCCAGTATTTATGCTGCAGTAGTTTGTGTCGGGAGGCTAGGGTCAGTCTGTTATATCTGGAGTACTTCTCCCGTCTTATCCGGTGTCCTGTGTGAATTTAAGTATGCTCTCTCTAATTCTCGCTCTTTCTTTCTCTCTCTCTCTTTCGGAGGACCTGAGCCCTAGGACCATGCCTCAGGACTACCTGGCCTGATGACTCCTTGCTGTCCCCAGTCCACCTGGTCGTGCTGCTGCTCCAGTTTCAACTGTTCTGCCTGCGGCTATGGTACCCTGACCTGTTCACCGGACGTGCTACCTGTCCCAGACCTGCTGTTCTCAACTCTCTAGAGACAGCAGGAGCGGTAGAGATCCTCTCAATGATCGGCTATGAAAAGCCAACTGACATTTACTCCTGAGGTGCTGACCTGTTGCACCATCGACAACTACTGTGATCATTATTATTTGACCCTGCTGGTCATTTATGAACATTTGAACATCTTGGCCATGTTCTGTTATAATCTCCACCCGGCACAGCCAGAAGAGGACTGGCCACCCCTCATAGCCTGGTTCCTCTCTAGGTTTCTTCCTAGATTCTGGCCTTTCTAGGGAGTTTTTCCTAGCCACCGTGCTTCTACACCTGCATTGCTTGCTGTTTGGGGTTTTAGGCTGGGTTTCTGTACAGCACTTTGAGATATCAGCTGATGTAAGAAGGGCTTTATAAATCAATTTGATTTGAGGTATAGAGCTCACAGGGTAGAGAGGTATAGAGCTCACAGGGTATAGAGCTCACAGGGTAGAGCGGTATAGAGCTCACAGGGTAGAGAGCTCACAGGGTAGAGCGGTATAGAGCTCACAGGATAGAGCGGTATAGAGCTCACAGGGTAGAGAGGTATAGAGCTCACAGGGTAGAGAGCTCTAGAGCTCACAGGGTAGAGCGGTATAGAGCTCACAGGGTAGAGAGCTCACAGGGTAGAGCGGTATAGAGCTCACAGGATAGGCGGTAGAGAGCTCACAGGGTAGAGAGGTATAGAGCTCACAGGGTAGAGAGCTCTAGAGCTCACAGGGTAGAGCGGTATAGAGCTCACAGGGTAGAGAGCTCACAGGGTAGAGCGGTATAGAGCTCACAGGGTAGGAGCTCAGGGTAGGGTATAGAGCTCACAGGGTAGAGAGCTCACAGGGTAGAGCGGTATAGAGCTCACAGGGTAGAGAGCTCACAGGGTAGAGAGCTCACAGGGTAGAGCGGTATAGAGCTCACAGGGTAGAGAGCTCACAGGGCAGAGCGGTATAGAGCTCACAGGGTAGGAGAGCTCACAGGGTAGAGCGGTATAGAGCTCACAGGGTAGAGAGCTCACAGGGTAGAGCGGTATAGAGCTCACAGGGTAGAGAGCTCACAGGGTAGAGCGCTATAGAGCTCACAGGGTAGAGAGCTCACAGGGTAGAGCGGTATAGAGCTCACAGGGTAGAGAGCTCACAGGGTAGAGCGGTATAGAGCTCACAGGGTAGAGAGCTCACAGGGTAGAGAGCTCACAGGGTAGAGAGGTATAGAGCTCACAGGATAGAGCGGTATAGAGCTCACAGGGTAGAGAGCTGAGTATACTGTCCACAGAGCTCATCGTGGTTAAAAGAGTCCACAAAATGCAGATATGATGGAAATAAAGTTCAATGAAATAGAAATGAACTGGCGAATGTTTGAATATGCATTCAGTTTTATAGAACAGACAGCGAGTGCTGATCAGTATGAAAGGCTACTTTACTTATGAACGGAAAAGGGCAAGACTGAAATAAAAACCATATGGCAATGGGAGATAAAATGATAACTAGTGTAAATTAGATACTATTGCCGAGCAACAGGATGGGAGAGCAAGAGAGGGAGGGTGGGGGAGTGTGAGAGAGAGAGATATGATAATGAGGGGATATTTTCAGAATATTTAGCACCCAGTCTCCCCTCTGCCTAGCACCCAGTCTCCCCTCTGCCTAGCACCCAGTCTCCCCTCTGCCTAGCACCCCGTCTCCCCTCTGCCTAGCACCCAGTCTCCCCTCTGCCTAGCACCCCGTCTCCCCTCTGCCTAGCACCCCGTCTCCCCTCTGCCTAGCACCCCGTCTCCCCTCTGCCTAGCACCCCGTCTCCCCTCTGCCTAGCACCCAGTCTCCCCTCTGCCTAGCACCCAGTCTCCCCTCTGCCTAGCACCCCGTCTCCCCCTCTGCCTAGCACCCCGTCTCCCCTCTGCCTAGCACCCCGTCTCCCCTCTGCCTAGCACCCCGTCTCCCCTCTGCCTAGCACCCCGTCTCCCCTCTGCCTAGCACCCCGTCTCCCCTCTGCCTAGTACCCCGTCTCCCCTCTGCCTAGCACCCTGTCTCCCCTCTGCCTAGCACCCAGTCTCCCCTCTGCCTAGCACCCCGTCTCCCCTCTGCCTAGCACCCCGTCTCCCCTCTGCCTAGCACCTCTCCCCCTGCCTTAGCACCCAGTCTCCCTCTGCCTAGCACCCAGTCTCCCCTCTGCCTGAGCACCCGACTCTCCCCTCTGCCTGCACCCCGAACCTCCCCTCTGCCTAGCACCCCACTGTCTCCCCTCTGCCTTAGCACCCCGTCTCCCCTCTGCCTAGCACCCACTGTCTCCCCTCTGCCTAAGCACCCCGCCTGCCTCCCCTCTGCCTAGCACCCCGTCTCCCCTCTGCCAAAGACCCTGGGAGGGACTGCCTAGCACCCCGTCTCCCCTCTGCCTAGCACCCCGTCTCCCCTCTGCCTAGCACCCCGTCTCCCCTCTGCCTAGCACCCCGAGAGGGACTGCCTAGCACCCCGTCTCCCCTTGCCTAGCAACCCGTCTCCCCTCTGCCTAGCACCCCGTCTCCCCCTCTGCCTAGCACCCCGAGAGGGACAGCCTAGCACCCCGTCTCCCCTCTGCCTAGCACCCCGTCTCCCCTCTGCCTAGCACCCACTGTCTCCCCTCTGCCTAAGACCCTGAGTCTCCCCTCTGCCAGCACCCACTGTCTCCCCTTGCCTAGCACCCAGTCTCCCCTCTGCCTTAGCACCCAGTCTCCCAGTCCCACTGTCTCCTCTGCCTTACCCAGTCTCCCCTCTGCCTAGCACCCAGTCTCCCCTCTGCCTTAGCACCCAGTCTCCCCTCTGCCTAACATCCCTAGCACCCCAGTCTCCCCTCTGCCTAAAGACCCCGTCTCCCCTCTGCCTAACCCCGAACCCCTGGGAGTCCGACCGTCCAGTCCCAGCGTGTCTCCTGTTACCAAAGACTGTTTGCCCGTCTGTCTGTCCGTTACCTTGGAACCTTTGGGAGGTCAGAAGGGGATGTCCCACTGTCGTATTTTACCAAGCTGGGGAGGACCTGGACCTTCAGCCTCCATCATGATTTCACTGAGACCTGGTGGAGTTCCTCTAGATGAGGGCACCACGACTGTCCCACTGTCTCCTGTTACCAAAGAACCTGGGAGGGACAGACAATAACAGTCCCACTGTCTCCTGTTACCAAAGAACCTGGGAGGGACAGACAATAACAGTCCCACTGTCTCCTGTTACCAAAGACCCTGAGAGGGACAGACAATAACAGTCCCACTGTCTCCTGTTACCAAAGACCCTGGGAGGGACAGACAATAACAGTCCCACTGTCTCCTGTTGCCAAACAACCTGAGAGGGACAGACAATAACAGTCCCACTGTCTCCTGTTACCAAAGACCCTGAGAGGGACAGACAATAACAGTCCCCACTGTCTCCTGTTTACCAAACAACCTGAGAGGGACAGACAATAACAGTCCCACTGTCTCCTGTTACCAAACAACCTGAGAGGGACAGACAATAACAGTCCCACTGTCTCCTGTTACCAAACAACCTGAGAGGGACAGACAATAACAGTCCCACTGTCTCCTGTTACCAAAGAACCTGGGAGGGACAGACAATAACAGTCCCACTGTCTCCTGTTACCAAACAACCTGGGAGGGACAGACAATAACAGTCCCACTGTCTCCTGTTACAAAAGAACCTGAATGAGGGACAGACAATAGTGAGTGAGTCCCACTGTCTCCTGTTACCAAACAACCTGAGAGGGACAGACAATAACAGTCCCACTGTCTCCTGTTACCAAAGACCCTGGGCCCCTGTCTCCTGTTACCAAAGAACCTGGGAGGGACAGACAATAACAGTCCCACTGTCTCCTGTTACCAAAGACCCTGGGCCCCTGTCTCCTGTTACCAAAGAACCTGGGAGGGACAGACAATAACAGTCCCACTGTCTCCTGTTACCAAAGACCCGGAGAGGGACAGATCATAAACAGTCCCACTGTCTCCTGTTACCCAAGACCCTGAGAGGGACAGACAATAACAGTCCCACTGTCTCCTGTTACCAAAGACCCTGGGCCCCTGTCTCCTGTTACCAAAGAACCTGGGAGGGACAGACAATAACAGTCCCACTGTCTCCTGTTACAAAGAACCTGAGAGGGACAGACAATAACAGTCCCACTGTCTCCTGTTACCAAAGAACCTGAGAGGGACAGACAATAACAGTCCCACTGTCTCCTGTTACCAAAGAACCTGAGAGGGACAGACAATAACAGTCCCACTGTCTCCTGTTACCAAACACCCTGAGAGGGACAGACAATAACAGTCCCACTGTCTCCTGTTACCAAACAACCTGAGAGGGACAGACAATAACAGTCCCACTGTCTCCTGTTACCAAACAACCTGAGAGGGACAGACAATAACAGTCCCACTGTCTCCTGTTACCAAACAACCTGAGAGGGACAGACAATAACAGTCCCACTGTCTCCTGTTACCAAAGAACCTGGGAGGGACAGACAATAACAGTCCCACTGTCTCCTGTTACCAAAGAACCTGGAGGGACAGACAATGGTCCCACTGTCTCCTGTTACCAAACAACCTGAGAGGGACAGACAATAACAGTGTCTCCTGTTACTGTCTCCTGTTACAAAGACCAGTCCCCTGTCTCCTGTTACCAAAAGAACCTGAGGAATGGACAGACAATAACAGTCCCACCATCTCCTGTTACCAAAGCCCTGGGCCCCTGGTCTCCAGGTTACCAAAGAACCTGGGAGGGACAGACAATGACAGTCCCACTGTCTCCTGTTACCAAATAGACCCTGGAAGGGACAGATGGCATAAACAGTCCCACTGTCTCCTGTTACCCAAGACCCTGGAGGGACAGACAATAACAGTCCCACTGTCTCCTGGATTACCAAAGACCCTAGGCCCCTGTCTCCTGTTACCAAAGAACCTGAGGAGGGACAGACAATAACAGTCCCACTGTCTCCTGTTACCAAAGAACCTGAGAGGAGCAGACAATAACAACACCCTTACTGTCTGATCCTGTTACTGACCCTTGTCTCCAACCAAAGAACCTGGAGGACAATAACAGTCCCACTGTCTCCTGTTACCCCTAAAGACCAGAGGGTTATAATGGGTTATAATGAGTCAGTGTGTCAGTCCCAACACTGTTACTCTGCTGTTACCAAAGACCCTGAGAGGGACAGACACCAGGGTTTGGGTCAGTGTGTCTGTCTGCTGCAGTAACAACACTGTCATTACTGCTACTGATCCCAGAGAGGGATGTACACACTGCTGTTTGTCATTTTGGGAGAAGTAGCATTTTCACCATGACAATGGTCATTATTACACACTGTGGTTTGTATGTGTGTATAATGTATGTATGTATGTATGTATGTGTGTGTGTAGGGTGTTACCTGTAGTGGGCGTTACAACACTGTTATTACTGCGTGTCCTCCACGTTAAACATCCTAGGAGAGAGGTTATAATGGGTGTAATGAGTCTGTGGAAACATAATAAATGTTATGTACTGTGTGATGAGTGAGATGTGTGACAGAGAGGGTGTATAAGGGTATAATGGGTCTGTGTGTGTGTGTGTGTGTTACCTGTGTGCTACTGATCCCCTGTGTGAACAGAGAGGGTGTAATGTGTGTGTGAGTCTGTGAGTGAGCGTGTGTGAGAGAGATGTGTTCTGCCCCCCCTCCATTCTAACCATCATCACTCTTCAAGGCACTAAACGGAACATTTCTACCATGATGATAATAATGGACAATTATTCAAATGGAGCTTTTCAGGCAGCAGCCATGTGAATAACTACAGCCACTGTGAATAACTACAGCCACTGTGAATAACTACAGCCACTGTGAATAATGGGTACAGCCACTGTGAGCAGCCCGTAATAACTCAGCCACTGTGATAACTACAGCACTGTTAACCACTGTGAATCCTCATATAACACTGCAGCAGCCCAGTGGAGCCAAGAATACTCTGCTGTTACAGAATACTCTGCTGTTACAGAATACTCTGCTGTTACAGAATACTCTGCTGTTACAGAATACTCTGCTGTTACAGAATACTCTGCTGTTACAGGGTACTCTGCTGTTACAGAATACTCTGCTGTTACAGAATACTCTGCTGTTACAGAATACTCTGCTGTTACAGAATACTCTGCTGTTACAGAATACTCTGCTGTTACAGAATACTCTGCTGTTACAGAATACTCTGCTGTTACAGAATACTCTGCTGTTACAGGGTACTCTGCTGTTACAGAGACACTCTGCTGTTACAGGGTAATCTCTGCTGTTAAAGATTGACTGCTGCTGTACAGATACTCTGCTGTTACAACTTGCTGTTACAGAATACTCTGCTGTTACAGAATACTATCTGCTGTTACAGAATACTCTGCTGTTAAGAATTTATTGTCATGAATCTTGCTGTTACAGAATACTCTGCTGTTACAGGGTAAAGTCTGCTGTTACAGGGTACTCTGCTGTTACAGGGTACTCTGCTGTTGAAGAATACTCTGCTGTTAGGGGAAATGGAAGGTTTGGTGTCGGGAACAATAGGGTGTGGGTGGAAGGAAGGGAGGATGCTGGTTCTCTGGCACGGGCTCTGTGGCTGGTGTGTGTGTGTGTGTGTGTCATTTTAAAGTTATAAATACTACAGAAAGAACAGAGCTGCAATGGTTTCAATCAGAGACCATCTGTACTTCCTACCAATCACAGCCCTTCCCATGCTTCCTCTAGGTTTCCTCTGCAGACAGGTTCAATGCAGATCTGTGACGTACTGAAGGAATGATAGGATCCCAGCGAGCCAAGCTGGTTCAAACGTCAGAATAGGACAGAAATGTGTGATCGGGGGATGGCGTGTGTTTGGACCTTCGGGGGGAACCGTACAAGTCCTCTGGCCGTCCCAGGGCCGGGGTGCCCGTCAGTAGGATGGCCCGCCCACTGGCGTTTTGGATGAGTGGTACCAGTATCCTAGACCTGGCTGCGTTCCTGGACTTGAGGTAGTGGGACTCATCCACCACCACCACATTAAACCTCTGTCTGGTCAGAGCCTCCACCAGGGGCGTGCATCTGTGGTGAGCACACTTTTACTGTTACCTTACTGCTACTGATCCCCCTATATAACACACAGAGGGTTATAATGGGTTATAATGGGTGTGTGGTTAGCAGCCCGTAACTTAACACTGGGTTACCTTACTGCTACTGATCCCCCTATATAACACACAGAGAGGGTTATAATGGGTTATAATGAGTCTGTGGTGAGCAGGGTTAGACCGTAACCCAACACTGTTACCTTACTGCTACTGATCCCCCTATATAACACACAGAGGGTTATAATGGGTTATAATGGGTCTGTGGTGAGCAGCCCGTTACCCAACACTGGGTTACCTTACTGCTACTGATCCCCTATATAACACACAGAGAGGGTTATAATGGGTTATAATTAGTCTGTGGGTTAGCAGTGTAACCCAACACTGTTACCTTAGGGCTAGCTGTGTGGTTATTACACACAGAGGGTTATAGAGTGTTATAATGGGTCTGTGGTTAGCAGTGTAACCCAACACTGTTACCTTACTGCTACTGATCCCCTATATAACACACAGGTTTATAATGGGTTATAATGAGGGTCTGTGGTGAGCAGGGTTAGACATGGTTAACCCAACACTGTTACCTTAGACATTAGGGTTCCCCTGTATTACACATAGGGTTAGGGTTATAGAGGTTATAATGGGTTATAGAGTGTTCTTAATGGGTCATTAGGGTTAGACCAGCCCGTTAACTGGTTAGGGTTATAGGGTTAGCCTCTGTAGAGTGGACAGAGACATTAGGGATTATCAATAATCTTAACAGTGAAAACATTGACTGCTGCTGTACTGATACTGTCAGGGTTGAACTAAATTGATTGAGGTTAGACATTAGGGTTAGCAGTGTGGTTAAAGGGTTCATTTAGCAGGAATGAAAATATCATTAGGGTTTGTGGTTTTACAATTTTAAACTGCAGGTTAACATTTATTGTCATGAGTCTTGTCCAGGAGGCAGAACTGAAAGATCTCATTTAGGGTTAGACCAGTGCAAAGTCAACATTAGGGTTACTATGTTGTTAAAATCATTAGGGTTAAAAATGAGCTTTTTTAGGGTTAATTGAAGGTTATAGTTAGACATTAGGGTTAGACATTAAGGTTAGACATTAGGGTTAGACATTAGGGTTAGACATTAGGGTTAGACATTAGGGTTAGACATTAGGGTTAGCAGTGTGGTTAGGGTTAGACATTAGGGTTAGACATTAGGGTTAGACATTAGGGTTAGACATTAGGGTTAGACATTAGGGTTAGACATTAGGGTTAGACATTAGGGTTAGCAGTGTGGTAGGTTAGACATTAGGGTTAGTAGTGTGGTTAGGGTTAGACATTAGGGTTAGCAGTTAGACATTAGGGTTAGACATTAGGGTTAGGGGTTAGGTTAGACATTAGGGTTAGACATTAGGGTTAGACATTAGGGTTAGCAGTGTGGTTAGGGTTAGACATTAGGGTTAGCAGTGTGGTTAAGGTTAGACATTAGGGTTAGCAGTGTGGTTAGGGTTAGACATTAGGGTTAGCAGTGTGGTTAAGGTTAGGGTTAGACATTAGGGTTAGCAGTGTGGTTAGGGTTAGACATTAGGGTTAGCAGTGTGGTTAAGGTTAGACATTAGGGTTAGCAGTGTGGTTAGGGTTAGACATTAGGGTTAGCAGTGTGGTTAGGGTTAGACATTAGGGTTAGCAGTGTGGTTAAGGTTAGACATTAGGGTTAGCAGTGTGGTTAAGGTTAGACATTAGGGTTAGCAGTGTGGTTAGGGTTAGACATTAGGGTTAGCAGTGTGGTTAAGGTTAGACATTAGGGTTAGCAGTGTGGTTAAGGTTAGACATTAGGGTTAGCAGTGTGGTTAAGGTTAGAAATTAGGGTTAGCAGTGTGGTTAAGGTTAGAAATTAGGGTTAGCAGTGTGGTTAAGGTTAGACATTAGGGTTAGCAGTGTGGGTTAGGGTTAGGTTACATTAGGGTTAGCAGTGTGGTTAAGGTTAGACATTAGGGTTAGGGTTAGACAGTGTGGTTAAGGTTAGACATTAGGGTTAGCAGTGTGGTTAGGGTTAGACATTAGGGTTAGCAGTGTGGTTAAGGTTAGACATTAGGGTTAGCAGTGTGGTTAAGGTTAGACATTAGGGTTAGCAGTGTGGTTAAGGTTAGACATTAGGGTTAGCAGTGTGGTTAAGGTTAGACATTAGGGTTAGCAGTGTGGTTAAGGTTAGGGTTAGACATTAGGGTTAGCAGTGTGGTTAAGGTTAGACATTAGGGTTAGCAGTGTGGTTAAGGTTAGACATTAGGGTTAGCAGTGTGGTTAAGGTTAGGTTTAAGAGTTGATGACTTTGTGGCTGTGCTAGTTAGTGACCACTCTGCAGAGGTGCCTCTAGAAAAAACTAAAAACATTAACCTGCATTTTAACAGGTGGAGAACTTCAGTAGGGAAACCAGGACCACAACCAAGCAGCGCAGGAAAAGCAGACCTGAGTCCAGGTGAAGTTAACATGGGGTAACGTACAGCGTGTCACTCTTGGTCTCCACCAGGTTGATATCTCCAGGGTTGAGCTCAGGGATCCACCTCTCCATCTCCTCGATCCAGGGGTACTTTAGAGAGGAGGGCACCACGATGAGCAGAGGCCACTCCTGTCTGTAGGCGTAGGCCACAGAGATCGCCTGCACCGTCTTCCCTAGACCCATCTGGAAGAGAGGATTAACAGTACAATGTGGAGGATGAAAACAATGATGGATGTATATAATCCATGAAAACTCATTTCAAAAACAAAACAAACCGAACACAATCATTGCCTGGCTCAAAGTAAGCATGTGATGGAATGTTCCTGACATTCTGAGACACCAATACATTCTAGAATGACTTTATGTCAAAAATGATTACATGGCTAGGAAGGTTTCTTAAACTTGACGAATTAATTCAGAGGGAAGCATAGCATATATTATTTGAGGAAAATAGATTTGATAGGACTGGGGAGTTGGGTTGTGTGTGTGCCTCAGGGCTTACCTCATCTGCGATCATACACCTGAAACAGAGAAGAGAACGACGGGGGTTGAGAGTGGAGGACATAGAATACTTCATGTAGTCACGCAATATTGCACTAGCAATCAAATCAAAATGGATTGGTCACATGCGCCGAATACAACAGGTGTAGACTTTACCGTGTAATGCTCGTTTACGAGCCCTTCCCAACAACGCAGTTTAAAAATAATAATACAAATTCAAAATTGTAACACAAGAGAAATACAATTAAATACACAAGAATGGAGTTATACAGAAAGTATCAGATCAATGTGGAGCTATATACAGGAAGTACCAGTACCAGATCAATGTGGAGCTATACACAGGAAGTACCAGTACCAGATCAATGTGGAGCTATATACAGGAAGTACCAGTACCAGATCAATGTGGAGCTATATACAGGAAGTGCCAGTACCAGATCAATGTGGAGCTATACACAGGAAGTACCAGTACCAGATCAATGTGGAGCTATATACAGGAAGTGCCAGTACCAGATCAATGTGGAGCTATATACAGGAAGTACCAGTACCAGTACCAGATCAATGTGGAGCTATATACAGGAAGTACCAGTACCAGATCAATGTGGAGCTATATACAGGAAGTGCCAGTACCAGATCAATGTGGAGCTATACACAGGAAGTACCAGTACCAGATCAATGTGGAGCTATATACAGGAAGTGCCAGTACCAGATCAATGTGGAGCTATATACAGGAAGTACCAGTACCAGTACCAGATCAATGTGGAGCTATATACAGGAAGTACCAGTACCAGATCAATGTGCAGCTATATACAGGAAGTACCAGTACTAGATCAATGTGCAGCTATATACAGGAAGTACAGTACCAGATCAATGTGGAGCTATATACAGGAATACCAGTACTAGATCAATGTGCAGCTACATACTGGAAGTACCCGTACCAGATCAATGTGGAGCTATATACAGGAAGTACCAGATCAATGTGGAGCTATATACAGGAAGTACCAGTACCAGATCAACGTGCAGAGGTACGAGGTATTTGAGGTAGATATGTATATGAAGGCAGGGTAAAGTGACTAGGCGTCAGGATAGATAATAATAAGGTATTTGAGGTAGATATGTAGATGAAGGCAGAGTAAAGTGACTAGGCATCAGGATAGATAATAATAATAAGGTATTTGAGGTAGATATGTACATGAAGTCAGGGTAAAGTGACTAGGCATCAGGATAGATAATAATAATAAGGTAATTGAGGTAGATATGTATATGAAGGCAGGGTAAAGTGAACAGGCATCAGGATAGATAATAATAATAAGGTAATTGAGGTAGATATGTATATGAAGGCAGGGTAAAGTGAACAGGCATCAGGATAGATAATAATAAGGTATTTGAGGTAGATATGTACATGAAGGCAGGGTAAAGTGACTAGGCATCAGGATAGATAATAATAAGGTATTTGAGGTAGATATGTATATGAAGGCAGGGTAAAGTGAACAGGCATCAGGATAGATAATAATAAGGTATTTGAGGTAGATATGTATATGAAGGCAGGGTAAAGTGACTAGACATCAGATAATAAAGATATGTACATAAGGCAGGGTAAAGTGACTAGACATCAGGATAGATAATAATAAGGTATTTGAGGTAGATATGTACATGAAGGCAGGGTAAAGTGACTAGACATCAGGATAGATAATAATAAGGTATTTGAGGTAGATATGTAGATGAAGGCAGGGTAAAGTGACTAGACATCAGGATAGATAATAATAAGAAGGTATTTGAGGTAGATATGTACATGAAGGCAGGGTAAAGTGACTAGGCATCAGGATAGATAATAATAAGGTATTTGAGGTAGATATGTAGATGAAGGCAGGGTAAAGTGACTAGGCGTCAGGATAGATAATATTAAGAGAAAAATAAAGAACAGAGTAGCAGTAACAGTGATGAGTGTAAAAGTGTGTGTGTGCACGTGCATGTGTGTTTGTGTTGTGTCGGTATGTGTGTGTTAGCATATGTAGTGTATATGAATGTGTGTGGGTTTTGTGTGGGAGTGTCAATTTATTTTTTTATTTTATTTTACCTTTATTTAACTAGGCAAGTCAGTTAAGAACTAATTCTTATTTTCAATGACGGCCTAGGAACAGTGGATTAACTGCCTGTTCAGGGGCGGAACGACAGATTTGTACCTTGTCAGCTCGGGGTTTGAACTTGCAACCTTCCGGTAGTGAGTGAGTATGTATGTACAGTGTCTTCAGGGAGTATTCAGACCCCTGGACCTATTCCACATTTTGTTGTGTTACAGCCTGAATTTCTCTCACCCATCTACACACAATACCCATAATGACAAAGTAAAAACATGTTTTTAGAAAGTTGCTAATTTACTGAAAATTAAATACAGAAATATCAAAATGTATTCACACCCCTTTGCTATGACACTCCCAATTGAGCTCAGGTGCATCCAATTTCCTTTGATCAACGATGAGACGTCACCACAACTTGACTGGAGTCCACCTGTGGCCAATTCAATTGTTTGGACATAGAAAGAAACCCACCTGTCTATATAAGGTCCCACAGATGACAGTGCATGTCAGAGCAGGACCTATCCCCTGAAGTCCAGGGAACTGTCCGTAGAGCTCCAAGATAGAATTGTCATGAGGCATATATCTGGGGGAGGGTATAAAACAATTGATTCCAAGAGCACAGTGGTCTCCATCATTGAGAGAATTATGGAACTACCCAGACTCTGTCTACAGCTGGCCCTCTGACCAAACTGAACAACTGGTCAAGAAGGACCTTGGAACTACCCAGACTCTGTCTACAGCTGGCCCTCTGACCAAACTGAACAACTGGTCAAGAAGGACCTTGGAACTACCCAGGCTCTGTCTACAGCTGGCCCTCTGACCAAACTGAACAACTGGTCAAGAAGGACCTTGGAACTACCCAGGCTCTGTCTACAGCTGGCCCTCTGACCAAACTGAACAACTGGTCAAGAAGGACCTTGGTCAGAGAGGTGACCAAGAACTCAATGACCACTGACAAAAGTACAGAGTTCCTTGACTGAGATGGGAGAACATGCCAGAAGAACAACTGTGTATCTACAGCACTTCACCAATCTGGGCTTTATGGGAGAGTTGCCAGACGGAAGCCACTCCTGAAAAAAAAGGCACTTGACAGCACGACTGGAGTTTGCAAAAAGGCACCTGAGACTCAGATCATAAGGAAAAAGATTCTGTGGTCTGATGAGACTGAAATTGAACTCTTCGGCCTGAATGCAAAGCGCTATGTCTGGAGAAAACCAGGAACTGCGCATCACCCGTCTAACACGTTGGTGAGTGTCTTTTAGTGAGTGTCTCTTAGGTGAGTTTGGTGAGCGTCTTTTAGGTCCCCGTTGTTGCTAGTCAACTTTCAGTGGACACCTCCATGAGTGTCTTTCAGAACCCCTCCTAAACCTCACCTGTTTAGGCTGTTGTCAGTGACTCTGTTAGTTCCTTCTGTTTGAGTGACATTCTTGCTGGGGAACGTAACACTAACACAACAAAATGTGGAATAAGTCAAGGGGTATGAATACTTTCTGAAGACCCTGTAGTGTGTATATATATATATATATATATATATATATATAAATAAGTCTAGTGAGTGTGAAGTAACAATATAGCCTAGACTATGGTCCCCATTTCAAACTGAGAATCAAGTTGATATTGCTAAATGTATTATGACATAATCAATATCAGCACAAATAAGAGGTATGATTTCCATTCAGGTCTGTCCATCAGTTGGATACAACAGAGCCACTGCCACTCAAAACATAATCACATCACAGCTTCCTCCCTTTACAATTCTAATTGTAGTAGGTCCACAGATCAATGATGACAGTTTTATTACCCTGCTCACAAGGTTATACGCTGTTAGCCTGTTCCCTCCACCAGCTTTTACAAAACAGGCTTTTATCCACACCTCCCTGTTCATGACGGATTCCACCAACACTCTTTCTAGCATTTATTTTTCAGATAGTAGCTACAGTGCATTCGGAAAGTATTCAGACCCCTTCCCTGTGGATAGAAAACCAAAACATTTCTGCAGCATTGAAGGTCCCCAAGAACACAGTGGCCTCCATCATTCTTAAATGTAAGAAGTTTGGAACCAACAAGACTCTTCCTAGAGCTGGCCTCCCAGCCAAATTGAGCACTCGGGGGAGAAGCGCCTTGGTCAGGGAGGTGACCAAGAACCCAATAGTCACTCTGACAGAGCTCCAGAGTTCTTGTATGGAGATGGGAGAACCTTCCAGAAGGACAACCATCTCTGCAGCACTCCACCAATCAGGCCTTTATGGTAGAGTGGCCAGACGGAAGCCACTCCTCAGTAAAAGGCACATGACAGCCTGCTTGGAATTTGCCAAAAGGCACCTAAAGGACTCTCAGACCGTGAAACAAGATTCTCTGGTCTGATCTGATAAAACTCTTTGGCCTGAATGCCAAGTGTCATGTCTGGAGGAAACCTGGCACCACCCCTACGGTGAAGCATGGTGGTGGCAGCATCATGCTGCGGGGAGGTTTTTCAGCGCCAGGGACTGGGAGACTAGTCAGGATCGAGGGAAAGATGAACAGAGCAAAGTACAGAGAGATCCATGATGAGAACCTGCTCCAGAGTGAAGGTTCAACTTTCAACAGGACAACGATCCTAAGCACACAGCCAAGACAACGCAGGAGTGGCTTCGGGACAAGTCTCTGAATGCTCAAGTGGCCTAGCCAGAGCCAGAGCCCGGACCTGAACCCGATCAAACATCTCTGGGGAGACCTAAAAATAGCTGTGCAGCGACGCTCCCCATACAACCTGACAGAGCTTGAGAGGATCTGCATAGAACAATGGGAGAAACTCCCCAAATACAGGTGTGCCAAGCTTGTAGCGTCATACCCAAGAAGACTCGATGCTGTAATCGCTGCCAAAGGTGCTTCAACAAAGTACTGAGTACTGAATGCTTATGTACATTTGATATTTACGTTTATTTATTTATTTTATACATTTGCAAACATTTCTAAAAATCTGTTTTTGCTTTGTCATTATGGGGTATTGTGGGTAGATTGATGGGGGGGGGGACTATGTAATCAATTTTAGAATAAGTCAAGGGGTCTGAATACTTCCAGAATGCACTGTATATTGAAATAGGTTTTAGGCTTCTCCTAATTATGATTATCATGGCTGTTCGTGGTCGTTTGGGCTTCTTTAGTAGAATGGACTGATTGTAAGTCTCTGTGGATTTTTTATTTTTATTTTACCTTTATTTTACTAGGCAAGTCAGTTAAGAACAAATTCTTATTTTCAATGACGGCCTAGGAACAGTGGGTTAACTGCCTGTTCAGGGGCAGAACGACAAATTTGTACCTTGTCAGCTCGGGGATTCGAACTTGCAACCTTTCGGTTACTAGTCCAACGCTCTAACCACTAGGCTACCCTGCCGCCCCTGTTAAATTACTTGAATGTAAAATGTACCACAGGTAGGCAACACCAGTCTGCAATGATCGTGAGATGTGATATTCAAAATGTAGCCCAGGAAGGTAGAGCTAGTCTGCAATGATCGTGAGATGTGATATTCAAAATGTAGCCCAGGTAGGTAGAGCTAGTCTGCAATGATCGTGACATGTTGTATTCAAAATGTAGCCCAGGTAGGTAGAGCTAGTCTGCAATGATCGTGAGATGTGATATTCAAAATGTAGCCCAGGTAGGTAGAGCTAGTCTGCAATGATCGTGAGATGTGATATTCAAAATGTAGCCCAGGTAGGTAGAGCTAGTCTGCAATGATCGTGAGATGTGATATTCAAAATGTAGCCCAGGTAGGTAGAGCTAGTCTGCAATGATCGTGACATGTGTATTCAAAATGTAGCCCAGGTGTATTCAAATGTAGCCCAGGTAGGTAGAGCTAGTCTGCAATGATCGTGAGATGTGATATTCAAAATGTAGCCCAGGTAGGTAGAGCTAGTCTGCAATGATCGTGACATGGTGTATTCAAAATGTAGCCCAGGTAGGTAGAGCTAGTCTGCAATGATCGTGACATGGTGTATTCAAAATGTAGCCCAGGTAGGTAGAGCTAGTCTGCAATGATCGTGACATGGTGTATTCAAAATGTAGCCCAGGTAGGTAGAGCTAGTCTGCAATGATCGGACATAGGTATTCAAAATGAGCTAGTCTGCTGCAATGATCGTGACATGGTGTATTCAAAATGTAGCCCAGGTAGGTAGAGCTAGTCTACCCATGAGAAAAGCAGTTGTTATCCCCCTCCCTCCCCTTCAGTTGAACAGCATGATTAATGAGCACCTTCCACTGGTGTTTCTTCTAATTGCCAGCCCACTCTGCTCAACCAGCATAATGCATACACACACAATGGGAGTAGAGAGATGGAGAGAGGGAGGGAGAGAGGGAGGGAGGAGAGAGAGAGAGATCGAGAGATAGAGAGAGAGAAAACAGAGGGAGAAAGACAGCGAGAGAGGCTCCTTTCAGCCAGGTGCTTTCCATTTCTCCACGCATTAATCATTCTTCTTTCAATAACCTGGGTGCATCCCAAAAGGCACCCTGTTCCCTATGTAGTGCACTCCTTTTTATCCCAGGCTGTTGTGAAAAGTAATGCACTATAAAGGGAATAGGAGGCCCGTTCAGCAGCTGGTTTCATGGAGGATGCTCTGACTGCCACCGTTGCTTGACAACAGCACGTTGAACAACGTTTTCATGTTATCTGTGAAACCCACCAGCACCAAGATGTCTGTAAACGTAGCTCCTCCTCCCGGGATGGAGGCGGGGTCTTTGACCTTCCACACAATCATTTAAGTCTTTTGTCTTGTCTTCAATGAATGGAGCATAGACTAGACTACTTACACTGAGGCTCATACATTACCATACATTCATATTATTCATGCTTTCTTATCAACGGGCAGGTAGGCTATTTAAGTAGCGGGATGATTTTTCTGGGACCTGTACCGATCTTTTAATATCAACAACCTTACGTTCTTTTTAGTATTACACAGTTATTGATGACTGTATTGTTGGGTTTAGAGTTAACAAAAAATGCATTTCACTGTACTTGTGCATGTGAAAACAATAAAACTTCAACTTTTTCTGAATGGGAACACACCTCACTAATCCTATCAGATCTACAAGCTCTAGGATCATTAAGCGAAGTCATTCACTAGGCCTCTGTCAGCATGAAAATAAAGCTATTTTACATACTTGTCACATTTTCCTCATCACTGCATCGTGATGAATCAGCATTTTGTAATTAATTCAATAATAAGTCTTTATAATTGATGTAGAGCTGTTTCTGCTTAGTCTGGCTCAGCAAAGCAAACGCCTGGCTGACAATTACACCCCCCCATCTCAAATGAAACACTATATATCATACAATAAAGAGGGGGGTAGTTTAAACTTATTTTAAAGTCATATCTTTAAATCTATTGGCTAAGGATGTGACAAATCACACATGACATCCAAACTGAGAATATCATAGGGGACTAGTTGTGTGTTGGGGATCTGTGTTGGGGTCCGGGGATTTGATGCACACATCAATATCGGCTGTGGTATTGAATATCACAGTGATTTTGAAGCTCAGGCAAGAGAAGCAACAACCCAGTCTATCTGTCTATTGATCTGTTGTAACACCAGCGTCGGCGTGGCAACCCTTACAAGTGGCCCCGGCAGACACTTACAATAACGCTTTAGTTAGATGGCATGTGATGTACTTCGCACAACCTTATTCAAATAGAATGTTTAAGCCAACTGACATTATGCCCAAGTGGAATGCAATGGAACTGACATTATGCCCAAGTGGAATGCAATGGAACTGACATTATGCCCAAGTGGAATGCAATGGAACTGACATTATGCCCAAGTGGAATGCAATGGAACTGACATTATGTCCAAGTGGAATGCAATGGAACTGAGCATGCAATGTAACTGACATTATGTCCAAGTGGAATGCAATGTAACTGACATTATGTCCAAGTGGAATGCAATGGAACTGACATTATGCCCAAGTGGAATGCAATGGAACTGACATTATGCCCAAGTGGAATGCAATGGAACTGACATTATGCCCAAGTGGAATGCAATGGAACTGACATTATGCCCAAGTGGAATGCAATGGAACTGACATTATGTCCAAGTGGAATGCAATGGAACTGACATTATGTCCAAGTGGAATGCAATGGAACTGACATTATGTCCAAGTGGAATGCAATGGAACTGACATTATGTCCAAGTGGAATGCAATGGAACTGACATTATGCCCAAGTGGAATGCAATGTAACTGACATTATGCCCAAGTGGAATGCAATGGAACTGACATTATGCCCAAGTGGAATGCAATGGAACTGACATTATGTCCAAGTGGAATGCAATGGAACTGACATTATGCCCAAGTGGAATGCAATGGAACTGGAATGCAATGGAACTGACATTATGCCCAAGTGGAATGCAATGGAACTGACATTATGCCCAAGTGGAATGCAATGGAACTGACATTATGCCCAAGTGGAATGCAATGGAACTGACATTATGCCCAAGTGGAATGCAATGGAACTGACATTATGTCCAAGTGGAATGCAATGGAACTGACATTATGCCCAAGTGGAATGCAATGGAACTGACATTATGTCCAAGTGGAATGCAATGTAACTGACACTACATTATCATAAGTGGAATGCAATGGAACTGACACTGCTCCCAGAACTATCAGGCTCCCAGAACTAATGGAACTGACATTATCAGGCTCCCAATGAACTGACAGGCCCAAGTGGAATGATACTATCATGCCCCAGATAATCAGGCTCCCATTATCAGGCTCCATTAGAATAATGGAACTGACATATCAGGCAATGGATTACTGAATCAGGAACTGACATCCCAGATGCAATGGAACTATCAGGCTCCCAAGATACTATTCCCCCAGATACTATCAGGCTCCCAGATACTATCAGGCCCCAGATACTATCAGGCTCCCCCAGATACTATCAGGCTCCCAGATACTATCAGGCTCCCAGATACTATCAGGCTCCCAGATACTATCAGGCTCCCAGATACTATCAGGCAGATACTATCAGGCTCCCAGATACTATCAGGCTCCCAGATACTATCAGGCTCCCAGATACTATCAGGCTCCCAGATACTATCAGGCTCCCAGATACTATCAGGCTCCCAGATACTATCAGGCTCCCAGATACTATCAGGCTCCCAGATACTATCAGGCTCCCAGATACTATCAGGCTCCCAGCCCTTCTAAATTGCATTACAAATAATAAAATAAATAAATACAAATAATAAATCAAATAAATTGGCATCAACTTCATTCCAAACCAGGCTACATATTGATGCGAGGTGGGCAATCAAACAACCTGATTCTCTATTAGAAGAGTCTGTATAATTTATAACTATTAGCTAGAGTTCTTCAATACAAACATGTCAACCTCTGTCCACGGAGGGTGTCCTAAAAGATTAACCAAACTTGGCAGTCAATGTGTGTGTTGCTCTGATCTGCCTCAGCCTCTGGTCCCACTACAACAACTCCAACACAGCACCTGGCTCTCCTGATCGCTAACAGCTTGCATCACTCGTCTCCATGGAGAGGCCGTACACAGAACCCTACAAAGCCCAGATAGTGTTTACGGTCACATTGATGTCTCCAACATATTGACTGGATGACTCATCCTCACAGTACAGCACTTCTACTGTCCCTGTATTGATCTACTGCTCAGGCTGACTACTCTGACCTGACTGTCCCTGACTGCCTGTCCCCTGGGATTCTTACATCGACTGACTGACTGACTGGCTGACTGACTGGGACGGACTGACGAGTAGTCTGGCTCTGGCTGGCTTTTTCTTCTGCTGCTCACATAGTGTGAGGCTGAGGTGATTCAGGTTACAGGCTTAATACACATTTTAACTATTTTTTTGCTTTTAAAGTAACAATGACTTGGTGAATAAAGTGAGCACAAACTGTGCTTCTGCTTACTATTTGGGGCCTTGGCCAGGTTACTGTACAGTACTTTGTGACAAAGCTGTTTATGTAAAAAGGGCTTGATTCACTAACAACCACCTACCTTCCATTCTTTGATAGGGCGAATTTGACCCCCTCCTTTTGGAATGGCATCAGTCTCTGTTGTAGCTTGTCTGGGAGGACTGACAACTGACTGTCCCATCTCCTGTCAACATGGGAGTTCTGGGGATCACAATCCCTATCCTTTACCTCACTCATGGCCCGTCTTGACTTTTAGATGCCTTTGCAGAGAATGAAGAGAGAGAGCGAAAAAACAACAGTAAGAAGAAAGACCAACCCTGGCTGACAATTAATCATCCGGCCTGGCTTTGGCATTTTGCAAAAAAATTGAGGCACTACTCAAATTTGGCTCCATGTGGGTTCGATTCCCACGGGAGCCAGTATGAAAATGTATGCACCAACTAATGTAAGATGCTATGGATAAGAGCGTCTGCTAAATGACTAAAATGCCTATTTAAAATGCCTTCATGGTGATGCACCATGTCTCAGCTCAACTGTCATCTCAAGGCATGGATTTACCTGCGACAATATCAGGAACAGGCTGCGGAACTGCCACGAGATGACCGCTCCTCTGCTCTTATTGGTAAGGTGCTAAGAGACTGCTGGGTTACCCAGTGCAAGGATATCTGTTAAGGTAAGACAACGAACGAGAAGACTATTGATGCTAGGAAGAATAGGGATAGAGAAGGATGGTTACAAAGGTACTCTGACAAATACGGTTACATTAACTTCCACGGTAACGTTAGCTAACTAGCTAGCTATGCACAGCAAATTCCCATCCACGTTTTTAGCTACAGCTCAACCCACTTCAAATGTACAAGAGATTATACATGCCAAGGCGTTGCACTTGTTAGTTTGAAAAAAATACATTAGTAAGAGGATACAGACCACCAGTGCAGAAATGTTTTGATATAGATTTGCATGTGCAGTAGTTTCGCGGGAAACTTTGACAGCAACTACGTAGTTTGCGTAGCGGATTCCATAGGAGTTGCGTTCAAGATAAGAAGCCTGCAACTTTCTAGAATCTTGACTAAAAAGCTGTTAATTTTTTTTTTTTTAATTCCAACGATACTTCTCTAAGTGATTTCAAATTCATATCAACTTTTCTATCAGACTCAAAAGCATGCTCAATACATCTAATTTTAGTAGTACATGACCCCTACAGTAGAACGATCACTGGACGCTCATCCGGATTTGCTGGGCAGACTGTCAGTCCCGGTGCTTCCTGCTGTACTCTCCAATTTCCCGGATTTGCAGTTTCGTCTTGTGCCGAATGTTAGCCTCGGTCTGTTGCCGCTACACACTGATCTTTTCCGTGGCCACACGCAGCTGTTTTTATAAATCATTCTGTTTTTGTCAACGTTTCTGGTAAGACAACATGTGTTTGTTTCTTCGCACACGTTCTTTGTGGGGATTAACGGTGAATTTGTGTAGTTAGGTTATCAAATGACCATTTTAGTGGCAAATTTAGCTAGCTTAGTTAGCTAACTAGCTAAGGTCGGAATAATTTGTCGAGCTGAAGGGCTACGTTAGCTAACTAGCTTGTTGGCTAGCTAGCTAAACTCAAACGAATTCAAATATCAACTTGGCACAGGTAAGAGTTGCGTTTAGATGGCTTGATTTTAATACAAACAAGTCATTGGTAACGAGCTAGTTAGTTAAAATAGTTAACATTTATCGTGGTTGGCTAACGTACCTAGCTTCCCCCGAAGCAAGGCCTGCTCGTTTGCCTCATCAACAACTAGCTAGCTTTGCAAACTCGCTGTTGGCTAGTTAACAATAGTAACTAGCTAGTTAGCTATGCATTTTTAGACATGCAGGAATGATACCTCTGTACAAACTAAATATGCATGTTTGAAATAACACTGTTCTAGTTAACTCTAGTTGGTAGAACTAAGGAACACTAACGTTATACCCTGCAGTTCGTGCCTTTTGAAGTAACTTTGTTTTCGCGTTAACTGGCAATGGTTCACGTTCACCAGCCTGTATATGTCAGTGTGAGAATAAATAACATGCTAAAATGGTGGAGAGAACAACGTTGCTCCCCAGTCCGAGGTACCTGTTGAGAAAATCCACAAGAGGTGTCCGTTCACGATACACAAACAAAACACTCCTTCACATAGTCCTCGAGCTCTGGTGCAGTTCATAATTGGAGCGTGGACATCTTATTTCAAGGCATGTCATGACGCTAAAGCCCCACTAACTAGTTGGGCTAATTGTGTTTGACATATTCTGCATGACACTTCTCTTCATGTATCATGTTCAGCTGTCCTCATATCGCTTGCTAAATCAAATCAAATCCAATTTTATTTGTCACATACACATGGTTAGCAGATGTTAATGCGAGTGTAGCGAAATGCTTGTGCTTCTAGTTCCGACAATGCAGTGATAACCAACAAGTAATCTAACTAACAATTCTAAAACTACTGTCTTATACACAGTGTAAGGGGATAAAGAATATGTACATAAGGATATATGAGTGAGTGATGGTACAGAGCAGCATACAGTAGATGGTATCGAGTACAGTATATACATATGAGATGAGTATGTAGACAAAGTAAACAAAGTGGCATAGTTAAAGTGGCTAGTGATACATGTATTACATAAGGATGCAGTCGATGATGTAGAGTACAGTATATACGTATGCATATGAGATGAATAATGTAGGGTAAGTAACATTATATAAGGTAGCATTGTTTAAAGTGGCTAGTGATATATTTACATCATTTCCCATCAATTCCCATTATTAAAGTGGCTGGAGTTGGGTCAGTGTCAATGACAGTGTGTTGGCAGCAGCCACTCAATGGTGGCTGTTTAACAGTCTGATAGCCTTGAGATAGAAGCTGTTTTTCAGTCTCTCAGTCCCAGCTTTGATGCACCTGTACTGACCTCGCCTTCTGGATGATAGCGGGGTGAACAGGCAGTGGTTCGGTGGTTGATGTCCTTGATGATCTTTATGGCCTTCCTGTAACATCGGGTGGTGTAGGTGTCCTGGAGGGCAGGTAGTTTGCCCCCGGTGATGCGTTGTGCAGACCTCACTACCCTCTGGAGAGCCTTCGGTTGAGGGCGGAGCAGTTGCCGTACCAGGCGGTGATACAGCCCGCCAGGATGCTCTCGATTGTGCATCTGTAGAAGTTTGTGAGTGCTTTTGGTGACAAGCCGAATTTCTTCAGCCTCCTGAGGTTGAAGAGGCGCTGCTGCGCCTTCTTCACGACGCTGTCAGTGTGAGTGGACCAATTCAGTTTGTCTGTGATGTGTATGCCGAGGAACTTAAAACTTGCTACCCTCTCCACTACTGTTCCATCGATGTGGATAGGGGGTGTTCCCTCTGCTGTTTCCTGAAGTCCACAATCATCTCCTTAGTTTTGTTGACGTTGAGTGTGAGGTTATTTTCCTGACACCACACTCCGAGGGCCCTCACCTCCTCCCTGTAGGCCGTCTCGTCGTTGTTGGTAATCAAGCCTACCACTGTTGTGTCGTCCGCAAACTTGATGATTGAGTTGGAGGCGTGCGTGGCCACGCAGTCGTGGGTGAACAGGGAGTACAGGAGAGGGCTCAGAACGCACCCTTGTGGGGCCCCGTTGAGGATCAGCGGGGAGGAGATGTTGTTGCCTACCCTCACCACCTGGGGGCGGCCTGTCAGGAAGTCCAGTACCCAGTTGCACAGGGCGGGTCGAGACCCAGGGTCTCGAGCTTGATGACGAGCTTGGAGGGTACTATGGTGTTGAATGCCGAGCTGTAGTCGATGAACAGCATTCTCACATAGGTATTCCTCTTGTCCAGGTGGGTTAGGGCAGTGTGCAGTGTGGTTGAGATTGCATCGTCTGTGGACCTATTTGGGCGGTAAGCAAATTGGAGTGGGTCTAGGGTGTCAGGTAGGGTGGAGGTGATATGGTCCTTGACTAGTCTCTCAAAGCACTTCATGATGACGGAAGTGAGTGCTACGGGGCGGTAGTCGTTTAGCTCAGTTACCTTAGCTTCTTGGGAACAGGAACAATGGTGGCCCTCTTGAAGCATGTGGGAACAGCAGACTGGTATAGGGATTGATTGAATATGTCCGTAAACACACCGGCCAGCTGGTCTGCGCATGCTCTGAGGGCGCGGCTGGGGATGCCGTCTGGGCCTGCAGCCTTGCGAGGGTTAACATGTTTAAATGTCTTACTCACCTCGGCTGCAGTGAAGGAGAGACCGCATGTTTTCGTTGCAGGCCGTGTCAGTGGCACTGTATTGTCCTCAAAGCGGGCAAAAAAGTTATTTAGTCTGCCTGGGAGCAAGACATCCTGGTCCGTGACTGGGCTGGGTTTCTTCTTGTAGTCCGTGATTGACTGTAGACCCTGCCACATGCCTCTTGTGTCTGAGCCGTTGAATTGAGATTCTACTTTGTCTCTGTACTGACGCTTAGCTTGTTTAATAGCCTTGCGGAGGGAATAGCTGCACTGTTTGTATTCGGTCATGTTGCCAGACACCTTGCCCTGATTAAAAGCAGTGGTTCGCGCTTTCAGTTTCACGCGAATGCTGCCATCAATCCACGGTTTCTGGTTAGGGAATGTTTTTATCGTTGCTATGGGAACGACATCTTCAACGCACGTTCTAATGAACTCGCACACCGAATTGCTATTCCTCTTGTCAGAGGGATGGAGTGCTGAAAGAACGGTCACTGACAGGGCTTGTCTTCAGACTTTCATTCTATAAAGTAGGGAATGTATTAATGTTCAATCACTATCATGCCACCAATAACGTGTAATTTGATTGCCAATTTGCTGGGATCTCTCTATGCAGGTATACCTGGGCTCCCGAGTGGTGCAGCAGTCTAAGGCACTGCATCTCAGTGCTTGAGGCGTCACTACAGACCCCTGGGTCGAATCCAGGCTGTATCACAACCGGCTGGAGTCCCATAGGGCGGCGCACAATTGGGCCAACTTCATACGGGTTTTGCCGGTGGAGGCCATCATTGTAAAAAATAATTTGCTCTCAACTGACTTTCCTAGTTAAATAAAGGTAAAAACATGAAAGTACCTACATTAATTATGGTGCCTACCATTGGCTTGGCTGGTGTGATGAAGTGTTTTATTCTACTAAAGTAAATGGGTGACATGTCAGCTCAGTGTCCTTCCTACCGTTTCTATAATGAGGATGCAGAGTCTACTACAGGAGTGTTTCCCTGCTGTCTGTTCAACCCAAGGGAGGCTCATTAGGATAGTATTATGCTATTGCCATAAATGGAGAACTCGGTGGGGAAATATAGCCTAACTAAGCACATCCGTCACTTCTCACAGCAAATTAAAACGCAACGCCTAATAGGCTAATGTATGAAGCGTTGCAGAGACACCGCAGTTTTGTTGAAATAGTGGTCCCTTTTTTGTCTGGCTTTGGAGTTGGTTAATCAAAGAGGAAAGGCTCCAGTTAGCTGATAGCTAGATGCAGAACCCCACTGTGGGCTTGTTTGATGAGTAGTTCTATTGTTTTGTAAACAGGACTATAGCTGGGTTTGACAGTGACTTATGCTAGGCTACAGTTTTATACATTTCACTGCCGTATTGTATTTAATGTCTAGTTATAAAGTCAAGGAGGCACACTTCCTGCTGCCTGAGTTATGAACTATCTATCCTGGTTGTCTAGTGCTGCCATTAATAATTCTGAGACGAGGCTCACCGATTTGGCTTTCATTGCTGGAGGCTCTGCCGTTAGGAGTGCAGTGACACAACTCTTGATTTATGTCCAAATTAGGGGTGTAAATTCAGAATATTGAATAGTCTGATGCTGTGTCATTTCTTCTTTAATTACTCAGGTGTGTGTGCTCACGTGCACGCGTGCGTCTGTGCATTTGTGTGTGGTGGGGGGGGGGGGATCATGATGAAATTGTACACTAAATGCTTTATGTTCTGATCCAACTTCCTCCTCGTGATATTGTCAGACAGACGTCAGTAACGTAGGTAGGCCCATCCGGTTTCACAGCTTGACACAGTGAACATTGCAACGTGATTGATTCCTCTTTGTTTATCGATTGGCTGCATCAAAGGAGACTACTGGCAGTTTGCAAGGCTGTTGGGGTTTATGAGATTCAGTGACCGTGTTGGTGGCGTAGCTTCTTCAGTTGGTGGACTTGTAACTGTAGTGAAAAATGTGATCAGATCAGTTGTCACCAGCGTCTGTTGCTAAGGGACAGGGAGAGCTTTCCTCCTACCCTGACAGCATCTATTATTTACTTCAGTTTTTAAGGGATTGGAACAAATAACACCTGATTTCCCCTATAACTACATTTTATGATCACTCTGAATGTCTCCATTAATTAGTAGCACATACTACAATTGACTTGAGCATATTTTCTGTGGTTAGTTGTAGAGATGGGTGGTACACCGTATTTTACGATATACTGGTATTGATGCATGGACCAGTTTGGGTTTTTACTTTACCTTCTATAACGGTATTTTAATGTTTGGTTTGTTAAATGTGATACACCGTGTGTAAAGTCGTCCCCTCTCTGCTCTCCATCTATCCATGCTGCTTTCCACACAGACCTAGCCCCATTTGTTGTTGCTTGACCACGAGACACTTGCGTTCAGTTTGCATGGTCAATGTAGCACATGCAAAAATGTTAATGACAACGATGCTCTTTTCATTTAGCTTCTTAATGTAAATCCCCTTAGCGTAATTATAATTACACTATTAGCTTGTGTGTCTTACATCTGCCAACCGCTAGTTTGTCTTGGCAAGTTTGGCCTAAATCTTGTTTACCGCTCATCGCTAGTTAGCTGGCTAGCTAGCTAACTAGTTCAAATCCAAATCAGTGTATTTGGTCACATACACATGGTTAGCGGATGTTAATGTGAGTGAAGCGAAATGCTTGTGCTTCTAGTTCTGACAGTGCAGTAATATCTAACAAGTCCACAACTACCTTATACATACAAATGTGAAGGGATGGAGTAACAATATGTCCATATAAATATATGGATGATTGATGGCCGAGCGGTATAGGCGAGATGCAATAGGTGGTATAAAATACAGTATATACATATGAGATGAATAATGTAAGATATGTAAACATTATTTAAAGTGACTTGTGATCCATTTATTAAAGTGGACAATGTTTTGAGTCCGTATATAGTAGAGGTCGACCGATTATGATTTTTCAATGCCGATTATTGGAGGACCAAAACAAAAAAAACGATACTGATTAATCGACCGATTTTCTTTAAAAAAAATGTTTTATATATATGTAATAATGACAATTACAACAATACTGAATGAACACTTATTTTAACTTAATTAATACGTCAATAAAATCAATTTATTCTCAAATAAATAATGAAACATGTTCAATTTGGTTTAAATAATGCAAAAACAAAGTGTTGAAGAAAGTAAAAGTGCAATATGTGCCATGTGAAAAAGCTAACGTTTAAGTTCCTTGAACATGAGAACATGAAAGCTGGTGGTTCCTTTTAACATGAGACTTCAATATTCCCAGGTAAGAAGTTTTAGGTTGTGGTTATTATAGGACTATTTCTCTCTATACCATTTGTATTTCATATACCTTTGACTATTGGATGTTGTAATGGGTACTTTAGTATTGCCAGCCTAATCTCGGGAGTTGATTGGTTTGAAGTCATAAACAGCTCAATGCTTGAAGCATTGCGAAGAGCTGCTGTCAAACGCACGAAAGTGCTGTTTGAATGAATGCTTACGAGCCTGCTGCTGCCTACCACCGCTCAGACTGCTCTATCAAATCATAGACTTAATTATAATATAACAACACACAGAAATACGAGCCTTAGGTCATTAATATGGTCAAATCCGGAAACTATAATTTCTAAAACAAAACGTTTATTCTTTCAGTGAAATACAGAACCGTTCTGTTTTATCTAACGGGTGGCATCCATGAGTCTAAATATTCCTGTTATGTTGCACAACCTTCAATGTTATGTCATAATTACATACAATTCTGGCAAATTAGTTCGCAACGAGCCAGGCAGCCCAAACTGTTGCATATACCCTGACTCTGCGTGCAATGAACGCAAGATAATTGACACAATTTCACCTGGTTAATATTGCCTGCTAACCTGGATTTCTTTTAGCTAAATATACAGGTTTAAAAATATATACTTGTGTATTGATTTTAAGAAAGGCGTTGATGTTTATGGTTAAGTAGACATTGGAGCAACGAGTCGTTGATTGATTGTTTTTTATAAGATTTAATGCTAGCTAGCAACTTACCTTGGCTTACTGCATTCGCGTAACAGGCAGACTCCTCGTGAGGCAGGTGGTTAGAGCGTTGGACCAGTTAACTGTAATGGGATCCCCCGAGCTGACAAGGTAAAAATCTGTCATTCTGCCTCGTTCCTAGGCCGTCATTGAAAATAAGAATGTTCTTAACTGACTTGCCTAATTAAATAAAGATTAAATAATGGTGTAAAAAAATATATTAAAAAATCGGCGCCCAAAAATACTGATTTCCGATTGCTATGAAAACTTGAAATCGGCCCTAATTAATCGGCCATTCCGATTTAATCGGTCGACCTCTAGTTTAGACCTAAATCAGCATGTTTGTGCAACAGTGTCTTCTAAATCAAAGGGGAATACGCAAAGCATGAATATGTTCGCTACAGGAAGTAGCTAAGAGAACATTCAATGTAGCCAAAGGTTATAGAGTCCCCTTGGAAACACTTAACACTTTTGGTTCCTACCTTGTCACAATAACTCATCCCTGGCATTTTCACTCGTTGTCATGTCAAACAACACTGTATTCAAAGTGCCCACTATTATATTCTAACTATAGAATTAGAATAATCATTCTATTTTCATGATTCCAACAGGTCACAAGTGTTTTACTCTAAATTCAAAGTCAAGTCAAATTCCAATTGCAACGTTTGGTTCAAAATAAGGCCTGTATTGTTTGTCCACATCATGCAGCCATATGTGGCAGTGTGGAAATGATCTCAAATGAGTGCAGGAACTTATGAAAATGATTTTTGTTTGAATTTGAACAGTATAAAACTATCAGAATGGAGAAAGACCCATTTTGAAATCACGTCGTAACAATGTGTTGCCACCCTAGGATCACTCACTACTCATAAAGAACATGTACAACTTTTATTATTCAAAAACCTCAAATAGTGGCAAAACCATCAATTTTTTGTTTTATGCAGTAATATGATATTTGGGCCATATTGCCCGGCGCTAGTTGGTTGGAGCAGTCTTGTGCTTTGTCTCCGTCTGGTTGAAATATACCCAACTGTAATGAGCAAGGTACACTTTGAACAGCTTGTCCTCTCATTGGACATCCATCCCCTCCCATGGTGTGTCCTGTTCTCTCATTGGCCACCATCCCCTCCCATAGTGTGTCCTGTTCTCTCATTGGACATCCATCCCCTCCCATGGTGTGTCCTGTTCTCTCATTGGACATCCATCCCCTCCCATGGTGTGTCCTGTTCTCTCATTGGACATCCATCCCCTCCCATGGTGTGTCCTGTTCTCTCATTGGACATCCATCCCCTCCCATGGTGTGTCCTGTTCTCTCATTGGACATCCATCCCCTCCCATGGTGTGTCCTGTTCTCTCATTGGACATCCATCCCCTCCCATGGTGTGTCCTGTTCTCTCATTGGACATCCATCCCATGGAGCGTGGTTTGTCCTTTTCTCTCATTGCTGTATATGTGGAGACAGACGCCCCTCCTGTCTGTCCCCCTACTCTCTCTCTCCTCTCTGTCTCCCTCCTGCTTTCCTTTGTCCCTCGCCTCCCTCCTCTGGTGTAAGCGCATGGCAGGGCAGCAGAATCGGTAATGAAGAAAGTGCCCAATTTAGCCGCCTCCAGCCGCACGCTCCTCTGAGATGTGCTTCCTGCCTGCCTCTCTGCCTGGGTGCAACGAGGCGGGATGCTGTGAGTGGCTGAGCTAGAGCTGACATCACAGGGGCCAGCTGTTGATTTGGTGCTGTCTCTGAGGCTGGGGCGAGTCACTGACTCTGTCAGGCGCCTACTGAGGGGCTCTGGCAGGTAGACACACACACACACGAACCCACGACGATAGGAGGCTGTGTGAGACTGCTGCAGGGAGCGAGTCGCTCCGAGCAGCCACGTCCTCCTCAACCAATGCTGCCTTGGGTACTACGGACTCCTCCAACCGCTTGCAATGAACATAAGGAGGGCTACTATGTGGCAGGTAGGTCTTGGTTTCTGTCCTTACCAAAGAGTTTGTATTTGGTGAAGGAAGGAGCACATTGGAAAATCAGGAGTAATGATTTAAGTGCCAGATAATAGCTACTAAGGCTTTTGGTAGCCTTTTCAGACTTGAATCATTCAGACATTGTGCTGGGTTCTCAATCATCTGTCTGTTACTATCTTAGACCTTGAGCTTCATTTTTGAAAGCCGTGATTTATTGTTGAGGTTCAGTTTTGGTGGCTATGTTTTCAATATGATCCTATTGAGACGCAGTTAAACATCAGTTGTGAATTTCTTTGACCATTTAAGCTGCAGGGTTTATCTGGTGGCCGATGAGGGCTCGGTTTCCAAAGGATGCACAGCAAGGCTGCATTCAGTGAACAGGGGATCTGTAGACTGTGTTGGGGAACAGGGGATCTGTAGACTGTGTTCAGTGTGTTGGGGAACAGGGGATCTGTAGACTGTTGGGGAACAGGGGATCTGTGTTGGGGAACAGGGGATCTGTGGACTGTTGGGGAACAGGGGATCTGTAGACTGTGTTGGGGAACAGGGGATCTGTAGACTGTGTTGGGGAACAGGGGATCTGTAGACTGTGTTCAGTGTGTTGGGGAACAGGGGATCTGTAGACTGTGTTGGGGAACAGGGGATCTGTAGACTGTGTTCAGTGTGTTGGGGAACAGGGGATCTGTAGACTGTGTTCAGTGTGTTGGGGAACAGGGGATCTGTAGACTGTGTTCAGTGTGTTGGGGAACAGGGGATCTGTAGACTGTGTTGGGGAACAGGGGATCTGTAGACTGTGTTGGGGAACAGGGGATCTGTAGACTGTGTTGGGGAACAGGGGATTTGTAGACTGTGTTGGGGAACAGGGGATCTGTAGACTGTGTTGGGGAACAGGGGATTTGTAGACTGTGTTGGGGAACAGGGGATTTGTAGACTGTGTTGGGGAACAGGGGATTTGTAGACTGTGTTGGGGAACAGGGGATTTGTAGACTGTGTTGGGGAACAGGGGATCTGTAGACTGTGTTGGGGATCTGTAGACTGTGTTGGGGATTTGTAGACTGTGTTGGGGAACAGGGGATTTGTAGACTGTGTTGGGGAACAGGGGATCTGTAGACTGTGTTGGGGAACAGGGGATCTGTAGACTGTGTTGGGGATCTGTAGACTGTGTTGGGGATCTGTAGACTGTGTTGGGGATCTGGGGATGTGTTGGGGTAGACTGTGTTGGGGAACAGGGGATCTGTAGACTGTGTTGGGGAACAGGGGATCTGTAGACTGTGTTCAGTGTGTTGGGGATCTGTAGACTGTGTTCAGTGTGTTGGGGATCTGTAGACTGTGTTCAGTGTGTTGGGGATCTGTAGACTGTGTTCAGTGAATCCCCAATATGAATTTAGCAGCAACGCACCTACACTGCTAAATCGTGGCCTTCACTACAAATTTTAAAAAATATATATACACTTTTCGGGATAGGAAAACGTTTTCCGTTTAAACCTAAACAACTAAAACCAGATATAAAGTATGTAGAAAATATAATGGAGCAACAAATGTATCAATAAGATCCTCTTTGAGAACTAACAATCAGGGAGAATCTAAAATTCCCAAAATGTCTTCACACTTTGCCACCGCTGCTGAAAAAAGTCCTAGGGGAAACACTGCAATGTGTTGGTGAACAGGGGCTGTGTTCTGATTGCCGTTGTGTCTTGGCTTTCTTTCATCAGCACACTAATGACCATAGATAAGCCATTAAGAGGCTTGTGTTGCGTTGTCTCTGCACAGCTTGCATTTCTGCTCCTCGGTATATTGTTTCTGCAGGTGTTTCTGTTATTACAAATGGGTTTTTAATGACTGACTCCACTAGTGTGATGTACAGAGCCTTCAGAAAGTATTCATACCCCTTGACTTATTCCACATTTAGTTCCAGACGGAATTCAAAATGGATATAATATATATATTTTTTTTTCTCACCCATCTACACTATAATGACAGTGAAAATATGTTTTTAGGAATGTTAGCTAATTTATTTTAAATAAAATACTGAAATATTTCATTTACGTAAGTATTCACACACCCTGAGTCATTACTTTGTAGAAGTACCTTTGGTAGCGATTACGGCTGTGTGTCTTTCTGGGTAAGTCTCCAAGAGCTTTCCACACCTGGATTGTGCAACATTTGCCCATTTTAAATAAATAGATATATTTTCATAATTCTTCAAGCTCTGTCAAATGAGTTGTTCATTGCTAGACAACCATTTTCAGGTCTTGCCATAGATTTGAGTCAACTTGTTTTAGGTTATTGTCCTGCTGAAAGGTGAATTCATCTCCACTGAGAGAAACCAGACTAAACCAGGTTTTCCTCTAGGATTTTTCCTGTGCTTAGCTCTTTAAAAAAAATCCTAAATAACTCCCCAGTCCTTAACGATTACAAGCATACCCATGACTGTATGCAGCCACCACTATTTGCCCTAAACATAACACTTTGTAATCAGGACAAACAGTTAATTGCTTTGTCTATTTTTTTTGCAGTACTATTTTAGTGCGTTGTTGCAAATAGGATGCATGTTTAGTATTTGTTTTTTTTAATAAGATTTTGCATGATTTTTTTTCACTCTGTCATTTAGGTTAGTATTGTAGAGTAACTATAATGTTGTTGATCCATCCTCCGTTTTCTCCTATCACAGACATTAAACTCTGTATGTAGCTGTTTTAAAGTAGCCATTGTCCTCATGGTGAAATCCCAGAGCGGTGTCCTTCCTCTCCGGCAATTGGCTTAGGGAAGGACGCCTGTGTCTTTGAGGTGACGGGGTGTGTTGATTGGCTTAGGGAAGGACGCCTGTGTCTTTGTAGTGACGGGGTGTGTTGATACATCATCCAAAGTGTAATTAATAACTTCAACGTGCTCAAAGGGATATGCAATGTCTGCTTTTATTTGCCCTGGTTTGAGAGGCATTGGAAAATCTCCTTGGTTTTTGTGGTTGAATCTGTGTTTGAAATTCACTGTTCGACTGAGGGACCTTCCAGTTATTGGTATGTGTGGGGTACAGAGATGAGACGGTCATTCAACAAATCACCTTAAACACTTATTTCACGCACAGTGAGTCCAGGCAACTTATGTGACTTGTTAAGCACATTTACCTGTAATTTGAGGCTGAGCGATGACATTAATACCTTTTAGTCTGCACTTTATACCCCAGAGGGCTTAAGTCTCAATTATCATCAGCTCTCTCTAATCAATAACTCTCCTTATTATCTGACGTGGCTCTGACCCGGGGTACAGGCTTATTTACCCTGTTCAACACACTCATTATCAATGTCATTTATTAGGCTTAAAGTCAACGGTATTACTATTCCTATTGATGGTTGGTTACCCAATGCATTAGATCTCTCTATGCTTTTCCACTGTTTTCTGTGTGACTGTCGAGCTGGAGAAGACCGTCTCATGGATGGATGGATGGATGGCTTTGGCTGCTTTTCTCTGCTCTTGTATTGTTCCATCCTCCTACACACAGTCTGGGAGGGAGAGAGTCTCTCCTCTCGCTTGCTCCCCCCTGCTTTTACTCCCCCCAGCACTTGGGCAGGGGGGGGTACCGCCCAAGCCTAGTGTGTACCGCCCTGTCTGTGCGTGCAATCAGAATGGCCTCTTGTGCATTCCACAGGAGCAATTTCCTATTTGCTGTGCTAACATAATTGTCATTGAGTGGTCCATTTACAGCCGGCATATGATTAGTTAGCTCCCATTCCCCTGTCTGGCAGAGTGGCTGTGCCCTTTTGACCTCATTGTAGGTTTTTGAGAATACATTTTCATGGGCAGAAAAGTGTAGCATGGAAAAAGGCTTAGGCACTTATTCACCACTTCTACAGGCAGGCAGTAGGGGTGTGTTTGTACCGTGGGGAAGGGAGTTAAAGGGACTGTGAAGAGGCTCTTTACGGTTCAACCACTCAGATCAACTCAGAGCTTCAGATTCTGTTGTCAAATACAGAGGAGCTGCTCAGCAACAGGAGACCCAGAGGATTCTACTGGGCTGTGTGTGTTTCCTTGGGTACGTGTAGACTTCTGGTCTGTTTGTGCCTGCCAGTGTTTATTCATGTGTGTGTCACACTGCTTTCCATCTGCATGCATTAAGCCCCCTGTCCCTGACACCCCCTCCCCTGTGTGTCACACAGCCTGTCCCTGACACAGAACTGACACTGACGTTGTGATCTCCTGAACTCAGCTGCTAGCTCAGCCCTGCTGTTCCTCCCTGTCCGTGCAGCACAGCTCTGACTCCTAATGCAGCTTGTGTCTGGGGCCAGAATCTCTCTTGCTGTCTGTCTGGTTGGTTGAGTTCTACTGGTGTCACCAGCTAGTAGGGCTGACTGTAGTCTGTAGTCATGTGAAGTTCCACACCTCTCTTTGTGTTGCTGCTGACTGCCAGACTGGATGTTACCTTTGGTCTAGTAGTGCCTGCAGTTTACTGTCAAACCAGGATCTGCATACACAGCAAGGTATGGTGAGGGTAGGGTATGGTATGGTGAGGGTATGGTATGGTGAGGGTAGGCTGTGGTGAGGGTAGGCTGTGGTGAGGGTAGGCTGTGGTGTGGTGAGGCTGTGGTGAGGGTAGGCTGTGGTGTGGTGAGGGTAGGCTGTGGTGTGGTGAGGTGAAAAAGGATTATAAAGTGAGCAGGAATCCACCACTTGACCTTTTATCTGGCAGCATGCATGGGTCTGCTTCCCACTAGCCCGACGGGACTGTGTGGGATCAGGAGGCGGGACTGTGTGGGATCAGGAGGCGGGACTGTGTGGGATCAGGAGGCGGGACTGTGTGGGATCAGGAGGCGGGACTGTGTGGGATCAGGAGGCGGGACTGTGTGGGATCAGGAGGCGGGACTGTGGGGATCAGGAGGCGGGACTGCTGTGTGGGATGCCCGAGGCGGGACTGGGACTGGAGAGACAGGACTGCCTACTGGTTGATCAGGAGGCCCGGTAGATGGCACTGGGCTCTGGGACTAGGAGGAGACAGGACTGCCTACTGGTTGCCAGAGAGAGCTTACTGTGGCGGGCGCTCTGCCCGGTAGATGGCACTGGGCTCTGGGACTAGGAGGAGACAGGACTGCCTGCTGGTTGCCAGAGAGAGCTTACTGTGGCGGGCGCTCTGCCCGGTAGATGGCACTGGGCTCTGGGACTAGGAGGAGACAGGACTGCCTACTGGTTGCCAGAGAGAGCTTACTGTGGCGGGCGCTCTGCCCGGTAGATGGCACTGGGCTCTGGGACCAGGAGGAGACGGGACTGTGTGGAGACAGGACTGCCTACTGGTTGCCAGAGAGAGAGCTTACTGTGGTGGGCGCTCTGCCCGGTAGATGGCACTGGGCTCTGGGACCAGGAGGAGACAGGACTGCTTACTGGTTGCCAGAGAGAGAGCTTACTGTGGTGGGCGCTCTGCCCGGTAGATGGCACTGGGCTCTGGGACCAGGAGGAGACAGGACTGCTTACTGGTTGCCTCTGCCCGGTAGATGATGGGCTCTGGGTCCAGAGAAGGTCATGGGGGAAGATGTACAGCCCTTCTGACTGAAGATAGAGAATCTGTTACAGCCCTTCTGACTGAAGATGGAGAATCTGTTACAGCCCTTCTGACTGAAGATGGAGAATCTGTTACAGCCCTTCTGACTGAAGATGGAGAATCTGTTACAGCCCTTCTGACTGAAGATGGAGAATCTGTTACAGCCCTTCTGACTGAAGATGGAGAATCTGTTACAGCCCTTCTGACTGAAGATGGAGAATCTGTTACAGCCCTTCTGTTACCTTCCATGTGAAGCGTCCATGTGGGAAATGACATGTTTGTCAGTGTCCACTCCAACATTGGTATTCTAAATATCATAGGGTTTTGATAGTGTTATCTTCTGTTTTTTTCACAGCTGTTATTCCTGAATATGTAACGCTGCTCTGTTTTACATAACTGGCACGACAGAGTGGGTTTAACACGACCCTCCATGCACCCAATGGCTCTGATAGATGAAGGGTTTTATACATAGGCATGCACAGCCACAATATTGCTTTCTGTCTCTTTCCCTGTCTCTCTCTCTCTCCCCCATTTTTCTCTCTCTCTCTCCCCATTCTTCTCTCTCCCACTCACACATGTGATATCCCCTGGACTCTGTCTGTCCATGTCAGCCCTGTCACTGTCAGCGACCTATAACCCCATTCCATCAGTGTTCTCTAAGGGTCCTGACCCCCTGACCTCTTTCTTCTCTCCCTGTGACAGGTCTGTGATGGCCATGAGCAGCTTGGAGGGCAGTGCCACCGAGGCCGTTCAGATCTGGACACCAGAGACCCCGAGCTGGTGCTAAGGACATGGGACTCTCCCTCAGAGTTAGCGACAGGCTCAGCAGCACGAGACGTTACAGTGACAAACCAGCGGTGGCACAGGACTGCTGCCCTCAGAGCCTTCTCACCCCCTGCAGGACGTCCCCACCACAGGCCCAGCAGCTCCCAGTAAGTAGCTACCCGTAAGGTGCATTGGCCACAAAGTACATTGGGGGGAAATTATAAACAGCGTTGACATCACTCCAGTCGAGAGACTGACAGATATTACAAATCAGCAATGCTGCACTTGAGTAGAAAATATTCCATTTGTGTTCTGGAATAACTTAATAGATGTGGACCAAATCAAATTTTATTTGTCACATACACATGTTTAGCAGATGTTAATGCGAGTGTAGCGAAATGCTTGTGCTTCTAGTCCCGACAATGCAGTAATAACCAACGAGTAATCTAGCTAACAATTCCAAAACTACTACCTTATACACACAAGTGTAAAGGGATAAATAATATGTACATAAAGATATATGAATGAGTGATGGTAGGCAAGATGCAGTAGATGGTATTGAGTACAGTATATACATATGAGATGAGTATGTAAACAAAGTGGCATAGTTTAAAGTGGCTAGTGATACATATATTACATAAAGATGCAGTAGATGATATAGAGTACAGTATATACCCTACATTATTTATCTCATATGTATACGTATGTAAACATTATATTAAGTAGCATTGTTTAAAGTGGCTAGTTCAATTCCCATTATTAAAGTGGCTGGAGTTGAGTCAGTGTGTTGGCAGCAGCCACTCAATGTTAGTGGTGGCTGTTTAACAGTCTGATGGCCTTGAGATAGAAGCTGTTTTTCAGTCTCTCGGTCCCAGCTTTGATGCACCTGTACTGACCTCGCCTTCTGGATGATAGCGGGGTGAACAGGCAGTGGTTCGGGTGGTTGATGTCCTTGATGATCTTTATGGCCTTCCTGTAACATCGGGTGGTGTAGGCGTCCTGGAGGGCAGGTAGTTTGCCCCCGGTGATGCGTTGTGCAGACCTCACTACCCTCTGGAGAGCCTTCCGGTTGTGGGTGGAGCAGTTGCCGTACCAGGCGGTGATGCAGCCCGACAGGATGCTCTCGATTGTGCATCTGTAGAAGTTTGAGTGCTTTTGGTGACAAGCCAAATTTCTTCAGCCTCCTGAGGTTGAAGAGGCGCTGCTGCGCCTTCTTCACGATGCTGTCTGTGTGGGTGGACCAATTCAGTTTGTCTGTACTACCCTCTCCACAACTGTTCCATCGATGTGGATAGGGGGGTGTTCCCTCTGCTGTTTCCTGAAGTCCACAATCATCTCCTTAGTTTTGTTGACGTTGAGTGTGAGGTTATTTTCCTGACACCACACTCTGAGGGCCCTCACCTCCTCCCTGTAGGCCGTCTCGTCGTTGTTGGTAATCAAGCCTACCACTGTTGTGTCGTCCGCAAACTTGATGATTGAGTTGGAGGCGTGCGTGGCCACGCAGTCGTGGGTGAACAGGGAGTACAGGAGAGGGCTCAGAACGCACCCTTGTGGGGCCCCAGTGTTGAGGATCAGCGGACCAGCCTGGTGTTTTTAGTTATCTTCAAGATGAACATTTTTGATCTGCCTCTCAGACAGTTTCCACTCAGTATTCAGTAAAATAACTAAAATAGCACTGCAGAACAAAAGAACAACATACATTTTGTTATTGAAGAGAGTGTTTAAAGATGGGTGTGAGAGGAGCAGGTTTTGGGGAGTAACTGAGTACATGTAATCTTATTATTTTTTTTTAAATTATTAATCAATTACAATACCAGCTAAAATATTGGAATCAGATTACATACTTTTGAAAAACTAGATTACTTTAAAATTCAGAAAGGATGTTTGTGAGAGAAAGAAATGCATTTTGACACCTTTCGGTTTCTCAGTGACATTCAATTCACCATTGAAAAAAGGTGTTTCAATTTGTTTCACCTGAGAGCGTCTGATCACCAGAGACCACTATGATGACACAGCAGATGATTTAACACCAATCAGAGACCACTATGATGACACACCAGATGCGTTTGATGGATCCTTTTCTAAAAGCCGGTGTGATGCGTGTTACATCATTCCTGCTATATTTCTGTATTTTGGAACTTCTGTATCTTGAAAATTGTATTGCTTATATACAAAACATTTAGTCAACAATGGACAAATGAAGGGGGAGTAATGATAATGTTTACTTTGCTAGCTACCTGATGATAATGTTTACTTTGCTAGCTACCTGGTGATAATGTTTACTTTGCTAGCTACCTGATGATAATGTTTACTTTGCTAGCTACCTGATGATAATGTTTACTTTGCTAGCTACCTGATGATAATGTTTACTTTGCTAGCTACCTGATGATAATGTTTACTTTGCTAGCTACCTGGTGATAATGTTTACTAATGATAATGTTTGTTTACTTTGCTAGCTACCTGATGATAATGTTTACTCGTTGCTAGCTTGCTAGCTACCTGATGATAATGTTTACTTTGCTAGCTACCTGGTGATAATGTTTACTTTGCTAGCTACCTGGTGATAATGTTTTACTTTGATGATAATGTTTACTTTGCTACCTGGATAATGTTTACTTTGCTAGCTACCTGGTGATAATGTTTACTTTGCTAGCTACCTGATGATAATGTTTACTTTGCTAGCTACCTGATGATAATGTTTACTTTGCTAGCTACCTGATCATAATGTTTACTTTGCTAGCTACTGGTAGACCTAATGTAGTTTTTCTCCCACCAACCCAGGCCTATCTAGTGAAGTTGGCTAACATGATCTCCTTTCAACAGTGTTAATAAGGGTTTAATCAGGATTGCTGCTGATAGACGACATTGACTGAGGGACCACGTCAACTTGGCTAGTGGGCTAACAACAAATGACATCAATATGGCGAGTTAACAAGTTACCATTCAGGGGATTATCTAGATGGCTGTATTGGAATATATATACTAGGGTTGGGCGGTTTCCAGATTGTCATCCTCATACCGTCCTTCTCTCGTCCTTCTAGGGTACTACTGGCTTAGTACACAACAATGCAAAGAAGCCCATTGGGCGTCTATTTGCAGAATAACAACAAAATTAGCACAAGTAACAGCAAAATATTGCTTGCTAAATATGCTAACGAGTGCAAACGAAAATAAACAAATTGCGAAGGCAGGCAATGCAGCTCATAAAGTTATAGGTAGGAGCTACTGAAATGATATGTTTGAGTTTAGACATTTTACAAACGAATATGAGCGAGAGACATTATTCATTTGCACAAAGTTTTGACGGCATGCTTGTCTGAAGGACACGGTCTGTTTGGCGTCGCTAGGGCAACGGGCCCGCGCTGTTCTGAGGAGATGGGAACGGAGAGGAAATCAAGCTGCAGTGGCAGCTGTACAGATAACTCATTCAACGGGCTTTGACACCTCAAACACAGCAGAAAGCTCACACAATATGATGCACCGTGACGTTATTCATTCAGTCACGTACTTAGATAACGAGCAAGTTAATCTTAGGTGTTGCCCTAATGCAGAAAGATAACACTTCCTGTGTTTTGTAAATGTAGATCTACAATGCTTCTTATTGTAATGTCTGCTCGGCATCAGACTAATTTCGTTCTTCAGTTGCACTTCTTCTCCAGAATAGATGAGAATTCACAATCAGCAGATTGTGCTTTGACTGATGTGAGGCTACTGTTCTCCAGTACTTTTCTCTGGGTAGCCAGCCTACTGCTCTCCAGTACTTTTCTCTGGGTAGCCAGCCTACTGCTCTCCAGTACTTTTCTCTGGGTAGCCAGCCTACTGATCTCCAGTACTTTTCTCTGGGTAGCCAGCCTACTGATCTCCAGTACTTTTCTCTGGGTAGCCAGCCTACTGATCTCCAGTACTTTTCTCTGGGTAGCCAGCCTACTGATCTCCAGTACTTTTCTCTGGGTAGCCAGCCTACTGCTCTCCAGTACTTTTCTCTGGGTAGCCAGCCTACTGCTCTCCAGTACTTTTCTCTGGTAGCCAGCCTTTCTCCAGTACTTTTCTCTGGGTAGCCAGCCTACTGATCTCCAGTACTTTTCTCTGGGTAGCCAGCCTACTGATCTCTCTGGGTAGTACTTTTCTCTGGGTTTTCTCTGGGTAGCCAGCCTACTGCTCTCCGGTACTTTTCTCTGGGTAGCCAGCCTACTGATCTCCGGTACTTTTCTCTGGGTAGCCAGCCTACTGTTCTCTGGTAAAATGCTACCTTCACCTATCTGAAATTACATGATCAATTGTTAAACTTACGGATAATGAAAAGCATGCATTTCCTTGCAGTGTAACTCTGATGAAACTAAATGTGGAATTTTGGGAAATGTGTAGTCCTGACTCTGCTCTTCAAGAGGTGATGATATTGAAACCAAATCGTTAGATTTATTTAACAAGCCCTTAAACGGCACATAGTTGTCAATGGTTTAGAGGAGCTGGTGGTCTCCTTGCCCATCAGCAGTCAAATGGAACGTTCCACACTGTATTGGGGCGTTGTATTGATAACTGCCTATAGAGAGGGCCGTAGAGTCACGGAGGCACTCTGAACATTCAGGGATCCACGGTGTCAGTGGTATTTTTCTATAGCCACAAGCTCTGTCCTCCAATAGTACTGGCTGTCTCACAGGCTTTTTCTCAATGTGTCTTTCTGGGATTCTTCTATCCTCAAAATGAATTGGTCACTCCCCTCTGACCTTCTCCGTCATGGGGTTTAAGAAGGAATCAAGGAAAGTTAAATTGAGACAGAGGCACAGAGCCACAGTGTTAATGTCAGGGACTGAATCAGATGGGGCCTCTCAACCTCTTAATTAAAATCATTAATCACAGCTCTCATAAACCAGATGTCTCCTTCCCTAACCCTCTTCTCTCTATGATGTCTCCTTCCCTAACCCTCTCCATCCCTCTTCTCTATGCTACTGCTACTGCAAGAGACACTTGCTGCATAATTAGGCCACATTATTACCAAAAACCACTGCCCTGTGACTGTCCCTGCATTAGCCCCATTACAGTAGTCATTAGATTTCAGATGTTCTAACTAATAGAGACGTTTACAATATGTCTCTTTAGCCCGTGTTTTCTCTGTTCTCTATAAATGCATGATAATTCAATGCCCATGTTTTCTCTCTGTAAATGCATGATAATTCAATGCCCATGTTTTCTCTCTGTAAATGCATGATAATTCAATGCCCATGTTTTCTCTCTGTAAATGCATGATAATTCAATGCCCATGTTTTCTCTCTGTAAATGCATGATAATTCAATGCCCAAATGTTTTCCCATCTCTGTAAATGCATGTAAATGCCCATGTTTTCTCTCTGTAAATATTTCAATGCCCATGTTCTCTCTCTGTAAATGCATGATATTTCAATGCCCATGTTTTCTCTCTGTAAATGCATTAATTCAATGCCCATGTTCTCTCTGTAAATGCTGTAAATGCATGATATATTCAATGCCCATGTTCTCTCTCTGTAAATGCATGATATTTCAATGCCCATGTTCTCTCTCTGTAAATGCATGATAATTCAATGCCCATGTTCTCTCTCTGTAAATGCATGATAATTCAATGCCCATGTTCTCTCTCTGTAAATGCATGATAATTCAATGCCCATGTTCTCTCTCTGTAAATGCATGATAATTCAATGCCCATGTTTTCTCTCTGTCTCTTCTCTGACTGTAGGTGTAAGATGTCTTTTGATGTAGCTCTAATGGAAAATGATTTGCATTTTGATTAGTAAAATCCCAGTGTCTCTCCATCGTCTGTCTCTTTCTCCATCTCCAGGACCCCAGTAACAGCAGTGTGGTATAGAGACTCTCTGTAAGCTGTGCGTCTGATGAGGATGTCTGATCCTGTTACTGTAAAGGACATCAGTAGGACTGAGACCATGAAGGTTTGTGAGGCTGGAGAGGAGCTGGAGGCAGCAGACTGGACCGACACCACAACATTAGGAGCAGACAGCAGACGGAACGGTGTGAAGGACAAACCCAAACAGGCTGGGAGCCTGGTGCCGGAACACAATGCCACCGGTCACCAAGACGGAAGCTGCTGTGACAACGAGAGGGAAACGTCACAGGTAAACACGCCGGTGTAAACATAAACAGCCTTTTAGTGTGGACCAATGAGAAGATCAGTTTTCCATTATATCACAGCCACAATTTGAACATGTTTTACCAGTACCAGCAATGTAAATATGGTAATATTATTTAACTATGGTAATGTGATTGAGCTCAGGATCAGTCATTAAAACACTTTAATGTAACAGCTAAAACAAGTTGGTGGAAGATGTGCTGATGCAGTGCAGCAAAACATTCCTGTGTCTCTGGGTTGGAGGTAATGTTGACAGGCAGCAGAGAGGGTTTTGTCTCTGGGTTGGAGGTAATGATGACAGGCAGCAAAACATTCCTTTGTCTCTGGGTTGGAGGTAATGTTGACAGGCAGCAGAGGGTATTGTCTTTGGGTTGGAGGTAATGTTGACAGGCAGCAGAGAGGGTATTGTCTCTGGGTTGGAGGTAATGTTGACAGGCAGCAGAGAGGGTATTGTCTCTGGGTTGGAGGTAATGTTGACAGGCAGCAGAGAGGGTATTGTCTCTGGGTTGGAGGTAATGTTGACGGGCAGCAGAGAGGGTATTGTCTCTGGGTTGGAGGTAATGTTGACGGGCAGCAGAGAGGGTATTGTCTCTGGGTTGGAGGTTGTCTCTGGGTTGTTGAGGGCAGCAGAGAGGGTAATGTTGACGGGCAGCAGAGAGGGTATTGTCTCTGGGTTGGAGGTAATGTTGACAGGCAGCAGAGAGGGTATTGTCTCTGGGTTGGAGGTAATGTTGACAGGCAGAAGTATAAATGGGAAGTAAAAGTGGTCGGTGGCTGGCGCCCCAGCCAGACTGAAGAAGAAGGATAATCTGGATCTCAAATCCTGGCTTATCTACAAACTTCCTGTGTGTCACCCTGAGAGAGAGACTGAATGGGTGGCGGATGGGGGGAGAGAGGGAGGGGTGTACACTTCTCTGTGTGTCACCCTGAGAGAGAGACTGAATGGGTGGCGGATGGGGGGAGAGAGGGAGGGGTGTACACTTCTCTGTGTGTCACCCTGAGAGAGAGACTGAATGGGTGCCGGATGGGGGGAGAGAGGGAGGGGTGTACACTTCTCTGTGTGTCACCCTGAGAGAGAGACTGAATGGGTGCCGGATGGGGGGAGAGAGGGAGGGGTGTGCACTTCTGTGTCTCTCCTCTGTGACTTTGCCACCATCTGCCCCTGCCACGTTCTCTCTCTCAGGCCAGGTACCTTGTAGTGCAGACGTCAGCGTTTCCTTCTCTCTCCTCTCTCTTTGTCCCTTTCTGCCCTGTTCAATTATCTGATCTACTGGTGCGTTCACACCTACTGTCTCACACACACACGCGCCACTCACTGTCTCTAAGGGTCATACACATGCCTGGAAATGGTCCATTTCCATCTTTATTTCATTAATGTTATCTGACCCTCCAGCGCAGCGGGGAAAGGAACTGTCCTCTGGTTGGTTTTAGAGGACGGGGCCAGGAGAAGAGGGAGAGTCTGTGTGTGTGTGTGTACAGACGGTGTCTCAGCAGCAGCCCGAGTGGAGCATGGAGCCTGCCAGCCGTTCTGTCTAAATCAGACTCTGCTTTCATCTCTGACTCTCTAGGACCTCTCCCTGTACACACACATACGCTCTCGAACACACACACACACACACACACACACACACACGAAGAGCAGAGGCATTGAGATGTCATCCCCCACTGCTTCCTGCTTCTCTTCAAACTCAGAACACTTCTCTTTGCTCTAGTCTACATGACAGGAAAATGGTCTGAGAGAGAGATGTGAAACTGGGTCTGAGAGAGATGTGAAACTGGGTCTGAGAGAGATGTGAAACTGGGTCTGAGAGAGATGTGAAACTGGGTCTGAGAGAGATGTGAAACTGGGTCTGAGAGAGATGTGAAACTGGGTCTGTGAGAGATGGGTCTGAGAGAGATGTGAAACTGGGTCTGAGAGAGATGTGAAACTGGGTCTGAGAGAGATGTGAAACTGGGTCTGAGAGAGATGTGAAACTGGGTCTGAGAGAGATGTGAAACTGGGTCTGAGAGAGATGTGAAACTGGGTCTGAGAGAGATGTGAAACTGGCATGAGAGAGATGTGAAAATGGGTCAGAGAGATGTGAAAATGGGTCAGAGAGATGTGAAAATGGGTCAGAGAGAGATGTGAAAATTGGGTGGAGAGATGTGAAAATGGGTCAGAGAGAGATGTGAAAATGGGTCAGAGAGAAAATACATTTTAATGTACATAGTAGTCAGACACAACTCTGGGTCTAATTTCTCAGACAGGAAGATGTTTGAATCACGAGGGTGAGAATTCATCTTGGCTCAAAAAGGGCTGCTCCTCGTGTTTTGTCAATAGCTTTTATTGATTGGCTGAGCTCTTTAGTAGGATGCACGTTGACATCCAACATGTGTGCCGTATGTATTCAGCCTTCCTGTTGTTCTGGACCACAATATTCATTAACCTTGTATTCTTGTTAGCTAAACTCCTCCTTTTTGTGGTCCGTTTGGGACAGCAGCAGTCTCCTGTATCAGCTGGCCAGTCGGTGAGGGGCTCTAAGGTACAGTCGGTGGATTAGCATGATGCCTGGCATGTCTGCCTGGCAACTACCACATACATTATCATTTTATCTCAGGTGTTTCTGCTGAGAAGACTGATTTATCCCATATGTCTTATATATTTGCCTGCTGTTGACTTGGTTCTTGTGATGTAGTGAACAGGGGGGTTCATACTCATTCCGTGGAGGCCCTAGTGTCAGAGGGTTTGGGGGTTGTCCTTTCAGTTAAGACCTAGACAACCAGGTGAGTGCAGTTCTTTACTAATTAGTAACCTTCATTTATCAATCGAGTACAAAGGACCTGCAGACACTCTGCCCTCCGTGGAATATTTACACGTGATTTAAGTCATCCCTTTAAAAACATCCCATGGAATGAGTCTGACAGGTGATTTAAGTCATCCCTTTAAAAACATCCCGTGGAATGAGCCTGACACGTGATTTAAGTCATCCCTTTAAAAACATCCCGTGGAATGAGTCTGACACGTGATTTAAGTCATCCCTTTAAAAACATCCCGTGGAATGAGTCTGACACGTGATTTAAGTCATCCCTTTAAAAACATCCCGTGGAATGAGTCTGACACGTGATTTAAGTCATCCCTTTAAAAACATCCCGTGGAATGAGTCTGACACGTGATTTAAGTCATCCCTTTAAAAACATGCCGTGGAATGAGTCTGACACGTGATTTAAGTCATCCCTTTAAAAACATCCCGTGGAATGAGTCTGACACGTGATTTAAGTCATCCCTTTAAAAACGTCCAGACTTGTGGTGGTGCGTTAGTATTATTTATCTTCATTTGCATGATGTTCAGATGTTTAAACTGACTTATTTACGTGTTTGCTAACCATCACGTTAGTTACATGCATGGATTGGATTTGATTCACCCAACTCATTTTGAGGTCTGAACATATTCTGTTGGTCGTGCTTGGTGCTTGCTGGCCTTTACGTCTTGGTTTGTATTTTTACTTGGTCGGTTCGCGTTTTGAAATGATCAACGCACGTCATCTAAAGGAATATATTTTTAACCGTTGTCAATATACTGTACTCTCCCTCAGTCCAGGGTAAAGTTAGTACGGAGCCTGGCTGTCTGTGAAGAGTCCTCTCCTCCCTTTCTAACTGCACACCAGCTGACACCAGATCCTCAGGTAAACCTTTAGACACACACACACACACACACACCTCTGAGTAAATCCCCAGACGACTTCTTCTACCCCATTAGTTTGGCTCATTTCACAAACGTCACTCTGCCTTCTCACTGGACACACACACGAGCCAGAAGCTAGAGGGCCTTGCATTTCATCCAGTCAGCACTAACTTCATCAAAACCACGAGGGTGTTCTCCACCACCAGCCGTTTTGTGTGTGTGTGTGTGTGTGTGCGTCCTGTATTACTCACATCCATTTTAGAGAAGATTGTATTTTCATGTGTCAGAACATGGAGTCCTGTGGATTGATATAATTGAATAGTACGGTTGTCACTATGATGTTAGGCTTCCTCCAACCCATTCCTTTGTCTGTCAGCACCACTCAAACATGTCCTTGGCTAATGGTGTTTGAAGTGATACAGGTTATTTTTTTTTGGGGGATGTTGTCTTTCTATGGTAAGTTGCCATTTTTTATGGCAATTATTTCTCCTTGAGTGGAAATGTTTCCTTGGTGTAGACGAGAAAACAAAATGATTCTACTTCTCTGTAAAGATGCATTGTCCTTGCTGTGAAACCGGTTACTAGGAAACCCTGACTGTGTGTTTAAAATGGATAGACTTCCTTGAACTGGTGAGATTTAACCCCCTCCTTCTCAGAGTTCTATTCAGTCCTCTTTCACTCTTATCTATCTTTCTCTTCTTCCTCACATCTCTTTTTCTCCACTTTCTGTCTTCTGCTCTCTCATTCGCCCTCTCTCCACTTACGCTCCCTTCCTCACATCTCTTTCTTTGATGCTTTCCTGTAGTAATATGAGTTATTTTGTTAACCAGTTGTGCTGAATAACTACAGCAAAGCCTCCCTGAGAGGCAGAGGATATCTTCTTTTTCTTACCTTTTTATTTGACCAGGCAAGTCAGTTGAGAACAAATTCTTATTTTCAATGATGGCCTAGGAACAGCGGGTTAACTGCCTTGTTCAGGGGCAGGACAGATTTGTACCTTGTCAGCTGGGGGATTTGATCTACCAACCTTTTGGTTACTGGCCCAACGCTCTAACCGCTAGGCTACCATTATATCACTAATGTAAACATTACATCTACCTTCCAGAAACCACTGGCTCCTAACTTCTTTACCCAGTTGCCTCTATCCTGAAGTGGTATTTAATTGAAGCTCCTTGCAGCCAGCACTCTGAATCTGTGTTCCAAATGGCTCCCTATTGGCCCTGGTCAAAAGTAGTGCCCTATATAGGGTATCATTTAGGTCGCAGGCTGAGTATCAGTGTGCTGTTCAGCTTTTAGCTCCTCTCTGCCTTTTGTACTAGTGTTGAATAGTGAATCAGAGCAGGAGATGAAGCGCAGCAGAGATTAAGATGAGTAGTGGGGTTAAACCAAGGTCAAGGCTGGGATGCTGAGAGCCTTGAAACACACAACTGGAATGATAGGAATGTACATTTTCATTCAAGTCAGTACTGTCAAACGGTTGTTATATTCTCCATGCTCGCTAAGCCTTAGACATTTAACAATTCATATTTTAGTAATTTAGCAGACTCTTATCCAGAGCGAATTACAGGCACAATTAGGGGGTTAGGGCAAGGGCACATCAACAGATTTTTTTTCACCTAGTCAGCTTGGGGATTCGAACCAGCGACCTTTCGATTACTGGCCCAACGCTCTTAACCACTAGCCCCCCCACATTCTAGTTATTGTATTTCTATGCTTGTCTGAAACAAGTCTTCCAAAGGGAGTTCTTTCATGTGGTACAATAAAGGCAATGATTGATGTGAAGGTGTGGGAGGTGAGACAAGCTTTCTATTGATGGATGTGAAGGTGTGGAAGGTGAGACATGCTTTCTATTGGATGGATGTGAAGGTGTGGAAGGTGAGACAGGCTTTCTATTGATGGATGTGAAGGTGTGGAAGGTGAGACAGGCTTTCTATTGGATGGATGTGAAGGTGTGGAAGGTGAGACAGGCTTTCTATTGGATGGATGTGAAGGTGTGGAAGATGAGACAGGCTTTCTATTGGATGTATTCTCTTCCCCCAACATAAAGCAGATCTATATTTGACTCAGTATTCACTCCTCTGTAGGTCCATGTACTGTTAGTGTTTGTTTAGTCACATCATTGTAATGTCAAAATGATGTATGATTTTCAGGTGTTTAAAGATGAAATAAAACAATGTTAATCGTTGTGATGTAATTGACGAGGTGATTATCGTACGTAGAGGAGCCAGGTTTATCACTCTGTGCAGCACAGGGTTTTAGCTGAGCTGTTATTTGAAATGAAAACGGTGCTCTCGTAGTAAATAAGAAATTGATTTGCAATTTAATGAGCGAAATAAGTATTTGACCCCTTCTCAATCAGAAATATTTCTGGCTCCCAGGTGTCTTTTATACAGGTAAAGAGCTGAGATTAGGAGCACACTCTTAAAGGGAGTGCTCCTAATCTTAGTTTGTTACCTGTATAAAAGACTGTCCACAGAAGCAATCAATCAATCTGAAGCCCATCTGAAGTTTGCCAATGAACATCTGAATGATTCAGAGGACAACTGGGTGAAAGTGTTGTGGTCAGATGAGACCAAAATGGAGCTCTTTGGCATCAACTCAACTCGCCGTGTTTGGAGGAGGAGGAATGCTGCCTGTGACCCCAAGAACACCATCCCCACCATCAAACATGGAGGTGGAAACATTATGCTTTGGGGGTGTTTTTCTGCTAAGGGGACAGGACAACTTCACCGCATCAAAGGGACGATGGACAGGGCCATGTACCGTCAAATCTTGGGTGAGAACCTCCTTCCCTCAGCCAGGGCATTGAAAATGGGTCGTGGATAGGTATTCCAGCATGACAATCACCCAAAACACACAGCCAAGGCAACAAAGGAGTGGCTCAAGAAGAAGCACATTAAGGTCCTGGAGTGGCCTAGCCAGTCTCCAGACCCTAATCCCATAGAAAATCTGTGGAGGGAGCTGAAGGTTCGAGTTGCCAAACATCAGCCTCGAAACCTTAATGACTTGGAGAAGATCTGCAAAGAGGAGTGGGACAAAATCCCTCCTGAGTTGTGTGCAAACCTGGTGGCCAACTACAAGAAACGTCTGACCTCCAACAAGGGTTTTGCCACAAGTACTAAGTCATGTTTTGCGGAGGGGTCAAATACTTATTTCCCTCATTAAAATGCAAATAATTTTCTTAACATTTTTGACATGCGTTTTTTCTGGATTGTTTGTTGTTATTCTGTCTCTCACTGTTCAAATAAACCTACCATTAAAATTATAGACTGATCATTTCTTTGTCATTGGGCAAACGTACAAAAACAGCAGGGTATCAAATGCTTTTTTCCCCTCACTGTATATAGTGCACTACTTTTGACCAGGGCCCATAGGGAATAGGCTGCCATATAGGATACAGACTTAATCATGGGGATATTGCTAGTAGCTACCACTGAAGCTTTTATTTCTTACCCTTCAAATTCACATCCAGATATCCCAGTCCTTTGATAAGGAGGAGCTGTCTGCCAAGGAAGAGAAAGAGAAGGTGGAGAAACCAGAGAAGATATCCAGGAAAATGCTGTCAAGAGGTGTGTGGGAGAGTTGGCGGAGAGGTTGATTATCTTTGTGTTGAAAATAGTGAGAGAAAATATAATGGCCATCGCTGCCTTCAGACAGACAGACACTGTTGTGTGTTACAATACAGGACCTTGGAGACATGTTGTGAGCACTAGAGAACTAATTAACTGATTCCGGAACATGGAGCTCTCTGAGAAATCTAATATAGAATCCTAGGAGACTATGGGTGCGTTTGTAAATTCACTCTGGCTGTCTACTCCTGGGTTCAGAGCACTCACATCGGAGTGTGCCAGAGCGCACAATAACCATTTTTTTTATTTACAAATGCACAACAAACACCTGTTGAATATATTATATATGACCAGTGTAAACGTAAGCCCAGTTAGTGCATTCGGAAAGTATTCAGACCCCTTGGACTTTTTCCCACTTTTGTTACAACCTTATTCTAAAATTAATTAAATTGTTTTTTTCCCCTCATTAATCTCACACAATACCTGGTCCACTTGTGTCTAGATTCCAGCCAGGACTACACAGACTCTACTGGAATAGACCTGCATGAGTTCCTGGTCAACACTCTAAAGAACAACCCCAGAGACAGAATGATGCTGTTGAAGTTGGAGCAGGACATTCTGGATTTTATTAGTAATAATGAGTAAGTTATTTAATAAATACAACTTATTGATTGATTTGATGTATTTTATTAATTTATAGTTAATGCAATTTTAATCGAATTCAATTCTATAGTTGTATTATTTTAGCCTTTCAGTAAAGCTCATTCAGCTCTTGTGTCTCCTAGAAGCCAGAAGAGGAAATTCCCTCCCATGACTTCGTACCATAGAATGCTGCTACATCGAGTGGCTGCCTACTTCGGCATGGATCACAATGTTGACCCCACTGGGAAGTCTGTCATCATCAACAAAACTAGCAATACAAGAATGTATGTTTTTCATTTGATACCAGTCAGTTTTAAAACATTTTAAAATACATTATTACTAAACCACAATAATACATTTTATTATATTCTATGAAGCTTAAATACATCAAATTGCTTTGAAAGTAGAAAGTATGTATTTGGTGTAGGTTTGTTTTCCCACTCCTCTAAACTTCCAGCAATGTAAATTGTTTTCCACAGACCAGATCAAAAATTCTCAGAACACATAAAAGACGACAAAACGGATGATTTCCAAAAACGCTACATTCTCAAAAGAGACAACGCCAGCTTCGACCGGGAAGACGGCATGGTAGGGCGTTTTTTGTTCCAATCAAATGTCACCTTGTGTCCCAAATGACACCCTATTCTCTATATAGTGCCCTATGGGCCCTGGTCAACAGAAGTAAAGTATATAGGGAATAGTGTGCCATTTGGGATGCATCCCCAGCGATATGTCTTTGAGAGGGTGACAATCTGGTGCTGTTGTTCCAGCTGCTGGCTAGGCTAAGCTGTGCGGAAGCTGCTGGCTAGGCTAAGCTGTGCGGAAGCTGCTGGCTAGGCTAAGCTGTGCGGAAGCTGCTGGCTAGGCTAAGCTGTGCGGAAGCTGCTGGCTAGGCTAAGCTGTGCGGAAGCTGCTGGCTAGGCTAAGCTGTGCGGAAGCTGCTGGCTAGGCTAAGCTGTGCGGAAGCTGCTGGCTAGGCTAAGCTGTGCGGAAGCTGCTGGCTAGGCTAAGTTGTGCATGTGCTTGCAGATACGAATGCGCCTGAAAGACGACAGGAGAAGCAAATCTATCGAGGAGAGGGAGGAAGACTATCAGAGAGCCAGGGACAGGATATTTGCACCAGATGTGAGATTTTGGCTAATCAATTTAGATTAATGATGCATTTGTGTTTATTATGAAGTAAAATATGGATAGGCTTTATGGACTGCAAATGACATGTAAGTAAGACATTCAAATATAATTATTTTTTTTCCACAGGGAGATCATTTCCACCTAGATGGAAGGTAAATATCATTCACATATCAGTCTAATTTGACACTTACAACATTTGACTGGCTGGTTCAAACGTGGACGGTTTGACTGGCTGGTCCAACGTGGACGGCTTGTCTGGTTGGTCCAACGTGGACGGCTCGTCTGGTTGGTCCAACGTGGACGGCTCGTCTGGTTGGTCCAACGTGGACGGCTCGTCTGGTTGGTCCAACGTGGACGGCTCGTCTGGTTGGTCCAACGTGGACGGCTCGTCTGGTTGGTCCAACGTGGACGGCTCGTCTGGTTGGTCCAACGTGGACGGCTCGTCTGGTTGGTCCAACGTGGACGGCTCGTCTGGTTGGTCCAACGTGGACGGCTCGTCTGGTTGGTCCAACGTGGACGGCTCGTCTGGTTGGTCCAACGTGGACGGCTCGTCTGGTTGGTCCAACGTGGATTTGATACCCTTTGATAATGTTGCATGGTCATCTCCCCATGCAGGAGCCCTGATGAAGAGGCTTGTATCAGTACTCAACAGAGGCGGCAACTCTTCAGGTACTTCCTTTCTGTCACAGATCTCTCACTCACACACACACACACACACACACACACATATCCATCCATTCCTTGTTTCCTCAGACTAGGGGACGGGCGGTCAGCCAGCAGTAGACAGAGCAGCTCTGAGAATGACCCCAAGAACTGTGATGCCCGGCCGTGGAGCAGCACTGATTCAGACAGCTCCAACCGTAACCTGAGGCCGACCATGACCAAGGCCAGCAGCTTCAGCAGCATCTCTGTCCTCATCAGAGGAGACAGCTCAGCCAGCAGCAAGAGCACCGGACGCCTCTCCAAAACAGGCAAGTAATAGGGGGAGGGGCACTGGCTCATGCACACGTAGTCAAATGCATGTGCGACGTATGGTGTCCAGTCTGCTTTGTTCCACAGCATAGTGAAGCACCTGTTTTAATAACAGAATGAACCCTAAGAATGAAAAAAAAATGCTCTGTGTCCATGACTACTGATTGACCCCAAGTGTGGTCAGTCACCCTTAGACAATGTGATACACTAGTTTCTGACTGACATGAGTTGGAATTGGTCCTTCACTGTGTGTCTGTGTGCACCATCCCTGTTTAATACAGGCATACTGGGGGAATGGAGACCCTGTTTTCTTTGTTTATGCTGTTTTGGTTCTTCCTCGTTCCTTGTCTTTTCGATCATCTTTTTGTTGTTGTTGCTGCCTCTGTTCTGGAGGCTTTTCCTCTTGGTTTCATGTGATTCCATTTCCACAGTGACGGCGCCCGACAGACAGATTTTTTGCTTGAGTTTTTTCTTTAACGTTGTTTACGAAGACGGGGCTCACTTTGTGCAGCACAACATCAGCTCTGCTGCTACTGGGAGGCCATGTTGTGTTCCTGTTCGCTCTGTCCTGTGACTCATCTCTTCTGCATGCAGTGCATGGCATCTTTTTGGTTCTTTGGCATCATTTAGCATCTTTCGTTTTAGCATTTTTGGTTTTTAGCTTTTTTTCTAATTTTGTTACAGTATCCCCAATTTCTGTAAGTGCTGGTTGTTTAGTTTGTGTAGAAAACATGAAGAATGATGGCCATCACAATTCTGAATTCATTGGCTTTTACTGTTGGCAAGACAGAGAGACATGTTTCTCTCCTCTCCAATAATACGTCCAGAGACCAAACTGGAGCCCAGATTTCCTCTTTTCTGTCCAGATTTCAAAGCTCCTGATGGCTTTGCTTTTGACATCAAATATTAGCGGTTTGTGTACGTGCCAGAAGACGAACTTTGACGTTCTACACCAGGAAAAGTTGTCTGGTTGCATTACTGACAAACTAATAACATGTTTGTGGTTATACTCTTTAAGATGTGGACCACTTAAAATTACACTTGATACGGGCTCATGCAAGATGCCCACAGAGGGACAAATATCACCTATAGCCAATGAATTCACTCACCGTGTGTCCCACTTTTGAATGGACCAATGGCTATGCTGCTTCTACCCCTGTTACCACAGAAGTGACCAATAGCTGTCGTCCTTGTACCCCTGCCCAGAGGCTGGCTGTGCATGTGTTACAAGCCACTGCCTCTCTTTTTACTTTTTATTTAACTAGGCAAGTCAGTTAAGAACAGATTGTAATTTACAATGAGGGTTACACCTATAGGACGCCTTTCTGGATCCTCTCTGTAGGACGTTTAGTGATCTTTTCATCCCTCCCTCCTCTAGGTTCTGAGTCTTCTAATAGTGTAGGGTCTTCTACGAGTTCCATCTCTCGCCCCCAAGTACTCCACCTGCCTCTCCCTGTCCCAGCTGCTCTAACCCAGGCAGCCGGCCCTGTCGGGGGCCCCAGCACGGTGCTACCTACACCCTCCTCCTCTGCGTCCTCCGCTGCCACGGCCCCCAGCAGTAGTAGAGCTCCTGTACACTGTGATCGGGGCAGCAGGAACGGCCCGGCGCCTGCATCCGGCCCAGCGCCAACCCAGGCCACTGCTAATGCTACTAGTTACTATTTGCTTCCCCCGGAAGCCACAGGGATTCCGCCTGGCAGTATACTGGTCAACCCACACACAGGTTGGTATCTTCTGATCAGGGTTGGTCCTCATCCTCAGTTCATATCGGCTGGATTGGCTCGTCTCTGTCTGCTGTCTTTATCTTGGGTTTGATGTGATGTTTGATTCCTGGTTGGTTTTGATCATAGTTCTTGTAAAACAAAACTTCTTATTCAGTCTTTAAGTCTGTCTGCTCTTCTCTTAGACTGTTGCTGAAATTTTCACAAACTACATATTTTGTTTTGGGTCACATTTTTATCAAAGCCTTTCCAGATTGAATGGACTAAGGGAGTTGGTAAACCTGTGTATATATTCATGGTTTAGTCATTATTCAGGATACATGTTACTATAGCATAACTCCTATTGACTAAATTATACTCAAATGTCCTATAGCCTCTACTGCAGGGCTGTCCAACCCTCTTCATGGGGATTTACTGTCCTGTAGGTTTTCAGTACAACCCTCTTCCTGGAGATCTACTGTCCTGTAGGTTTTTGCCTGAAAACCCACAGGACTGTAGATCTCCAGGAAGAGGGTTGGGCAGCCCTGGTCTACAGTGTATCTAAGTTTGTTGTTCCCCACCTGCAGGCCAACCCTTTGTGAACCCTGACGGCAGTGCTGTGGTCTACAACCCCTCGATGACCTCACAGCAAGGTGGGAGGAGCCAGCAGCCCTTGGCCCCTCCCCTACCGCCCCCAGCCCCGCACCAGCCAGCCAATCACGTCCTCTCCCAGGTCAGTCAATGAGTCGACAGCTCATGTATCCCTTCTTTCTCCAGAAAGCCCATTCACTCCCTGCATGCAGTCATTTCTTTACTCTACCTGTTCTCAATTAATATAGTAGATTAGAATCCATCATTTTTAATTCATGCCTCCTAATTTCCCAGAGAACATTCATCATCTACGAGCTAGGGCTGAGTGAATTATCCAGATATCAATCAGGTTCAATTAATTGTGATATTAATCAGCCAGCTCTAGTTCCTCCTATTCAATCACCTCTGACTTCTTAACTTAATGGAGGTCTCTCTCCTCTCTTTCCCTCTGTTCTGTCCTTTTCTCCTCCTTCAGCCGGTTCGGCATCTCCAGCCCTCTGCTCCACAGCCGATCCAGTACTCAACCATCTCTTACCCTCCTCCTCAGTTCCTGCCACTCTCCTCTAACCAACAATACACTTTGGTACCTATCAATCCTCTCTATCTCTCACCTGTCTGTTTCTGTCCAGTTCCCTCTTCAGCACCTTGTCACTTAATTAGGTGGTCTTTTATAAGACATGGTTACGTGTGTTAATTCCAGACGTGTATATTTTTATACAGAATCTTTGATGTAATGTATGATGGAAAGCCATCTTTATCTGGGAAGACTTTGTGATTGAAGAAGTGTTCAGCAGGATCCTGGATCATGTTCATTAGGCAGAAGACATTTGAAACCAGCAGTTTTCCCAATGGGAACCCAGAACCTTGTTTTCTGTTGCAAAATGTCTTGCAACTGAGTGCTTGTTGAACATGACCCTGTTTGCCCTATGACCCTGTTCGGTCGAACATGACCCTGTTTGCCCTATGACCCTGTTCGGTCGAACATGACCCTGTTTGCCCTGTAACCCTGTTAGGTGGAACATGACCCGGTTAGGTGGAACATGGACCCGGTTAGGTGGAACATGGACCCGGTTAGGTGGAACATGGACCCGGTTAGGTGGAACATGGACCCGGTTAGGTGGAACATGGACCCGTTACCCGGTTAGGTTGAACATGGACCCGGGTTACCCGGTTAGGTTGAACATGGCCTGGTTACTCGGTTAGGTTGAACATGGCCCAATTAGGTTGAACATGGCCCAGTTACTCAGTTAGGTTGAACATGACCCCGTTACCCAGTTAGATTGAACATGGCCCAGTTAGGTTGAACATGGCCCAGTTACTCAGTTAGGTTGAACATGACCCCGTTACCCAGTTAGGTTGAACATGGCCCAGTTAGGTTGAACATGGCCCAGTTACTCAGTTAGATGGAACATGGCCCAGTTACCCAGTTAGGTTGAACATGGCCCAGTTACTCAGTTAGGTTGAACATGGCCCAGTTACTCAGTTAGGTTGAACATGACCCCGTTACCCAGTTAGGTTGAACATGACCCCGTTACCCAGTTAGGTTGAACATGGCCCAGTTAGGTTGAACATGGCCCAGTTAGGTTGAACATGGCCCAGTTACTCAGTTAGGTTGAACATGGCCCAGTTACTCAGTTAGGTTGAACATGGCCCAGTTACTCAGTTAGGTTGAACATGGCCCAGTTACTCAGTTAGGTTGAACATGGCCCAGTTACTCAGTTAGGTTGAACATGGCCCAGTTACTCAGTGAGGTTGAACATGACCCAGTGAGGTTGAACATGGCCCAGTTACTCAATTAGGTTGAACATGACCCAGTGAGGTTGAACATGGCCCAGTTACTCAGTTAGGTTGAACATGACCCAGTGAGGTTGAACATGGCCCCGTTACCCAGTTAGTCCTGTGACCCTGTTAGCCCTGTCATCCAGGTTAGGGGAGGGTTGGCCGTCATTGTAAAATAAGAATTTGTTCTTAACTGACTTGCTTAGTAAAATAAAGGTTAGATAAAACAGCCCTATTACCCTGTCAGGTAGACTAGATCGGGCCGCGTTCTGTGAGGTAGACTAGATCGGGCCGCGTTCTGTTAGGTAGACTAGATCGGGCCGCGTTCTGTTAGGTAGACTAGATCGGGCTGCGTTCTGTTAGGTAGACTCGGGCCGATTCTGGGCCTAGATCATTCTGTTAGGTAGACTAGATCGGGCCGCGTTCTGTTAGGTAGACTAGATCGGGCCGCGTTCTGTTAGGTAGACTAGATCGGGCCGCGTTCTGTTAGGTAGACTAGATCGGGCCGCGTTCTGTTAGGTAGACTAGATCGGGCCGCGTTCTGTTAGGTAGACTAGATCGGGCTGCGTTCTGTTAGGTAGACTAGATCGGGCCGCGTTCTGCTAGGTAGACTAGATCGGGCCGCGTTCTGTTAGGTAGACTAGATCGGGCTGCGTTCTGTTAGGTAGACTAGATCGGGCCGCGTTCTGCTAGGTAGACTAGATCGGGCCGAGTTCTGCTAGGTAGACTAGATCGGGCCGAGTTCTGCTAGGTAGACTAGATCGGGCCGAGTTCTGCTAGGTAGACTAGATCGGGCTGCGTTCTGTTAGGTAGACTAGATCGGGCCGCGTTCTGCTAGGTAGACTAGATCGGGCCGCGTTCTGCTAGGTAGACTAGATCGGACCGCGTTCTGTCAGGTAGACTAGATCGGGCCGAGTTCTGCTAGGTAGACTAGATCGGGCCGCGTTCTGTTTTTTTATTTTTTAAATTTATTTATTTCACCTTTATTTAACCAGGTAGGCTAGTTGAGAACAAGTTCTCATTTGCAACTGCGACCTGGCCAAGATAAAGCATAGCAGTGTGAGCAGACAACACAGAGTTACACATGGAGTAAACAATTAACAAGTCAATAACACAAAAGGAAGAGAAAAAAAAGGGGAGTCTAAATACATTGTGTGCAAAAGGCATGAGGAGGTAGGCGAATAATTACAATTTTGCAGATTAACACTGGAGTGATAAATGATCAGATGGTCATGTACAGGTAGAGATATTGGTGTGCAAAAGAGCAGAAAAGTAAATAAATAAAAACAGTATGGGGATGAGGTAGGTGAAAATGGGTGGGCTATTTGCCGATAGACTATGTACAGCTGCAGCGATCGGTTAGCTGCTCAGATAGCAGATGTTTGAAGTTGGCGAGGAGATAAAAGTCTCCAACTTCAGCGATTTTGCAATTCGTTCCAGTCACAGGCAGCAGAGAACTGGAACGAAGGCGGCCAAATGAGGTGTTGGCTTTAGGGATGATCAGTGAGATACACCTGCTGGAGCGCGTGCTACGGATGGGTGTTGCCATCGTGACCAGTGAACTGAGATAAGGCAGAGCTTTACCTAGCATGGACTTGTAGATGACCTGGAGCCAGTGGGTCTGGCGACGAATATGTAGCGAGGGCCAGCCGACTAGAGCATACAAGTCGCAGTGGTGGGTGGTATAAGGTGCTTTAGTGACAAAACGGGTGGCACTGTGATAAACTGCATCCAGTTTGCTGAGTAGAGTGTTGGAAGCAATTTTGTAGATGACATCGCCGAAGTCGAGGATCGGTAAGATAGTCAGTTTTACTAGGGTAAGTTTGGCGGCGTGAGTGAAGGAGACTTTGTTGCGGAATAGAAAGCCGACTCTTGATTTGATTTTCGATTGGAGATGTTTGATATGAGTCTGGAAGGAGAGTTTACAATCTAGCCAGACACCTATGTACTTATAGATGTCCACATATTCAAGGTTGGAACCATCCAGGGTGGTGATGCTGGTCAGGCGTGCGGGTGCAGGCAGCGAACGGTTGAAAAGCATGCATTTGGTTTTACTAGCGTTTAAGAGCAGTTGGAGGCCACGGAAGGAGTGTTGTATGGCATTGAAGCTCGTTTGGAGGTTAGATAGCACAGTGTCCAAGGACGGGCCGGAAGTATATAGAATGGTGTCGTCTGCGTAGAGGTGGATCAGGGAATCGCCCGCAGCAAGAGCAACATCATTGATATATACAGAAAAAGAGTCGGCCCAGTTGAACCTGTGGCACCCCATAGAGACTTCCAGAGGACCGGACAGCATGCCCTCCGATTTGACACACTGAACTCTGTCTGCAAAGTAATTGGTGAACCAGGCAAGGCAATCATCCGAAAAACCGAGGCTGCTGAGTCAGCCGATAAGAATATGGTAGACTAGATCGGGCCGCGTTCTGTTAGGTAGACTAGATCGGGCTGCGTTCTGGTAGGTAGACTAGATCGGGCCGCGTTCTGTGAGGTAGACTAGATCGGGCCGCGTTCTGTGAGGTAGACTAGATCGGGCCGCGTTCTGTGAGGTAGACTAGATCGGGCCGCGTTCTGTGAGGTAGACTAGATCGGGCCGCGTTCTGTTAGGTAGACTAGATCGGGCTGCGTTCTGTGAGGTAGACTAGATCGGGCCGCGTTCTGTTAGGTAGACTAGATCGGGCCGCGTTCTGTTAGGTAGACTAGATCGGGCCGCGTTCTGTCAGGTAGACTAGATCGGGCCGCGTTCTGTCAGGTAGACTAGATCGGGCCGCGTTCTGTCAGGTAGACTAGATCGGGCCGCGTTCTGTCAGGTAGACTAGATCGGGCCGCGTTCTGTCAGGTAGACTAGATCGGGCCGCGTTCTGTCAGGTAGACTAGATCGGGCCGCGTTCTGTCAGGTAGACTAGATCGGGCCGCGTTCTGTCAGGTAGACTAGATCGGGCCGCGTTCTGTGAGGTAGACTAGATCGGGCCGCGTTCTGTGAGGTAGACTAGATCGGGCCGCGTTCTGTCAGGTAGACTAGATCGGGCCGCGTTCTGTCAGGTAGACTGGATCGGGCCGCGTTCTGTTAGGTAGACTGGATCGGGCCGCGTTCTGTTAGGTAGACTGGATCGGGCCGCGTTCTGTTAGGTAGACTGGATCGGGCCGCGTTCTGTTAGGTAGACTGGATCGGGCCGCGTTCTGTTAGGTAGACTGGATCGGGCCGCGTTCTGTTAGGTAGACTGGATCGGGCCGCGTTCTGTTAGGTAGACTGGATCGGGCCGCGTTCTGTTAGGTAGACTGGATCGGGCCGCGTTCTGTTAGGTAGACTAGATCGGGCCGCTTTCTGTTGTCCTCCTTTCCTGACCTGCTTTCACCCAACACATCCCTCTATGGCTGATTATTCAAACTAACAGTTTGTAATCATTAATTCAATACCAGATGTTGAATAATCCATGAGTAGATACGCTAAACTTCCAATTTCCTGCCACTGAACAGCTTGTCATAGATAACCTAGACTGAGGTAGCCGACTCTGGTGCTATAAATACCCAGTTTGGATTCCCTGGGTGGTGTTCGGCATCAAACGGTAGAAAACTGACTGAAACGGGGAGAGACGACTAGAACTCGGCTCCAATAAGACACATTCATTTTCTGTTTCAAAATGTTTTGCTACGGTGTGCCCTAATAAATATGACCCTAATGATTTGGTCCCTGGTCTTGATGCACGTTACCTCTGGCCCTGTCTGTTGATTGGATTGGACCATTACAAAGGACATGTCCAGACAGTACACATGTTGTTTTCAGCATTGTTCTCTCCCCACAGCAAGAAGGGCTGGCTGCCCAGTTCAGCCACATGAGTGTGGTGCGCCAGGCGTCCAGCGACGTCACTAACGGCGGCCCCCACCCTGCCATGTACCCCTTGGGCCCTGTGGTGCTCCAGGCCCCCCTGCAGCACCAGCAGACTGGCTACATGGTGGCCCCTCCAGGGCCCCCTGTGGTGGGGCCAACCCAGGCCTACCCCGGCCCTGCCCACCCTATGAGCCAGCCGGTCATGCAGCAGCAGCAGGGCTACATGCCACAGCAGGTACAACAGTTAGTCACTCACATGGTCAGTCAACACACCATCTCATGGCATCGTCTACTTCCTACCTACTTGTTGGTCTCAGTCTCCTTCAGTAATATCAGTGATATTATCCAGAGATGATCACAATTTAGATTGACCTCAGATCCTCTCTGAGAAAAGTGTTCAGATTCCAAGGTGACCAGAGAAACTCTTGTCTGCTCGTTGTCATTCCTCTCCTGTAGATGCACACATGTTACTGTGCTCCAGCCCAGGACCCCCACTCCCACTGCAACCAGCACTATCGCCCTGTCAGCCCCGTGCACTACACCAGCCCCCAGACCCAGCCTCTTCCCCAGCAGCCAGGTAAACACACACACTGCTCTCTCTCTGTGTTTGTCTTGATTAACTGAGCTGTCTCCCAGTGAGCTGCAGTATTCTGTTTCTCTGCACCCTGGGGGGGACACAGTTGTTAGCTACAGCCTCCTGCCTCAACACAGCTCTGTTTTACTGGTTGTTAGCTACAGCCTCCTGCCTCAACACAGCTGTTTTACTGGTTGTTGTCTTCAGCCTCCTGCCTCAACACAGCTCTGTTTTACTGGTTGTTAGCTACAGCCTCCTGCCTCAACACAGCTCTGTTTTACTGGTTGTTAGCTACAGCCTCCTCAACACAGCTGTTTTACTGGTTGTCTACAGCCTCCTGCCTCAACACAGCTCTGTTTTACTGGTTGTCTACAGCCTCCTGCCTCAACACACCACAGCTCCTTTTTACTGGTTGCCTCCTGCTGAACGCAGCACTGTGGCCATTTACTGGCTTTAATGTGGAGGAATGCTACGCTATCGTCTGTCGGGGGAATTAGGAGGCATCTCTTGGGGCTGAGCAGAGGGACAAATTAGGCTATATACTGTTAGTCTACTAGTGCATAAACAGTGGAATATCCAGACACAGTGAAAATAATGACTGTTTACAAACCACTTGCATAAGGAAGTTGCTTCTGCAATTAAACAGTTTTGCTGAAGGCTTCAGTATAAATGATGCTTGTGGGAATTGAACCTACAACCTCACGACACTCTTAACTCAGCCACACTGGACCACAGGGGTGTTGGTGATAGGAAAGTCTGGAGTCTGGACTGGACCACAGGGGTGTTGGTGATGGGAAAGTCGAGTCTGTACTGGACCACAGGGGTGTTGGTGATGGGAAAGTCTGGAGTCTGGACTGGACCACAGGGGTGTTGGTGATGAAGACCAGGAGTCTGGACTGGACCACAGAGGTGTTGAAAATGAAGACCAGGAGTCTGGACTGGAACACAGAGGTGTTGGTGATGAAGACCAGGAGTCTGGACTGGACCACAGGGGTGTTGGTGATGGGAAAGTCTGGAGTCTGGAATGGATCACAGAGGTGTTGGTGATGAAGACCAGGAGTCTGGACTGGAACACAGAGGTGTTGGTGATGAAGACCAGGAGTCTGGACTGGAACACAGAGGTGTTGGTGATGAAGACCAGGAGTCTGGACTGGAACACAGAGGTGTTGGTGATGAAGACCAGGATTCTGGACTGGAACACAGAGGTGTTGGTGATGAAGACCAGGAGTCTGGACTGGAACACAGAGGTGTTGACGATGAAGACCAGGAGTCTGGACTGGACCACAGAGGTGTTGAAAATGAAGACCAGGAGTCTGGACTGGAACACAGAGGTGTTGGTGATGAAGACCAGGAGTCTGGACTGGACCACAGAGGTGTTGGTGATGAAGACCAGGAGTCTGGACTGGAACACAGAGGTGTTGGTGATGAAGACCAGGAGTCTGGACTGGAACACAGAGGTGTTGGTGATGAAGACCTGGAAAGCGGAGTGGTAGAATGCGGGGCCGGGATGCTGTCTGAGAGTTCTATGATTCTCACAGTGAACCGGTCTCTTTTTCAGCCCCTCACTTCTCTTCAGTCTCTCTCTCCTCTCCTCCAGCGGTCTCTATTCAGCCCCTCAACTCTTCTTCTCCAACGGCCATAATGATGATGACTTCCTGTTCCTTCAGGGTCGTCATTTGTGTTATTACAATGTGTCTTTTTGGAACCGTTCAGTCCTGCAGATTACAACATAAAGGCACACTGACAATGGACATAAAGCACCTGTTAGCAACTTCCTATTCACCTGCTGTACCAAGGCAATCTGATCCTGTTCTCTGTGTGCTCAGGTGGAATGGTGTGTGGGGGAATATAATGGGAGAGTCATTTCATGCTTGGTTTGTGAGCAGAGGTCTGGAGAGAGACTGGAGGTCAGAATAGTGTCCCGCTCCTTCACATATGAAACCATTCATTGTCTATTGGTCTCGTCTTGTTCCACTTTTCCTCATTGGGGCTAAAGAATGTTCCAGTCACCTTTTTTTACAAAAGAACGACGACGACGACTAATGCGGTCCCTGGATTTCTCTGTGAGAAGCAGCAGGCTGTAACCTTGACATTCAGCTGTCCACTATGGAACAAGCACTACTATTTCCAGCACCGGTTTGACGTTGCTAGAGAGACCGCCCTTTTGACGTTGCTAGAGAGACCGCCCTTTTGACGTTGCTAGAGAGACCGCCCTTTTGACGTTGCTAGAGAGACCGCCCTTTTGACGTTGCTAGAGAGACCGCCCTTTTGACGTTGCTAGAGAGACCGCCCTTTTGACGTTGCTAGAGAGACCGCCCTTTTGACGTTGCTAGAGAGACCGCCCTTTTGACGTTGCTAGAGAGACCGCCCTTTTGACGTTGCTAGAGAGACCGCCCTTTTGACGTTGCTACGCCCTTTTGACGTTGCTACGCCCTTTTGACGTTGCTACGCCCTTTTGACGTTGCTAGAGAGATCGCCCTTTTGACGTTGCTAGAGAGACCGCCCTTTTGACGTTGCTAGAGAGACCGCCCTTTTGACGTTGCTAGAGAGACCGCCCTTTTGACGTTGCTAGAGAGACCGCCCTTTGACGTTGCTAGAGAGACCGCCCTTTTGACGTTGCTAGAGAGACCGCCCTTTGACGTTGCTAGAGAGACCGCCCTTTGACGTTGCTAGAGAGACCGCCCTTTGACGTTGCTAGAGAGACCGCCCTTTGACGTTGCTAGAGAGACCGCCCTTTGACGTTGCTAGAGAGACCGCCCTTTGACGTTGCTAGAGAGACCGCCCTTTGACGTTGCTAGAGAGACCGCCCTTTGACGTTGCTAGAGAGACCGCCCTTTTGACGTTGCTAGAGAGACCGCCCTTTTGACGTTGCTACGCCCTTTTGACGTTGCTACGCCCTTTTGACGTTGCTAGAGAGACCGCCCTTTTGACGTTGCTAGAGAGACCGCCCTTTTGACGTTGCTAGCGAGACCGCCCTTTTGACGTTGCTAGAGAGACCGCCCTTTTGACGTGGCTAGAGAGAGACCGCCCTTTTGCCGTTGCTAGAGAGAGACCGCCCTTTTGCCGTTGCTAGAGAGACACCGCCCTTTTGCCGTTGCTAGAGAGACCGTCCTTTTTCTATGTTGCACATTTTGCGTCGTCTGTTTTTGTCATTTGCTTATATTGCTTATGTCTTTGTTTTCGCTATGTTTTTTTCTCACTACCCTCTTCCTTCCTTGGAATCAATATTGTATGATTTTCGCCATGTTTTAGATGTCTTCTACATTGTAATGGGTATCATACTCTGGGTGGTTCGAGCCCTGAATGCTGATTGGCTAACAGCCGTGGTATATCAGACAGTTTACCACAGGGATGACAAAACATGTATTTTTACTGCTCTAATTACGTTGGTAACCAGTTTATAATATCAATAAGGCACCTTGGGGGTTTGTGATATATGACCAATATACCACGGCTACCACGCGTTGCGTCGTGCATAAGAACAGCCCTTAGCTGTGGTATATTGGCCACATACCACACCCCCTCGGGCCTTATTGCTTAATTCTAATACAAGTAAAGAGAGATCATCTCCCAAGACAACAGAGGCATATTAAATATGTTTCTCATTTCACTTGGCCTCATTCATTCATGGTCGTTGTGAATAGAATTAATGGCACCATTTTGTTTAAAAACAATTAATTGAAATGTTCTACATCTCACTAGATTATTTCAATAGAAGTGAATTGTAACGTCCTAATGTTACTGAAGGTTACCACGCTGTGATGCCAAATCAGCCCCAAGGCCCTCAGCATCAGAACCTGGTGAACAACCAGCAGCACAGCAATCTGGGAAATCACATGACGGCCTTCATGGTCCAGTACCCTTCAATGCCTTCTTATCAGGTACGTTCTTATTGGCTTATCATTATTAAACTGTTGTTGTTGTTTAAATAAAGAAAAACAATTGATTTGTCCTTTCCTTTTGCTTCGACATGGTTTGATCTTGCTCTTGTGAACATCTTTGCCTGACTGAAAATCTTATAATTAGATCAATCGAACTCTGAAATGTTAAATAGTTTGAGGATTGAATTGAAAAGAGATTTGAAAGGGATCCGACATCAGATGTCTGTATCAATTGTAAATGTAAAAAATAAATCCTCCTGCTTAACCCTGTTTTTCCATATGGTCTGTGTGCGTGGTGCAGGTATCAATGCCCCAGGGGTCTCAGAACATGCCTCCACATCAGCAGGCATGTCAACAGCCCATGATGATCCAGAGCCATCCAAGCCAAGCTCCCATGGCCATGTCAGGCATGCAGGTTTACTACAGTGTCATGCCCCCAAATCAACACAGCACCATGAGGTAGGAACTGATCTGTTCTGTTGTTGACGGTAGGAAGATGGACTGTGTATTAAATAGTCTAAGTGTTATAGTCTAAGGTCTGTAATCTGGTACCGTTTCATATTCCAAAGTAGTTCAACGTTGAAGAAAGTGGCGCAGATACCGATGTACCAACCAAACTGCCAACACCATTTACAACAGTCCATTATAGTAGCTAGACTCTATAGAGCCCCCCGTTCCCCCCCAGAGCCATAGTTCTCCTATAGTGTGGTTGATGAAGTTATTGCCGGTGTAGAAACCGGTCCTCATGGGAGCTGAGGTGTACTATTAAGACTGGGCTGCACTGCACCTGTATCATCAGCCTTATAAATCATCCTCCAGACTGCCCTACTAACAGAAGCTCCACTGAGCTGAAAGTGACCTCCAGACTGCCCTACTAACAGAAGCTCCACTGAGCTGAAAGTGACCTCCAGACTGCTCTACTAACAGAAGCTCCACTGAGCTGAAAGTGACCTCCAGACTGCTCTACTAACAGAAGCTCCACTGAGCTGAAAGTGACCTCCAGACTGCTCTACTAACAGAAGCTCCACTGAGCTGAAAGTCACCTCCAGACTGCTCTACTAACAAACACTGCTGAGCTGAAAGTGACCTCCAGACTGCTCTACTAACAGAAGCTCCACTGAGCTGAAAGTGACCTCCAGACTGCTCTACTAACAGACTCCACTGAGCTGAAAGTGACCTCCAGACTGCCCTACTAACAGAAGCTCCACTGAGCTGAAAGTGACCTCCATACTGCCCTGCTAACAGAAGCTCCACTGAGCTGAAAGTGACCTCCAGACTGCCCTACTAACAGAAGCTCCACTGAGCTGAAATTGATCTCCAGACTGCCCTACTAACAAACTCCACTGAGCTGAAAGTGACCTCCAGACTGCTCTACTAACAAACTCCACTGAGCTGAAAGTCACCTCCAGACTGCCCTACTAACAGAAGCTCCACTGAGCTGAAAGTGACCTCCAGACTGCTCTACTAACAGAAGCTCCACTGAGCTGAAAGTGACCTCCAGACTTCCCTACTAACAAACTCCACTGAGCTGAAAGTGACCTCCAGACTGCCCTACTAACAGAAGCTGAAAGTGACCTCCAGACTGCTCTACTAACAAACTCCACTGAGCTGAAAGTGACCTCCAGACTGCCCTACTAACAGACTCCACTGAGCTGAAAGTGACCTCCAGACTGCCCTACTAACAGACTCCACTGAGCTGAAAGTTACTTCCCTCCCTGTTGTACTGGTTCCTATATTCCGCCCCACAGCATCAGTTTTATTTGTATTTTTATTTTTATTTTACCTTTATTTTACTAGGCAAGTCAGTTAAGAACAAATTCTTATTTTCAATGACGGCCTAGGAACAGTGGGTTAACTGCCTGTTCAGGGGCAGAACGACAGATTTTGTACCTTGTCAGCTCGGGGATTTGAACTTGCAACCTTTCGGTTACTAGTCCAATGCTCTAACCACTAGCCGCCCCAAATACTGTCAGTGTTAATATTAGGTGTCCCAAATAAAACCCTATTCTCTATATAGTGCACTACTTTTAACCAGAGCCCTATGGGTACAGTACCAGGCAGCTGTAATGACAGAGTGATTCAGGTCATAAAGAGGAAATGAATGACATGTTTGTTTGTTCTCATGGACTGTCACCGTTAATCAGAGATCATTAACCTACCTTTTAATACAAGACTATTTCTGAAACATTGTGTTGGGGCTCTTTAAGGGAGACTTGGAGAGCAAATATAAAGTGGCTGGCTGCTGGTGCTATCAATGTCTTTTTAATTGATGCCTCATAGAGCTCTATAAATATATTGACTAAGCAAGTGTCTCCACAGTCCATCGATGGGTTTCTTACCTCCTGCTGGGGCAGAGCAGATGCAGTTTCCCCGGGCTTCGTCTCCGTGTGGAACCCAGCAGCTACCAGGACAGCAGTGCTCAGGTAACCCCTCTCAGCAACACCAAGGTCGTGGGTTCAATTCCCCCCAGGATCACACACATACTAAAATAGAGACCATTCGCTTTGAAAGACCCTTAAGTATGAGATTTGAAACCATTGAAATGGTTTTCCTGCCTTGTGTGTCCTGTCCATCCGAGGATGGAAACGTTCCTTTGACCATGAAGCTGTGATTTTGACGTTGTTGTTGTAACTGTGTGTAGGTGTGCTCCCCGGTCCTCACAGTGGTGGTATGGTGATGATGCAGCTGACCCTGCCCCCTAACCACCAGCCCAGAGCCCACTCCCCTCCACAGTGGAAACACAACAGATACTACAGTCTGGATCACACACGCAGCCAGAGGTCCTCAGAACAACTAAACAACTCGCAGGTAACTACTCAGAACAACTAGACAACTCACAGGTAACTACTCAGAACAACTAAACATCTCACAGGTAACTACTCAGAACAACTAGACAACTCACAGGTAACTACTCAGAACAACTAAACAACTCACAGGTAACTACTCAGAACAACTAAACATCTCACAGGTAACTACTCAGAACAACTAGACAACTCACAGGTAACTACTTAGAACAACTAGACAACTCACAGGTAACTACTTAGAACAACTAGACAACTCACAGGTAACTACTTAGAACAACTAGACCACTCACAGGTAACTACTCAGAACAACTAGACAACTAACAGGTAACTACTCAGAACAACTAGACCACTAACAGGTAACTACTTAGAACAACTAGACCACTAACAGGTAACTACTCAGAACAACTAGACCACTAACAGGTAACTACTCAGAACAACTAGACCACTAACAGGTAACTACTCAGAACAACTAGACCACTAACAGGTAACTACTCAGAACAACTAGACCACTAACAGGTAACTACTCAGAACAACTAGACCACTAACAGGTAACTACTTAGAACAACTAGACCACTAACAGGTAACTACTCAGAACAACTAGACCACTAACAGGTAACTACTCAGAACAACTAGACCACTAACAGGTAACTACTCAGAACAACTAGACCACTAACAGGTAACTACATTTACATTTACATTTAAGTCATTTAGCAGACGCTCTTATCCAGAGCGACTTACAAATTGGTGCTTTCACCTTATGACATCCAGTGGAACAGCCACTTTACAATAGTGCATCTAGGTCTTTTAAGGGGGGTGAGAAGGATTACTTTATCCTATCCTAGGTATTCCTTAAAGAGGTGGGGTTTCAGGTGTCTCCGGAAGGTGGTGATTGACTCCGCTGTCCTGGCGTCGTGAGGGAGTTTGTTCCACCATTGGGGGGCCAGAGCAGCGAACAGTTTTGACTGGGCTGAGCGGGAACTGTACTTCCTCAGTGGTAGGGAGGCGAGCAGGCCAGAGGTGGATGAACGCAGTGCCCTTGTTTGGGTGTAGGGCCTGATCAGAGCCTGGAGGTACTGAGGTGCCGTTCCCCTCACAGCTCCGTAGGCAAGCACCATGGTCTTGTAGCGGATGCGAGCTTCAACTGGAAGCCAGTGGAGAGAGCGGAGGAGCGGGGTGACGTGAGAGAACTTGGGAAGGTTGAACACCAGACGGGCTGCGGCGTTCTGGATGAGTTGTAGGGGTTTAATGGCACAGGCAGGGAGCCCAGCCAACAGCGAGTTGCAGTAATCCAGACGGGAGATGACAAGTGCCTGGATTAGGACCTGCGCTGCTTCCTGTGTGAGGCAGGGTCGTACTCTGCGGATGTTGTAGAGCATGAACCTACAGGAACGGGCCACCGCCTTGATGTTGTTTGAGAACGACAGGGTGTTGTCCAGGATCACGCCAAGGTTCTTAGCGCTCTGGGACGAGGACACAATGGAGTTGTCAACCGTGATGGCGAGATCATGGAACGGGCAGTCCTTCCCGGGAGGAAGAGCAGCTCCGTCTTGCCGAGGTTCAGCTTGAGGTGATGATCCGTCATCCACACTGATATGTCTGCCAGACATGCAGAGATGCGATTCGCCACCTGGTCGTCAGAAGGGGAGAGGAGAAGATTAATTGTGTGTCGTCTGCATAGCAATGATAGGAGAGACCATGTGAGGTTATGACAGAGCCAAGTGACTTGGTGTATAGCGAGAATAGGAGAGGTCCTAGAACAGAGCCCTGGGGACACCAGTGGTGAGAGCACGTGGTGAGGAGACGGATTCTCGCCACGCCACCTGGTAGGAGCGACCTGTCAGGTAGGACGCAATCCAAGCGTGGGCCGCGCCGGAGATGCCCAACTCGGAGAGGGTGGAGAGGAGGATCTGATGGTTCACAGTATCGAAGGCAGCCGATAGGTCTAGAAGGATGAGAGCAGAGGAGAGAGAGTTAGCTTTAGCAGTGCGGAGCGCCTCCGTGATACAGAGAAGAGCAGTCTCAGTTGAATGACTAGTCTTGAAACCTGACTGATTTGGATCAAAAAAGGTCATTCTGAGAGGGATAGCGGGAGAGCTGGCCAAGGACGGCACGTTCAAGAGTTTTGGAGAGAAAAGAAAGAAGGGATACTGGTCTGTAGTTGTTGACATCGGAGGGATCGAGTGTAGGTTTTTTCAGAAGGGGTGCAACTCTCGCTCTCTTGAAGACGGGAGGGACGTAGCCAGCGGTCAGGGATGAGTTGATGAGCGAGGTGAGGTAAGGGAGAAGGTCACCGGAGATGGTCTGGAGAAGAGAGGAGGGGATAGGGTCAAGCGGGCAGGTTGTTGGGCGGCCGGCCGTCACAAGACGCGAGATGTCATCTGGAGAGAGAGGGGAGAAAGAGGTCAGAGCACAGGGTAGGGCAGTGTGAGCAGAACCAGCGGTGTCGTTTGACTTAGCAAACGAGGATCGGATGTCGTCGACCTTCTTTTTCAAAATGGTTGACGAAGTCATCTGCAGAGAGGAGGAGGGGAGGGGGGATTCAAGAGGGAGGAGAAGGTGGCAAAGAGCTTCCTAGGGTTAGAGGCAGATGCTTGGAATTTAGAGTGGTAGAAAGTGGCTTTAGCAGCAGAGACAGAGGAGGAAAATGTAGAGAGGAGGGAGTGAAAGGATGCCAGGTCCGCAGGGAGGCGAGTTTTCCTCCATTTCCGCTCGGCTGCCCGAGCCCTGTTCTGTGAGCTCGCAATGAGTCGTCGAGCCACGGAGCGGGAGGGGAGGACCGAGCCGGCCTGGAGGATAGGGGACATAGAGAGTCAAAGGATGCAGAAAGGGAGGAGAGGAGGGTTGAGGAGGCAGAATCAGGAGATAGGTTGGAGAAGGTTTGAGCAGAGGGAAGAGATGATAGGATGGAAGAGGAGAGAGTAGCGGGGGAGAGAGAGCGAAGGTTGGGACGGCGCGATACCATCCGAGTAGGGGCAGTGTGGGAAGTGTTGGATGAGAGCGAGAGGAAAAGGATACAAGGTAGTGGTCGGAGACTTGGAGGGGAGTTGCAATGAGGTTAGTGGAGGAACAGCATCTAGTAAAGATGAGGTCGAGCGTATTGCCTGCCTTGTGAGTAGGGGGAAGGTGAGAGGGTGAGGTCAAAGAGGAGAGGAGTGGAAAGAAGGAGGCAGAGAGGAATGAGTCAAAGGTAGACGTGGGAGGTTAAAGTCGCCCAGAACTGTGAGAGGTGAGCCGTCCTCAGGAAAGGAGCTTATCAAGGCATCAAGCTCATTGATGAACTCTCCGAGGGAACCTGGAGGGCGATAAATGATAAGGATGTTAAGCTTGAAAGGGCTGGTAACTGTGACAGCAGAACAACTAGACCACTAACAGGTAACTACTCAGAACAACTAGACCACTAACAGGTAACTACTCAGAACAACTAGACCACTAACAGGTAACTACTCAGAACAACTAGACCACTAACAGGTAACTACTCAGAACAACTAGACCACTAACAGGTAACTACTGAGCTGCTGATAATTAGAACATAACCAGTCAGGAGTCTTTGTAATATTCTGCATGTTGGAGAGAGGGCAGGATCAGCCTGGGAGAGGGGGCAGGATCAGCCTGGGAGAGGGGCAGGATCAGCCTGGGAGAGGGGGCAGGATCAGCCTGAGGGAGAGGGGGCAGGATCAGCCTGAGGGAGAGGGGGCAGGATGACTGATCTACACATCTTGCATCCCAAAAAACTGCTCATTGTGTTATCAAGATAAGCGACTCCGAGCATCTTGCTCAGGCCCGTCTCTTTGAACTAGGGATACACTTTCCCTCTGATGGTTTCTATGTCCCCTCTGACCCCCACCTCCCTGTCCCTCCTTTTTTGCCTCTGTCCTATAGAACACTCCCCAGCTGGGCGGCCCCAGCACGCCTCCAGCCCAGCCCCAAGCCCCAACCCACCAACTCACCTCCATAAAGAACCTCCGCTCGGCCGGCCTCACCCCCATCCCCATAATGGCCCAGTTCCCCAGACCCTTCGGACCAGGGCAGGCAGTGGACGGTAGATACCCATTGCTGGGTCAACCCCTCCAGTACAACCCTGCCATCAGGCCTCCGCTGATCCATGGCACACACCACATGATCCCCAACCACCACCACGTGAGTCCTCAGAACACACACACACCACATGATCCCCAACCACCACCACGTGAGTCCTCAGAACACACACACACACCACATGATCCCAAACCACCACCACGTGAGTCCTCAGAACACACACACACACCACATGATCCCAAACCACCACCACGTGAGTCCTCAGAACACACACACACACCACATGATCCCCAACCACCACCACGTGAGTCCTCAGAACACACACACACCACATGATCCCCAACCACCACCACGTGAGTCCTCAGAACACACACACACCACATGATCCCCAACCACCACCACGTGAGTCCTCAGAACACACACACACCCACATGATCCCCAACCACCACCACGTGAGCCTCAGAACACACACACACACCACATGATCCCCAACCACCACCATGTGAGTCCTCAGAACACACACACACCACATGATCCCCAACCACCACCACGTGAGTCCTCAGAACACACACACACACCACATGATCCCCAACCACCACCACGTGAGTCCTCAGAACACACACCACATGATCCCCAACCACCACCATGATCCCAGAACAACACACCACCACATGATCCCCAACCACCACCACGTGAGTCCTCAGAACACACACACACCACATGATCCCCAACCACCACCACGTGAGTCCTCAGAACACACACACACACCACATGATCCCCAACCACCACCACGTGAGTCCTCAGAACACACACCACATGATCCCCAACCACCACCACGTGAGTCCTCAGAACACACACCACATGATCCCCAACCACCACCACGTGAGTCCTCAGAACACACACACACCACATGATCCCCAACCACCACCACGTGAGTCCTCAGAACACACACACACCACATGATCCCCAACCACCACCACGTGAGTCCTCAGAACACACACCCACCACCACACGTGAGTCCTCAGAACACACACACCACATGATCCCAGAACCACCACCACGTGAGTCCTCAGAACACATCCCACATGATCCCCAACCACCACCACGTGAGTCCTCAGAACACACACACCACATGATCCCCAACCACCACCACGTGAGTCCTCAGAACACACACCACATGATCCCCAACCACCACCACGTGAGTCCTCAGAACACACACCACATGATCCCCAACCACCACCACGTGAGTCCTCAGAACACACACACACACACCACATGATCCCCAACCACCACCACGTGAGTCCTCAGAACACACACACACCACATGATCCCCAACCACCACCACGTGAGTCCTCAGAACACACACACACCACATGATCCCCAACCACCACCACGTGAGTCCTCAGAACACACACACACACCACATGATCCCCAACCACCACCACGTGAGTCCTCAGAACACACACCACATGATCCCCAACCACCACCACGTGAGTCCTCAGAACACACACACACACCACATGATCCCCAACCACCACCACGTGAGTCCTCAGAACACCACCACGTGACACACACACACACATGATCCCCAACCACCACCACGTGAGTCCTCAGAACACACACACACCACATGATCCCCAACCACCACCACGTGAGTCCTCAGAACACACACACACACATGATCCCCAACCACCACCACGTGAGTCCTCAGAACACACACACACACATGATCCCCAACCACCACCACGTGAGTCCTCAGAACACACACACACACCACATGATCCCCAACCACCACCACGTGAGTCCTCAGAACACACACACACACCACATGATCCCCAACCACCACCACGTGAGTCCTCAGAACACACACACACCACATGATCCCCAACCACCACCACGTGAGTCCTCAGAACACACACACACCACATGATCCCCAACCACCACCACGTGAGTCCTCAGAACACACACACACCACATGATCCCCACCACCACGTGAGTGATCCCCAACCCACCACCACGTGAGTCCTCAGAACAACACACACCACATGATCCCCAACCACCACCACGTGAGTCATTATCTCAGAACACACACACACACCAGGATCCCCAACCACCACCACGTGAGTCCTCAGAACACACACACACACACATGATCCCCAACCACCACCACGTGAGTCCTCAGAACACACACACACCACATGATCCCCAACCACCACCACGTGAGTCCTCAGAACACACACACACCACATGATCCCCAACCACCACCACGTGAGTCCTCAGAACACACACACACCACATGATCCCCAACCACCACCACGTGAGTCCTCAGAACACACACACACCACATGAGTCCCACAACCACCCGTACAAGCACCATGAGTTGGGGTTGTTTCATACCAGACAAAATGTACCAAATCTGTGACATGAAAATGTAAGATTAAAATATGAAAAAGTAGACAAAATCTCAGTCCAGTCAACATGTCTGCCTCCTTTTCCTTTTCCCTCAGGGCCCAATGGGAATCCGGCATCATGGGGGGCGAGGTTCAAAGAGGAGACCACCACCTAGGAAGTCATTATCATCAGATCTTAGTGTAGGTGACCCAGGTAATAGAGAGGAGAGACCGTGACCCAGGGACATTTAACATTTACATTTAAGTATTTGATGACAGGTCCTACGCCTCACCTACTGTTATAGTTGATGACAGACGCTCTCCAGACAGTAGTGAATGATGACAGGCCGACTTAAACAAATTCATAGGTGCATTCACCTTATGACATCCAGTGGAACAGTAGTGCATCTAAATCTTTTAAGGGGGGGTGAGAGGCCCTTACTTTATCCTATCCTAGGTATTCCTTAAAGAGGTGGGGTTTCAGGTGTCTCCGGAATGATGGTGATTGACTCCTGCTGTCCTGGCAGTCGTGAGGGAGTTTGTTCCACCATTGGGGGGTCCTACTGCCAGAGCAGTTCAACAGTTTTGACTGGGCTGAGCGGGAACTGTACTTCCTCAGTGGTAGGGAGGCGAGCAGGCCAGAGGTGGATGAACGCAGTGCCCTTGTTTGGGTGTAGGGCCTGATCAGAGCCTGGAGGTACTGAGGTGCCGTTCCCCTCACAGCTCCGTGTAGGCAAGCACCATGGTCTTGTGAATGATGGATGCCTGAAACACAGTCAACTGGAAGCCAGTGGAGAGAGCGGAGGAGGCGGGGTGACGTGAGAGAACTTGGGAAGGTTGAACACCAGACGGGCTGAATGGCGTTCTGGATGAGTTGTGAATGATGACAGGTCCTACTGCCTGTAAAACACACAGTCCAGGGGTTTAATGGCATGGCAGGGAGCCCAGCCAACAGCGAGGAGAGACCTTAGTTGTTGATCTTAGGCAGGAGAGAGCCTACCTGTTCATGGTGGTTTGATCAATAGGACTGTGACGTTCCCGGTTGTAAGAGGACTCCCGTGGTATTTACATATTGGCATGTATCCATTCAGGTGTATTCTGTGGCTTTTGGCAAATGCTTTCTAATGGTCTGAAGTCGCGCTGTTGCTACTGCCTGTAAACACATAGTCCAGTTCATAGTGAATGATGACAGGCCCTACTGCCTGTAAACACACAGTCCAGTTCATAGTGAATGATGACAGGCCCTACTGCCTGTAAACACATAGTCCAGTTCATAGTGAATGATGACAGGCCCTACTGCCTGTAAACACACAGTCCAGTTCATAGTGAATGATGACAGGCCCTACTGCCTGTAAACACACAGTCCAGTTCATAGTGAATGATGACAGGCCCTACTGCCTGTAAACACAGTCCAGTTCATAGTGAATGATGACAGGCCCTACTGCCTGTAAACACAGTCCAGTTCATAGTGAATGATGACAGGCCCTACTGCCTGTAAACACATAGTCCAGTTCATAGTGAATGATGACAGGCCCTACTGCCTGTAAACACACAGTCCAGTTCATAGTGAATGATGACAGGCCCTACTGCCTGTAAACACAGTCCAGTTCATAGTGAATGATGACAGGCCCTACTGCCTGTAAACACAGTCCAGTTCATAGTGAATGATGACAGGCCTTAGCCTGTAAACACACAGTCCAGTTCATAGTGAATGATGACAGGTCCTACTGCCTGTAAACACACAGTCCAGTTCATAGTGAATGATGACAGGTCCTACTGCCTGTAAACACACAGTCCAGTTCATAGTGAATGATGACAGGCCCTACTGCCTGTAAACACAGTCCAGTTCATAGTGAATGATGACAGGTCCTACTGCCTGTAAACACACAGTCCAGTTCATAGTGAATGATGACAGGCCCTACTGCCTGTAAACACATAGTCCAGTTCATAGTGAATGATGACAGGCCCTACTGCCTGTAAACACATAGTCCAGTTCATAGTGAATGATGACAGGCCCTACTGCCTGTAAACACATAGTCCAGTTCATAGTGAATGATGACAGGCCCTACTGCCTGTAAACACATAGTCCAGTTCATAGTGAATGATGACAGGCCCTACTGCCTGTAAACACATAGTCCAGTTCATAGTGAATGTGAATGATGTCCAGTTCAGGAATGATGACAGGCCTACTGCCTGTAAACACATAGTCCAGTTCATAGTGAATGATGACAGGCCCTACTGCCTGTAAACACAGTCCAGTTCATAGTGAATGATGACAGGTCCTACTGCCTGTAAACACATAGTCCAGTTCATAGTGAATGATGACAGGTCCTACTGCCTGTAAACACATAGTCCAGTTCATAGTGAATGATGACAGGTCCTACTGCCTGTAAACACATAGTCCAGTTCATAGTGAATGATGACAGGCCCTACTGCCTGTAAACACACAGTCCAGTTCATAGTGAATGATGACAGGTCCTACTGCCTGTAAACACATAGTCCAGTTCATAGTGAATGATGGCAGGCCCATGTGGCAAATGGTTTATTTGCATAGATGCCTACTGTAGCTTTGATTGGCTATGATGCACCGGTCTGTGTAGAGTCTGGTTCTGGACAAGACATACACGTTCTTATTGGGGTTTATTTGCTGCAGTGTGTATTAATCGTCCAAACGCACGGCCACTTTCCCACTATATATTGTTCTAGAATTTTAACAAATGCCTTACTCAATGTCAGTTCCCAAACATTCTATGAAAATGTGAAAATGACCATATCTAAGTGCTCGTCAGAGAATGTACTTTTTTTTTTTATGAAAGTGCCATTCTCCCTGGGGGGGTGTGATCAGATTCGTATAAGATTTCATGTTGCTAAAACGCTGTCAGCTTCACATCAAACTACTAAAGCCGGATATTAAGCACATAGAACATATAATGGACCTATATATTTTTAAATAATATCGTCTTTGAGAACTAATAATAACCTAATTAAAAGCTAGATGAGGATAAAAAAAAAATGATGCATTCAGGAATTTTGTCTTGAGGCCCCCATGTTTTTTCATTTAGTTTGTCATTCAGATAGCAGAAGCCTTGGCAAAATGTGTTGAATTGCAGGAAATTAGCTTTTAAACAACATTTTGTCACTCCGGCCAATAGGACAGCCTCAAATGCAAGTTGGTGACCGCACCGTTGGCCAAGCCCATAGCCACACCCACCACCTAAGCCCGTTTTGATCCAGAAAAAACCTGTATGTGTGATTAGATTATGTAACCCTGTTTAGTCCCGTTTATTTATTTTGGAGTATAAATTATAATGGTCTGTGTATGGATTCCTGTTGATCATCACACTTGAGTCTTAGAACAATATTTTCTCTAATATAATATTTATAAACAACCTAGTTTAAAAAAAAAAAAAAAAAAGAATACAGTACCTGTCAAAAGTTTCTAACACACCTACTCATTCAAGGGTTTTTCTTTATTTTTACTATTTTCTATATTGTAGAATAATAAAGACATCAACTGAAATAACACATCGAATCATGTTGTAACCAAAAACGTGTTTAAACAAATCAAAATAGATTTTAGATTATTCTAAGTAGCTAGCCTTTGCCTTGATGACAGCTTTGCACACTCTTGGCATTCTCTCAACCAACTACATGAGGATTGCTTTTCCAACAGTCTAGAAGGAGTTCCCACATATGCTGAGCACTTGTTGGCTGCTTTTCCTTCACTCTGCGGTCCGACTCATCCCACACCATCTCAATTAGGTTGAGGTTGGGTGATTGTGGAAGCCTCATCACTCAAATAGCCCTTACACAGCCTGGAGGTGTGTTGGGTCATTGTCCTGTAGAAAAACAAATTGTAGTCCCACTTATCACAAACCCAGATGGGATGGCGTATCGCTGTATAATGCTGTCGTAGCCATGCTGGTTAAGTGTACATTGAATTCTAAATCAATCACAGACAGTGTCACCAGCAAAGCACCATCATACTACCTTCTTCATGGTGGGAACCACGCATGTGGAGATCATCCGTTCACCTACTCTACGTCTCAAAGACCAAACATCTCCAGTTTGGATAATGTTCATAGCTCATGTTTCTTGGACCAAGCAAATATTTTCTTGATTGACTGACCTTCATGTCTTAACGTAATGATGGACTGTTGTTGCTCTTGCCATAATATGAACTTGGTATTTTACCAATTAGGGCTATCTTCTGTATACCACCCCTACCATGTCACAACGAATCTGATTGGCTCAAACGCATTAAGAAGGAAAGAAATTCCACAAATTAACTTTCAACAAGGCACACCTGTTAATTGAAATGCATTCCAGGTGTCGACCTCATGAAGCTGGTTGAGAGAATGCCAAGAGTGTGCAAAGCTGTCATCAAGGCAAAGGGTGACTACTTTGAAGTATCTCGAATATAACGTGTATTTTGATTTGTTTAACACTTTTTTTGGTAACTACATGATTCTATATGTGTTTCATAGTTTTGATGTCTTCACTATTATTCTACAATGTAGAAAATAGTTTTAAAAAATAAAGAAAAACCCTTGAATGAGTAGGTGTGTTAGAAACGTTTGACTGCTACTGAATATGCATATATATTCTCATTCTAAACCACTTGCTGTGCACTGCAGGACCATACGAGAGTGTATTTGTTCATGTAAGAAGAAGAATTTATAGACTAGAATTAACACCTGGCTAAATAAATGAGCTGGTGTACCTAGGTGTTGGGAATATAATGATTCTCTCACATACTGGATTGGATTCCACACAGCAAGATTTTATTTTAGAAGGGAAAATGATCCGAATTGAAATCACTCTAGTAGTGTTTATTGGTCCACAATTACTCCCCAAAAACAGCTAGACTAAATGTCATCCCTGTTGCCACTAGAGATGAACAGCTTCCGTTGGTCTCCATGCAGTAAGTGGTAAAAGATCATGTTGTCAATAACTGACCTGGTGAATCAATCAATTCTCTCTCTGTGCAGTGAACGGTGGAGTCCTGGAGGTGCTGGAGCTACCAGAGGGCATCAGTCGTACGGAGGCAGACTCTCTCCTGGGGGAACTGTACAGAGGAGGGGCCATGATCAAGTGGTTGTCTGAGACCCAACAGCACCAACACCAGTCTGGTGAAACCCTGCTGAAGCACTGTGGGGCTGGGGGGGACGGTAACAACGGTGACACAAACACTGACACTACTTCCTGTTCCAATCCCCCCAGTAGTAACCATAACGACCTGGCGTCCACCTACACCATCCTGGCTGTGTTTCCCTCCAGGTACGCAGCTCAGAACGCCTTGCTCAGACACAGTGGCCCTGCCGGCCCTGGGCCCCTTCTTACCACCACGTTCAAACTCAGAACTAGCAAGAGACACTCTGATGAGTTTCACAACCAGGAGAGGACCACCTCTCAATAGCAGGGTGGGGTGCTGTAGCCAGCCAACCTGGAGAGGACTTGCTCTCAATAGCAGGGTGGGGTGCTGTAGCCAGCCAACCTGGAGAGGACTACCTCTCAATAGCAGGGTGGGGTGCTGTAGCCAGCCAACCAGGAGAGGACCACCTCTCAATAGCAGGGTGGGGTGCTGTAGCCAGCCAACCTGGAGAGGACTTGCTCTCAAAAGCAGGGTGGGGTGCTGTAGCCAGCCAACCTAGAGAGGACCACCTCTCAATAGCAGGGTGGGGTGATATGTTACTAGGGCCCCTGAGAGGTTGTTCTAGGGGCTCCCACGGGCTGCTATGAGGGGCTGCCGGTCACGGGCCCTCGCCATGGCCCCTCCACCCCACCACCACCTCCACTGCTGCCATCGGCCAACCAATCAGACACCCCTCTTCTGCAAGCATCACTCACTAGTCTCCACTCCCCACCGGACTGACAGACAGACTGATGGAGTATCACTCGGTTGGCATTATCGAACAGCTTTTTCTTGACTTGAGTTGTAGAGGCTTTCTGGGAATATGTTAATGCCTTTGGAACGTTCGCTACTTTTTGAGATGAAAATGTGTAAAAAAGGATCTGACAACACACCAATGTTGAAACACAAAGACACAGACAGAAAAACAGGAATAAAGTTCCAAAAGTGTCATATTTTATTTGCAGCCCGAACATGGTAAAGGAAGCAGCATGTTTTATTTTGTTTTGTTTTGTTTTATGTTTGTTAAAAGCTGCAGGGAGGTACTCATTCATTACAAGAGGATAATATACCAAGTGTCTCTCATTGGACAAGAGTGTCTCTCATTGGACAAGAGTGTCTCTCATTGGACAAGAGTGTCTCTCATTGGACAAGAGTGTCTCTCATTGGACAAGAGTGTCTCTCATTGGACAAGAGTGTCTCTCATTGGACAAGAGTGTCTCTCATTGGACAAGAGTGTCTCTCTGGGTCGGATTCTGATTTTGAGATCTGCAACGGATAACTCCAGATTTCAGTGTAAAATGTCCCGTTGATTTACACGAAAGCCTGAGTTGTGCCGGTGTATAATATCTATTAGGATTCGGCCCATAGAGTCAGTCTCCCGTTGGCCAGTCGGTGTGCTACTTACAACAGAAGATTAGTCTTCTAGAACAAGGTTGTGTCCCAAATGGCACCCTATTTCCCTATATAGTGCACTACTTAGGTCCCATAGGGCTGTGGTCTTATGAGCCCTATGGGACCTGGTCTAAAGTAGTGCACTATCTAGAGAATAGGGTTCCATTTGGGACTTAGCCCAACAGAATGGTGCCTTCTAACTGGGCTCGGGTGCCACTATCCATCCCTCTCCCCAACACCCCTAAAGACACCCCATCCAATTCCATTTGTATAAACTCTGACCCACCCATTTCTTTCACAATGAATCATCACTGATATGGTAGCTAAATTATTCTCACTTTTCTACACAGTAAATGGTATGTTTGCACTGGCACAAGGGAGAAATGTTTGTTTTGATAGTGGTTTATCATTTTTAAGGAAAAGATGAGAAGAACCTTGGTGCATCTCATTGATGGTTTATTCTATTTGAGCTATTCTAAAATGAATGTCCTTCTCACCAACCTCCTCCAACCCTCTCTGTTCAGTCCACCCATTCCCTGGTTATGTATCAAATGGCACCCTATTCCCTATGGGCCCTGGTCAAAAGTAGTGCACTATATAGGGTGGCCAGGCCAAATTCCTTTCGTGTTTAGTTCGTTTTACCGTTCGTATCCTATCAGAAGGGTCACTGGAAAAGTGTGCATTATTCACAACACACCCCCAACCCCATCACACCCAAACAAATGTCTATTTAAGATGGTTGTTGGTGGTGGATTCAGGAGAGATGTCCAGTCTGCTGGTGCAACATGTTTTTATTTCTGTTTGAAACCAATAAATGTTTACACCAAAACGATGTGCTTGGTCATTTCAACAACACTCCTGTCGTTTGACAAAATATGAGATTCTTTCTGCTTGCTTCATTACCACCATACAGGTAACTGCCAACATAGTGTCTTCATAGGGTGTTGGGCCACCGTGAGCCAGAACTGCTTCAATGCACCTCGGCATAGATTATACAAGTGTCGGAACTGTCGGAGGGATGCAACGCCCTTATTCCAAAATGTTGTGTTTTGTTTGATGGTGGAAAATGCTGTTTCATTCACTTCTCCAGAATCTCCCATAAGTGTTAAATTTGGTTTGATATCTGGTGACAGACGGCCATGGCATATGGTTTAGATCGGTTTTCATGCTCATCAAACTATTCCGTGACCACTTGTGTTGTCATCCTAAGGAGGCATAACCATGGTTACCAAAATAATGACCTACCTAGCATTTTTATCCACTTTAGCATGATGGGATGTTAATTGAACCACACCTGTGTGGAAGCACCAGCTTTCAATGTACTTTGTATCCCTCATTTACTTGAAAGAGTTTTAATGATTTTGGCAGTTACCTGTATACTTTATCATATTAGCTACAGTAATTGTGTTCTTGTATAAACATTGAATTTAACATGGTTTGTTCTCCGTATGATATCATCATCCAACGTAACATATAAAAGCCCCAGAGAAACGGTACCTTAAATATTGTGGTTGTCATCCTACAAGGAGAATCTGTGATATATTTTTGTTTCTTGTGCCGCTAGTATGAACCGAATTTCAAGATTGGAGCGACAGTGCCCACTGGTGGACTTGTTGTTATTGCTTTTTCACTACCCCACATGCTCAACTCGGCGGAAAATCTATCTTCCTCCAGTAGGTGGCGTATGTTCATTGTTTCGCGCATCAAGCAAATATAATTTGTATGGAGATGTGCGTTTACACATGTTGACCATACTTGCTACAAAGTTACAGAACGCTAAACCAACAACTACACAAACTGAAATTGGATACATTGTAAACGCAGGTCCAACGAGAAAAAAAACTTAGCTGGCTAATATACATTTTTTTTGGAGCATCTGATGACCTAACGTGGTGAGTGATGAACATGAACTTCTCTGGTCGCTGTACTGTCAAATCCTCCCACGTGTTTCTAGTACGACCAGCGGTTTTCAGTAACATTTGTTTATTTATTCAGTTGTCATATTGGCAGGTTTGATAGCTTCTAGCGTAGTGTTTTATATGCAATGCGATCTCGTAACAGTCAGTGTTCATGAGTGTCCTGACGAGAAGGAAAACTTTTATAACGATGTCAGGCAAAGTCGGGCATTATCAGCTCATTGTTATGGATGTATCTTAATGAGTTGAGAACAGCTAACAAGTTACTTTGCTGTTATTCTGTCTGCAGACTAGGTCGTGATTGTGTTCGTCGTAGCTGGCTGGCAAACAAGAAATAGTACGTTATGGCAACGGAGCATAAGGACGAACGACTGGGTCGCGTCTCTAGCAACCAACATATGAGAAAGTATGAATTCGCTTATATAAATGAAAATATAAACGAAACCAATTTGATTTCTACTGGTAAATATGTGCTTAGTATTGTTTTCTTTGAAAACTGTGGTATAAAGCGGGATAAACAGTTTAAACAAACGCAACTGAATAAACGTTATTCTTGGTGCGGAGTTGGTGACTGTGTGTTGCCGTAGTTGTCTCGGAGGCGTTTACGTATCCACCAATCCACAGAACGGATAGGCGGGAGCTAGACAGCCCTGGGTGGCGCGTTGGGCGGAGAGACCTGTAATTATCTTGTCATGCAGCGATCAAAACAACTGGGAACTGGGACTTCAGTGAGTTTAAAACAAGATCACCGACCTCATGATTTGACCTCGTATTTTTCAGAGATCCCAGTTGTTTTGAATTCGGCATCAGTATGTCTATAATTATTGAGTAGACGCAGGTCGAGCATCCGCGTATACACCTGAAATCCATAAAGCAGAAATGCTAAACTGATCTTAGATCAGGCATTCTACTCCGATTCACACATCGAAACCGAAACAAGGTAAATGCGTTTGGTTTTCATATTGTCAATGGCAGTCGACATATACTACATCTCGCTCTGAGTTGAAATTGGTGTTGTTTAAACTGAAACGGGTAAGTTCTACTTCATGTATGATAGATCCAGTTTTCTGCTAAGTTATGGCATGATTTAGGGTGCGTTCGTAAATTCACTCTGGCTATCTACTCCGATTTCAGAGCACTCTCGTCTGAGTGCCAGAACGAACGCTCAACACCGGTTAAATATGACCGGTGTCAGTCAATGTCAAAACAAAAAAAGTTTTGCCAGCAGCACAGTTAGTTACAGTCACCAACGCTCTAGATAACATGACAACCGCCTAACCAGCTCTGCTAAGTTGAGTAAAATGGTCAGAGTGAGGCGTTCCCTAAATCTTGTCTGGACGTAGCTAACAAACTAGCTAACTTTAGCCAGTTAGCTTGGGTGCGTGACTGCCGTTGTGTGGTCAGAACGCTCGGATCAACCCCACTCCTGACCAGCGCGTCCAGTGTGGCTCTAAACGCGCATAGAGCGAAACGCTTTGAATTTACGAACGCCCAGAGGCCAATCAGACACTCCAGAGTGAATTTATGAACACCCAATCAGACACTCCAGAGTGAATTTATGAACACCCAATCAGACACTCCAGAGTGAATTTATGAACACCCAATCAGACACTCCAGAGTGAATTTATGAACACCCAATCAGACACTCCAGAGTGAATTTATGAACACCCAGAGGCCACTCAGATACTCCAGAGTGAATTTATGAACACCCAATCAGACACTCCAGAGTGAATTTATGAACACCCAATCAGACACTCTAGAGTGAATTTACGAACACCCAGAGGCCACTCAGATACTCCAGAGTGAATTTATGAACACCCAATCAGACACTCCAGAGGGAATGTATGAACACCCAATCAGACACTCTAGAGTGAATTTACGAACACCCAGAGGCCACTCAGATACTCCAGAGTGAATTTATGAACACCCAATCAGACACTCCAGAGTGAATTTATGAACACCCAATCAGACACTCCAGAGTGAATTTATGAACACCCAATCAGACACTCCAGAGTGAATTTATGAACACCCAATCAGACACTCCAGAGTGAATTTATGAACACCCAATCAGACACTCCAGAGTGAATTTATGAACACCCAATCAGACACTCCAGAGTGAATTTATGAACACCCAATCAGACACTCCAGAGTGAATTTATGAACACCCAATCAGACACTCTAGAGTGAATTTACGAACACCCAGAGGCCACTCAGATACTCCAGAGTGAATTTATGAACACCCAATCAGACACTCCAGAGTGAATTTATGAACACCCAATCAGACACTCCAGAGTGAATTTATGAACACCCAATCAGACACTCCAGAGTGAATTTATGAACACCCAATCAGACACTCCAGAGTGAATTTATGAACACCCAATCAGACACTCCAGAGTGAATTTATGAACACCCAATCAGACACTCCAGAGTGAATTTACGAACACCCAATCAGACACTCCAGAGTGAATTTATGAACACCCAATCAGACACTCCAGAGTGAATTTACGAACACCCAATCAGACACTCCAGAGTGAATTTATGAACACCCAATCAGACACTCCAGAGTGAATTTATGAACACCCAATCAGACACTCCAGAGTGAATTTACGAACACCCAATCAGACACTCCAGAGTGAATTTACGAACACCCAGAGGCCACTCAGATACTCCAGAGTGAATTTACGAACACCCAATCAGACACTCCAGAGTGAATTTACGAACACCCAATCAGACACTCCAGAGTGAATTTACGAACACACCCTTAAAATCATTCAAGAGTCGTTGGTTATTTGTTTTAACATCCACAGCATTATAAGAGATCAGTTCAGAGATAATACATTTTAACAAGAGATACGTTTTACAATCTGAATTATTGGTATCTTTTAGATAGGCTTAACCTCCACATGACCATGGTTTATTTGCATACCATTCATTCTAGGTGATGAACCTCTCAGAGGAGAACAGGACAGTCGTGGTCTCTGGTGTACCAGACACACTGTCCAGCAGCCGCATGGCAGACAAACTGGTTATTCACTTCCAGAGCTCCAGAAGCCACGGAGGAGATGTAGAAAACATCAAGTACCCGACCAGCTTCAAGGGGGTGGCTTTTGTTACATTTGAAAACACCAGAGGTAACAGAAATACTGTAACAAAAGTGTTCTTAGCTGGGATGTAGTTTTGTTACATATATGCCTATAGATCATAACAAAAAATGTATTGTAACAGATGCTGAGATGGTCATCAGAAAGAAGCAGATAATGTGTGACAAGGAGTTCCCTCAAGACTACCCTATCACTGTATTCAGATTCACCCAAGACGTGAGTACAGTCAAGCAATCAGATCAATCAACAGTAAATCAATACAGTAGATGTTTCTATTCCAGCATGGAAGGAACAGTAGCACACAGTCCAGTACACATACTGACTGATCCTATATTCATCATGCCATAGGTGTTGTTCTACGTGAACGCTAAAGTGGACCTGTCATTCTGCGGTGACCAGGAACAGCAGGAGACTGTGATCCAAAGCTTGCAGTCTGCTCACAGATCAGTGAGGATCTGCCTTCTACCCAGCCAGGAGGGTAAAGCTTCAGTGGAGGGACCCTTCTCTGCCATCAGGGACCTGAGAGAGGACCTGCTCCAGTGGGCCACTGCCATCAGGGACCTGAGAGAGGACCCGATCCAGTGGGCCACTGCCAGCAGCAGCAGTCACCCAGGGGAGAAGCACAGGGCTCCATCGAGCTCTGGTTACTCCCTGACCTCAGTGGCAGCAGGGAATGGGGTATCCCAGGTCAGCAGCAGTCACCCAGGGGAGAAGCACGGGGCTCCATGGAGCTCTGGTTACTCCCTGACCTCAGTGGCAGCAGGGAATGGGGTATCCCAGGTCAGCAGCAGTCACCCAGGGGAGAAGCACGGGGCTCCATCGAGCTCTGGTTACTCCCTGACCTCAGTGGCAGCAGGGAATGGGGTATCCCAGGTCAGCAGCAGTCACCCAGGGGAGGAGCACGGGGCTCCATCGAGCTCTGGTTACTCCCTGACCTCAGTGGCAGCAGGGAATGGGGTATCCCAGGTCAGCAGCAGTCACCCAGGGGAGAAGCACGGGGCTCCATGGAGCTCTGGTTACTCCCTGACCTCAGTGGCAGCAGGGAATGGGGTATCCCAGGTCAGCAGCAGTCACCCAGGGGAGGAGCACGGGGCTCCATCGAGCTCTGGTTACTCCCTGACCTCAGTGGCAGCAGGGAATGGGGTATCCCAGGTCAGCAGCAGTCACCCAGGGGAGGAGCACGGGGCTCCATCGAGCTCTGGTTACTCCCTGACCTCAGTGGCAGCAGGGAATGGAGTATCCCAGGTCAGCAGCAGTCACCCAGGGGAGAAGCACGGGGCTCCATCGAGCTCTGGTTACTCCCTGACCTCAGTGACAGCAGGGAATGGCGTATCCCAGGTCAGCAGCAGTCATGCCTGGGAAAAGCACAGAGCTCCATCTCCATCAAGCCATGATCATTCCCTGAGCTCTGTGGTAGCAGAGAGTAGGTCTTCCAGGGTCAGATCTGGGGATGGTGCTGAGGTGGACTTCCGGGTCAGCCGTTACACCTGGGAGAAGAAGAACAGGGCAGCTCCGTTAAGCGCTGATCATTCTCTGTCAAGCTCTGTGGCAGGAGGGAGTGGGGCTTCTACAATAAATCAATCCTTGGAAAAGCACCGCAGGGCAGCTCCATCAAGCTCTGATCATTCTCTGAGCTCCATGGCATCAGGGAGAGGTGAATCCAAGGTCATCAGCAGCAATCACACATTAGAGAAGTACATCGCTCCATCAAGCTCTGATCATTCTCTGTCAAGCCCAGTGCCAGCAGGAACTTCCAAGGTCAGCTCAGGTGGTGATGTTGACATGGAAGAGGAGTCCACGTGGGTGGACACAAACATATTTCTTTACATTCAGAGATTTTCTAAAGACCAGTTTGACCAATGTTTTAGGAACCACGGTGTGTCAGCTGTGTTCGATGACAATGATGCGGCCGACCTGACTCTGATATCGCTGAGAGGACGCCGCGACAGCAAGGGTCTCTCTGAAGTCCAACTGACCATATCAGAGCTGACTGATTTGGTCGCCGTGTGGCAGTCAACCCTGAGAATCCACACGATAGACTACAGAAGGCAGGACCTGCGTGAGAGAAAGAGGCTTCTGCAACTCTGTGCCGAGGTGAACACCCTTTATGAAGACGTTCTGTACGTGCAGAAGGAGCTCAGTGTCCGGGTCATCGGTCCCTCTCTTTCCAGTCATCTCTTTACTGAGTGGGTGAAGGATCGAATGGATCAACCGCATAAAGAGGACTTCTTGTAGTGGGGGTCAGAATGTGAATCATTTTACCATTCTGCAATAGCAGCTAGTGCACGAAGAGCTTTTTTTGCGTGGTATATATTGATAGCACTGTGAGACGTTTTCAAGAGATTTCTGTGATAACTAAATAGAATAGAGTTTGTGTTTATTTGCTGTGTCTCAACAAGGATGCTGTTTTGTGTCAAGCTAGCCATGAAGGCATAACTAGATAATAGACTAGAAACTACATGTTAATGAGTCAACACTAGAGGGTGCTGTTGTACCGAATATACACAATTTGTTCCATTAAATCAATTATTTCTGTGTGTCCTGACTGTCGATCCACCTGTGTATTTATTTGGGGCTGTAAGCCTCCACCTCAGCTGAGATCATGCATGGGACAAATGACCTGTGTCATCAAGGCCAATATCTCCTGTCCCAACCATGATTAACTAAGTACAGTACCAGTCAGACGTTTGGACTTTTTTCTACATGGTAGAATAATAGTGAAGACATCAAAACTATGAAATAACACATGGAATCATGTAGTTACCAATTTTTTTTTTAAACAAATCTAAATATATTTTATATTTGCGTTTCTTCAAAGTTGCCACCCGCCAGGTCGCTGTTGTAAATGAGAACTTGTTCTCAAATAGTCTACCTGGTTAAATAAAGGTGAAATAAAACATGTTTTTTCTAATGTTTATTACCTTGACGACAGCTTTGCACACTCTTGGCATTCTCTCAACCAGCTTCGTGAGGTAATCATCTAGAATGCATTTCAATTAACAGGTGTGCCTTGTTAAAAGTTCATTTGTCTTCGTAATGTGTTTGAGCCAGTCAGTTGTGCTGTGACATGGTAGTGGTGGTATACAGAAGATAGCCCTATTTGGTACAATACCAAGTCCATATTATGGCAAGAACAGCTCAAATTTTATTTTTTATTTATTTCACCTTTATTTATTAACCAGGTAGGCTAGTTGAGAACAAGTTCTCATTTGCAACTGCGACCTGGCCAAGATAAAGCATAGCAGTGTGAACAGACAACACAGAGTTACACATGGAGTAAACAATTAACAAGTCAATAACACAGTAGAAAAAAGGGGGAGTCTATATACAATGTGTGCAAAAGGCATGACGAGGTAGGCGAATAATTACAATTTTGCAGATTAACACTGGAGTGATAAATGATCAGATGGTCATGTACAGGTAGAGATATTGGTGTGCAAAAGATCAGAAAAGTAAATACATAAGAACAGTATAAAAACAGTATGGGAATGAGGTAGGTGAAAATGGGTGGGCTATTTACCAATAGACTATGTACAGCTGCAGCGATCGGTTAGCTGCTCAGATAGCTGATGTTTGAAGTTGGTGAGGGAGATAAAAGTCTCCAACTTCAGCGATTTTTGCAATTCGTTCCAGTCACAGACAGCAGAGTACTGGAATGAAAGGCGGCCAAATGAGGTGTTGGCTTTAGGGATGATCAGTGAGATACACCTGCTGGAGCGCGTGCTACGGATGGGTGTTGCCATCGTGACCAGTGAACTGAGATAAGGCGGAGCTTTACCTAGCATGGACTTGTAGATGACCTGGAGCCAGTGGGTCTGGCGATGAATATGTAGCGAGGGCCAGCCGACTAGAGCATACAAGTCGCAGTGGTGGGTGGTATAAGGTGCTTTAGTGACAAAACGGATGGCACTGTGATAGACTGCATCCAGTTTGCTGAGTAGAGTGTTGGATGACATCGTCGAAGTCGAGGATCGGTAGGATAGTCAGTTTTACTAGGGTAAGCTTGGCGGCGTGAGTGAAGGAGGCTTTGTTGCGGAATAGAAAGCCGACTCTTGATTTGATTTTCGATTGGAGATGTTTGATATGAGTCTGGAAGGAGAGTTTGCAGTCTAGCCAGACACCTAGGTACTTATAGATGTCCACATATTCAAGGTCGGAACCATCCAGGGTGGTGATGCTAGTCGGGCATGCGGGTGCAGGCAGCGATCGGTTGAAAAGCATGCATTTGGTTTTACTAGCGTTTAAGAGCAGTTGGAGGCCACGGAAGGAGTGCTGTATGGCATTGAAGCTCGTTTGGAGGTTAGATAGCACAGTGTCCAATGACGGGCCGAAAGTATATAGAATGGTGTCGTCTGCGTAGAGGTGGATCAGGGAATCGCCCGCAGCAAGAGCAACATCATTGATATATACAGAGAAAAGAGTCGGCCCGAGAATTGAACCCTGTGGCACCCCCATAGAGACTGCCAGAGGACCGGACAGCATGCCCTCCGATTTGACACACTGAACTCTGTCTGCAAAGTAATTGGTGAACCAGGCAAGGCAGTCATCCGAAAAACCGAGGCTACTGAGTCTGCCGATAAGAATATGGTGATTGACAGAGTCGAAAGCCTTGGCAAGGTCGATGAAGACGGCTGCACAGTACTGTCTTTTATCGATGGCGGTTATGATATCGTTTAGTACCTTGAGTGTGGCTGAGGTGCACCCGTGACCGGCTCGGAAACCAGATTGCACAGCGGAGAAGGTACGGTGGGATTCGAGATGGTCAGTGACCTGTTTGTTGACTTGGCTTTCGAAGACCTTAGATAGGCAGGGCAGGATGGATATAGGTCTATAACAGTTTGGGTCCAGGGTGTCTCCCCCTTTGAAGAGGGGAATGACTGCGGCAGCTTTCCAATCCTTGGGGATCTCAGACGATATGAAAGAGAGGTTGAACAGGCTGGTAATAGGGGTTGCGACAATGGCGGCGGATAGTTTCAGAAATAGAGGGTCCAGATTGTCAAGCCCAGCTGATTTGTACGGGTCCAGGTTTTGCAGCTCTTTCAGAACATCTGCTATCTGGATTTGGGTAAAGGAGAACCTGGAGAGGCTTGGGCGAGGAGCTGCGGGGGGGGCGGAGCTGTTGGCCGAGGTTGGAGTAGCCAGGCAGAAGGCATGGCCAGCCGTTGAGAAATGCTTATTGAAGTTTTCGATAATCATGGATTTATCGGTGGAGACCGTGTTACCTAGCCTCAGTGCAGTGGGCAGCTGGGAGGAGGTGCTCTTGTTCTCCATGGACTTCACAGTGTCCCAGAACTTTTTGGAGTTGGAGCTAGAGGATGCAAACTTCTGCCTGAAGAAGCTGGCCTTAGCTTTCCTGACTGACTGCGTGTATTGGTTCCTGACTTCCCTGAACAGTTGCATATCACGGGGACTATTCGATGCTATTGCAGTCCGCCACAGGATGTTTTTGTGCTGGTCGAGGGCAGTCAGGTCTGGAGTGAACCAAGGGCTGTATCTGTTCTTGGTTCTGCATTTTTTGAAAGGAGCATGCTTATCTAAAATGGTGAGGAAGTTACTTTTAAAGAATGACCAGGCATCCTCAACTGACGGGATGAGGTCAATGTCCTTCCAGGATACCCGGGCCAGGTCGATTAGAAAGGCCTGCTCACAGAAGTGTTTTAGGGAGCGTTTGACAGTGATGAGGGGTGGTCGTTTGACTGCGGCTCCGTGGCGGATACAGGCAATGAGGCAGTGATCGCTGAGATCCTGGTTGAAGACAGCGGAGGTGTATTTGGAGGGCCAGTTGGTCAGGATGACGTCTATGAGGGTGCCCTTGTTTACAGAGTTAGGGTTGTACCTGGTGGGTTCCTTGATGATTTGTGTGAGATTGAGGGCATCTAGCTTAGATTGTAGGACTGCCGGGGTGTTAAGCATATCCCAGTTTAGGTCACCTAACAGAACAAACTCTGAAGCTAGATGGGGGGGCGATCAATTCACAAATGGTGTCCAGGGCACAGCTGGGAGCTGAGGGGGGTCGGTAGCAGGCGGCAACAGTGAGAGACTTATTTCTGGAGAGAGTCATTTTCAAAATTAGTAGTTCGAACTGTTTGGATATGGACCTGGAATGTATGACATTACTCTGCAGGCTATCTCTGCAGTAGACTGCAACTCCTCCCACTTTGGCAGTTCTATCTTGACGGAAGATGTTATAGTTGGGTATGGAAATCTCTGAATTTTTGGTGTTCTTCCTGAGCCAGGATTCAGACACGGCAAGGACATCAGGGTTAGCAGAGTGTGCTAAAGCAGTGAGTAAAACAAACTTAGGGAGGAGGCTTCTGATGTTGACATGCATGAAACCAAGGCTTTTTCGATCACAGAAGTCAACAAATGAGGGTGCCTGGGGACATGCAGGGCCTGGGTTTACCTCCACATCACCCGCGGAACAGAGAAGGAGTAGTATGAGGGTGCGGCTAAAGGCTGTCAAAACTGGTCGCCTAGAGCGTTGGGGACAGAGAATAAGAGGAGCAGGTTTCTGGGCATGGTAGAATATATTCAGGGCATAATGCGCAGACAGGGGTATGGTGAGGTGCGGGTACAGCAGAGGTAAGCCCAGGCACTGGGTGATGATGAGAGAGGTTGTATCTCTGGACGTACTGGTTGTAATGGGTGAGGTCACCGCATGTGTGGGAGGTGGGACAAAGGAGGTAACAGGGGAATGAAGAGTGGAACTAGGGGCTCCATTGTGAACTAAAACAATGATAACTAACCTGAACAACAGTATACAAGGCATATTGACATTTGAGAGAGACATACAGCGAGGCATACAGTAATCACAGGTGTTGAATTGGGAAAGCTAGCTAAAACAGTAGGTGAGGCTAATCAGCTAGCACAACAAACAGCAGGTAAAATGGCATTGACTAGGCAACGGGGCCGACAGATAAAACAAACAAGCAGAATGGAGTACCGTGATTAATGGACAGCGTGCACCAGCGTGCATCAGCTATGTAGCCAAGAGATCAGTGTCCAGGGGGCAGCGGTGGATGGGCAGGGAAGCTGGACTGGCGAGTGTTATCCAGGTTAAAAAAACTAACAATGACTAAATAGCTTGTAGCTAGTTAGCTGGTTAGCGTCTGGAGGTTCTTGAGTGTGTTCTAAAAAAATTAAAAATAATAGCGATTCCGTATCACATTGGGTGAGGCAGGTTTCCGGAAGGTATAAACAAATTAAAAATCAAAAAGAGATAGAAAGTAAATATGGGTCCAGAGAGTGTTTGGGACGCGGCGAGTCAGACGGTTAGCAGTGCTAACAAGCTAACAGTTCGTAGGCCAGGGCTAGACAAGGTAGCAGTTAGCGGACCGGAGCTAGACAAGCTAGCAGTTAGCAGGCCGAATTAGCAAGCAGGGAGATAGCGAGGGCTAGAGAGTTAGCCTTTGGGGGACGTCGCGATGGGGTGAGACTGTTTATTCCTCTTCATGCGGTGACATCGATAGACCGGTCGTGGGCCCGGGTATTGTAGCCCAGGAGTATGCTACAGGTGCTCTGGCCGGGCTAGCTTCAGGCTAAGTGGGTGGAAGCGCTAGCCAGGGGTAATCATCCGGGGTTGCAGTTTAGCTAGATAGCTAGTTGTGAAGATCCAGCTGAAAAATGTTCCGTTTGCGGTGGGAATCCGGGGATGAAAAATAAATAGGTCCGTTGTGCTCTGGTTAGAGTCGCGTTGTTCGAACTGGCGAGAGCTTTCCGGCTTAAGGTTAGCTGATGACCGCTAGCATAGCTGGTGGTTAGCTGGCTAGCTTCAGTTGAGGGGTTCTGGTTCCGAAGTAAATATAAATACTTTAGGAAAAATAGCTACATTGGGTGAGGCGGGTTGCAGGAGAGTATTTGGAAGCTTAGGTTTAAGCAAATAGGAACGACAGTGCATCATTACTTTAAGACATGAAGGTCAGTCAATCTGGAAAATGTAAGAACTTTGAAAGTTCAGCTGCAAAAACCATCAAGCGCTATGATGAAACTGGCTCTCATGAGGACCGCCACAGGAAAGGAAGAACCAGAGTTCCCTCTACTGTAGAGGTTAAGGTCATTAGTTACAGTAACTGCACCTCAGATTGCAGCCCAAATAAATGCTTCACAGACTTCAAGTAAGAAACACATCTCAACATCAACTGTTCAGAGGAGACTGCGTGAATCAGGCCTTCATGGAAGAATTGCTGCAAAGAAACCACTACAAAAGGACACCAATAAGAAGAAGAGACTTGCTTGGGCCAATAAATATGAGCAATGGACATTAGATCTTGGAAATCTATCGTTTGGTCTGATGAATCCAAATGTGAGATTTTTGGTTCCAACCACCGTGTCTTTCTGAGATGCAGAGTAGGTGAACGGATGATCTCCGCATGTGTGGTTCCCACTGTGAAGTGTGGAGGTGTGACGGGTGGGGGTGCTTTTGCTGGTGACACTGTCAGTGATGTATTTAGAATTCATGGCACACTTAACCGGCATGGCTACCTCAGCATTCTGCAGCGATACGCCATCCCATCTGGTTTTCACTTATTGGGACTATCATTTTTTTTTTCTCAGTAGGACAATAGCCCAACACATATCCAGGCTGTGTAAGGGCTATTTGAACAAGAAGTATAGTGATGGAGTGCTGCATCAGATGACCTGGCCTCCACAATCACCCGATCTCAATGGAGTTTAATTAGTTTGGGATGAATGGGACCGCAGAGTGAAGGAAAAGCAGCCAACAAGTGCTCAGCATATGTGGGAACTCCTTCAAGACTGTTGGACAAGCATTCCAGGTGAAGCTGGTTGAAAGAATGCCAAGAATGTGCCAAGCTGTCATCAAGGAAAGGGTGGCTACTTTGAAGAATATCAAATATATGTTGATTTGTTTTACACTTTTTTTTGGTTACTACATGATTTCATATGTGTTTTTTCATAGTGTTGATGTCTTCACTATTATTCTACAATGTAGAAAATAGTAAAAATCCTTGAATGAGTAGGCGTGTCCAAACTTTTGACTGGTACTGTATGTCATCAAGGCTAATATCTTTCGTCCCAATCTCATAACTATGCACAGTGCATTCGGGAAAGTATTCAGACCCCTTGACTTTTTCCAAATTTTGTTACGTTACAGCCTTATTCTAAAATTGATTCATAATTTTTTTCTATCGTCAATCTACACACAATACCCCATAATGACAAAGCAACAACTAGTTTGTAGAAATACCCATTTAAATAAGTATTCAGACCCTTTACTCAGTACTTTATTGAAACACCTTTGGCAGCGATTATAGCCTTTTTGGGTATGACGCTACAAGCTTGGCACACACATTCAGAGACTTGTCCCGAAGCAACTCCTGCGTTGTCTTGTCTGTTTGCTTAGGGTTGTTGTCCTGTTGGGAGGTTAACTTTTGCCCCAGTCTGAGATCCTGAGCTTTCTGGAGCAGGTTTTCATAAAGGATGTCTCTGTACTTTGCTCCGTTCATCTTTCCTTGGATCCTGACTAGTCTCCCAGTCCCTGCCGCTGAAAAGCATCCCCACAGCATGATGCTGCCACCACCATGCTTCACAGTAGGAATGGTGCCAGGTTTCCTCCAGACATGACACTTGGCATTCAGGCCAAAGTGTTCAATCTTGTTTCTCATGGTCTGAGAGTCCCTTAGGTGCCTTTTGGCAAACTCCAAGCAGGCGATGTGCCTTTTACTGAGGAGTGGCCACTCTACAGAGATGCTTGTCCTTCTGGAAGGTTCTCTCATCTCCACAGAGGAACTCTGGAGCACTTTCAGGGTGACCATCATTTTTTTTGGTCACCTTCCTGACCAAGGCCTTTCTCCCCCAATTGCTCCATTTGGCCGGGCGACCAGCTCTAGATGGAGGCCACTGTGTTCTTGGGGACCTTCAATGCTGCAGAAATGTTTTGGTACCCTTCCCCAGATCTGTGCCTCGACACAATCCTGTCTCGGAGCTCTACAGATAATTCCTTCGACCTCAAGGCTTGGTTTTTGCTCTGACATGCACTGCCAACTGTGGGACCTTATATAGACAGGTGTGTGACTTTCCAAATCATGTCCAACCAATTGAATTTACCACAGGTGGACTCCAGTCAAGTTGTAAAAACATCTCAAGGATGATCAGTGGAAACAGGATGAACCTGTGCTAAATTTCAAGTCTCATAGCAAAGGGTCTGAATACTTATGTAAATAAAATATATATATATTTTTTTTATATAGAAATGTGAGAACATTTCTAAAAACCTGTTTTTGCAGTGTCATTATGGGTTGTTGTGTGTAGATTGATGATGAAAATGTTGTATTTCATAAATTTTATAATAAACCTGTAATGTAGCAAAATGTGGAAAAAGTCAAGGGGTCTGAATACTTTCCGAATGCACTGTACATCATGGCCAATATCTCCCATCCCAACCTCATGATTAACTATGTCATCAAGGCCAATATCTCCCATCCCAACCTCATGATTAACTATGTCATCAAGGCCAATATCTCCCATCCCAACCTCATGATTAACTATGTCATCAAGGCCAATATATCCCATCCCAACCTCATGATTAACCACGTCATCAAGGCCAATATCTCCCATCCCAACCTCATGATTAACTATGTCATCAAGGCCAATATCTCCCATCCCAACCTCATGATTAACTATGTCATCCCAACCTCATGATTAACCACGCATCAAGGCCAATATATCCCACCTCATCCCAACCTCATGATTAACTATGTCATCAAGGCCAATATCTCCCATCCCAATTAACTCATGATTAACCTCATGATTAACATCAAGGCCAATATATCCCATCCCAACCTCATGATTAACTATGTCATCAAGGCCAATATCTCCCATCCCAACCTCATGATTAACTATGTCATCAAGGCCAATATCTCCCATCCCAACCTCATGATTAACTATGTCATCAAGGCCAATATCTCCCATCCCAACCTCATGATTAACTATGTCATCAAGGCCAATATATCCCATCCCAACCTCATGATTAACTATGTCATCAAGGCCAATATCTCCCATCCCAACCTCATGATTAACTATGTCATCAAGGCCAATATCTCCCATCCCAACCTCATGATTAACTATGTCATCAAGGCCAATATATCCCATCCCAACCTCATGATTAACTATGTCATCAAGGCCAATATATCCCATCCCAACCTCATGATTAACTATGTCATCAAGGCCAATATATCCCATCCCAACCTCATGATTAACTATGTCATCAAGGCCAATATCTCCCATCCCAACCTCATGATTAACTATGTCATCAAGGCCAATATCTCCCATCCCAACCTCGTGATTTTGTGTGGTTCTCCTCTCATGCAACAGGCCGGATCTCTGTCCCTTTTGACATTTCTTTCATGCTTGTTTTCATTTTGTGGTCATCTGGTATCAGAGCACGTTATGGAACGGGTCAACACAAGGCGGACAAAATGTTTATTATTTTCATGTACAACCTCTTTTTGGGCTTAGTTGTAGTCAATTAGCAGTGTGCAAATTATTTTAATTATGTTCCCGACCATCCGCTCCGACAGAAATGGTCCAGCTGCTGAATCTAGTTGCCTACCCCTGTCATATAAGATCAACTATGATTTGCTTTCATACACAAATGGCATCTTCTTCCACACAGGGGTTCACCCAATTATGATTTAATGGGCAGGCTAGCCAGCCAGGCTAAAGTCTAGAAACACCAAGCTTTGTTCTTGATACAATGTTTTTCCCTTACACAGCAGTTTAATTTCTTTTTGGCAACTGTTCTTTAAACATGTTACTAGTGGTGATTTTAATACATTTCCAATTGAACCCGTCCCTTAATTAAGAAGACAAGCTCATAATTAATACCTCTGAAGTCATTCAAATAGCAGATGCTTGACCCAGCAATCCTCATTATTACTGCTGTTGATTAATAGATATATTTCAGGCCAGTATTTGTATTATTTTAATCGGTAGGCAATGTTCTCTACACAAACGTGTCTGGTACAGTGTGGTTCATTTGGGATCTTTGGCATTCCCACCAATGTCCATGACTATGTTTGGAATATTTATTTCTCCCTCAAAAAGGATAAGTGGACCAATATAACTTTTGTACTATGGGGGATAGTAGATTGACAGAAGCTAGTGCTTTTTCTGTTGGTTAGGCTACTCGTCTGGTTGGCTGATGAAAGTACATGTGGACAGTTCTTCTAACATCTTCAATATGAACGCAGTTGCGTCGCCGATGTGTCTGTCTTCACTTGTAGCTTACTTCGGAGCTGAGATGCCTGTGAGAAGGATCTGATCACTTGATGCTAATAAGACTGGCACACTTTGTAGCACACAGCCTGGTGAAGGGAATTATAATGATTATATTCAGGGGTACAATGGCCACTGGCCGCAGAAGGCAAGGATTTTTGTTTTTAGTGGGCATTCCAGCAACGCAAGGGGGAAGCCGCCGGGAAATTCAAGGCATTATCAAGTGCTTGTCAAATTGTGAATGAGAGACTGATGAAGTGTGTACAGCTTGTGCAAGAAACCAAGTTCAGCTCAAGCCTTTCATGTGACTGTTTTCAAATCCTCATTAGAGTCGTGTCATGCAGCCTTAAGAATGTATTAAAAGTCTTTGTTAACCTCTCAACACAGCATGCACACTCCCTCAGAAATTGTTTGGCGAAAACATCCTTTTTATTTAATTAATCTATGTTCAATTGTTTTCTTCATACTATAAAATAATGCCACAGAATTATAAGCACATTTTGTCTGCTAAAGGAACAAGTGTAGCACACAGCCATATGGCATAGCCAGATCAGGGCCTAACATAAGGACAACTCAGTCTGCTATTCTGTTCTTCTGAAATATCATGTTTCTTTAGACCTGTCTAAGATAAATCATGGATTTATTGTGATGGTGTAGGCTATATTACATGGATTTATTGTGATGGTGTAGGCTATATTACATGGATTTATTGTGATGGTGTAGGCTATATTACATGGATTTATTGTGATGGTGTAGGCTATATTACATGGATTTATTGTGATGGTGGATTTAGATGGTGTAGGCTATATTACATGGATTTATTGTGATGGTGTAGGCTATATTACATGGATTTATTGTGATGGTGTAGGCTATATTACATGGATTTATTGTGATGGTGTAGACTATATTACATGGATTTATTGTGATGGGTGTAGGCTATATTACATGGATTTATTGTGATGGTGTAGGCTATATTACATGGATTTATTGTGATGGTGTAGGCTATATTACATGGATTTATTGTGATGGTGTAGACTATATTACATGGATTTATTGTGATGGTGTAGGCTATATTACATGGATTTATTGTGATGGTGTAGGCTATATTACATGGATTTATTGTGATGGTGTAGGCTATATTACATGGATTTATTGTGATGGTGTAGGCTATATTACATGGATTTATTGTGATGGTGTAGGCTATATTACATGGATTTATTGTGATGGTGTAGGCTATATTACATGGATTTATTGTGATGGTGTAGGCTATATTACATGGATTTATTGTGATGGTGTAGGCTATATTACATGGATTTATTGTTTATTGTGATGGTGTAGGCTATATTACATGGATTTATTGTGATGGTGTAGGCTATATTACATGGATTTATTGTGATGGTGTAGGCTATATTACATGGATTTATTGTGATGGTGTAGGCTATATTACATGGATTTATTGTGATGGTGTAGGCTATATTACATGGATTTGATGGTGTAGGCTATTACATGGATTACATGGTGTATTTATTTTGATGGTGTAGGCTATATTACATGGATTTATGGTGTGATATTACATGGATTTATTGTGATGGTGTAGGCTATATTACATGGATTTATTGTGATGGTGTAGGCTATATTACATGGATTTCTTAGACTTTTTAAAGTGTAGATGTCCTAAGGTTGGATTGCGTCAGAGACTTGTAGTGTGTGGAAGCCAGGAGACGCTAAATGTGTTTATGTTAATTAACGGTCAATTACTGTGAGACCGGACGTTATTTGCTTGACAGTCACTGGTTGACAGAATGTAATGACCTCCACAGCTCCAGTATAACGTCACATTACTAGTCACTGGTTGACAGAATGTAATGACCTCCACAGCTCCAGTATAACATCACATTACTAGTCACTGGTTGACAGAATGTAATGACCTCCACAGCTCCAGTATAACATCACATTACTAGTCACTGGTTGACAGAATGTAATGACCTCCACAGCTCCAGTATAACATCACATTACTAGTCACTGGTTGACAGAATGTAATGACCTCCACAGCTCCAGTATAACATCACATTACTAGTCACTGGTTGACAGAATGTAATGACCTCCACAGCTCCAGTATAACATCACATTACTAGTCACTGGTTGACAGAATGTAATGACCTCCACAGCTCCAGTATAACATCACATTACTAGTCACTGGTTGACAGAATGTAATGACCTCCACAGCTCTAGTATAACATCACATTACTAGTCACTGGTTGACAGAATGTAATGACCTCCACAGCTCCAGTATAACATCACATTACTAGTCACTGGTTGACAGAATGTAATGACCTCCACAGCTCCAGTATAACATCACATTACTAGTCACTGGTTGACAGAATGTAATGACCTCCACAGCTCCAGTATAACATCACATTACTAGTCACTGGTTGACAGAATGTAATGACCTCCACAGCTCTAGTATAACATCACATTACTAGTCACTGGTTGACAGAATGTAATGACCTCCACAGCTCCAGTATAACATCACATTACTAGTCACTGGTTGACAGAATGTAATGACCTCCACAGCTCCAGTATAACATCACATTACTAGTCACTGGTTGACAGAATGTAATGACCTCCACAGCTCCAGTATAACATCACATTACTAGTCACTGGTTGACAGAATGTAATGACCTCCACAGCTCCAGTATAACATCACATTACTAGTCACTGGTTGACAGAATGTAATGACCTCCACAGCTCTAGTATAACATCACATTACTAGTCACTGGTTGACAGAATGTAATGACCTCCACAGCTCCAGTATAACATCACATTACTAGTCACTGGTTGACAGAATGTAATGACCTCCACAGCTCCAGTATAACATCACATTACTAGTCACTGGTTGACAGAATGTAATGACCTCCACAGCTCCAGTATAACATCACATTACTAGTCACTGGTTGACAGAATGTAATGACCTCCACAGCTCCAGTATAACATCACATTACTAGTCACTGGTTGACAGAATGTAATGACCTCCACAGCTCCAGTATAACATCACATTACTAGTCACTGGTTGACAGAATGTAATGACCTCCACAGCTCTAGTATAACATCACATTACTAGTCACTGGTTGACAGAATGTAATGACCTCCACAGCTCTAGTATAACATCACATTACTAGTCACTGGTTGACAGAATGTAATGACCTCCACAGCTCTAGTATAACATCACATTACTAGTCACTGGTTGACAGAATGTAATGACCTCCACAGCTCTAGTATAACATCACATTACTAGTCACTGGTTGACAGAATGTAATGACCTCCACAGCTCCAGTATAACATCACATTACTAGTCACTGGTTGACAGAATGTAATGACCTCCACAGCTCCAGTATAACATCACATTACTAGTCACTGGTTGACAGAATGTAATGACCTCCACAGCTCTAGTATAACATCACATTACTAGTCACTGGTTGACAGAATGTAATGACCTCCACAGCTCCAGTATAACATCACATTACTAGTCACTGGTTGACAGAATGTAATGACCTCCACAGCTCTAGTATAACATCACATTACTAGTCACTGGTTGACAGAATGTAATGACCTCCACAGCTCCAGTATAACATCACATTACTAGTCACTGGTTGACAGAATGTAATGACCTCCACAGCTCCAGTATAACATCACATTACTAGTCACTGGTTGACAGAATGTAATGACCTCCACAGCTCTAGTATACCATCACATTACTAGTCACTGGTTGACAGAATGTAATGACCTCCACAGCTCCAGTATAACACACATTACTAGTCACTGGTTGACAGAATGTAATGACCTCCACAGCTCCAGTATAACATCACATTACTAGTCACTGGTTGACAGAATGTCAATGACCTCCACAGCTCTAGTATATCACATTACTAGTCACTGGTGCCCATGCAGAGCAGTAGACCTCTCTGTGGTACATTGCTGTAGTCATATCTGGTTGACTGAATGTAATGACCCATGCAGTAGCATCACAGAGTCTGCAGGTGGCACATTGCTGTTGGTAGTTATCATGGATCAAGTCCTGCAAGTTGTGGGTAACATAGTGTCATGGCACATTGCTGTGAGTTATCATGGTCTGGTGCCCATGCAGAGCAGTAGAGTCTTGGTGGCACATTGCTGTGAGTTATCATGGTCTGGTGCCCATGCAGAGCAGTAGAGTCTCATGGCACATTGCTGTGAGTTATCATGGTCTGGTGCCCATGCAGAGCAGTAGAGTCTTGGTGGCACATTGCTGTGAGTTATCATGGTCTGGTGCCCATGCAGAGCAGTAGAGTCTTGGTGGCACATTGCTGTGAGTTATCATGGTCTGGTGCCCATGCAGAGCAGTAGAGTCTTGATGGCACATTGCTGTGAGTTATCATGGTCTGGTGCCCATGCAGAGCAGTAGAGTCTCATGGCACATTGCTGTGAGTTATCATGGTCTGGTGCCCATGCAGAGCAGTAGAGTCTTGATGGCACATTGCTGTGAGTTATCATGGTCTGGTGCCCATGCAGAGCAGTAGAGTCTTGATGGCACATTGCTGTGAGTTATCATGGTCTGGTGCCCATGCAGAGCAGTAGAGTCTTGATGAGCCGGCCATGTCAAAAAGCCAACTGAGCAGCATATGATGGTGCCTGTACTGTCATTCCCCTGGTTTTGTTCCTGGTTCTTGTCTGGTCCTGGTCTCTCCCCAGTTTTGGTCCTGTTCCTGGTCTGGTTCTGGTCCTGGTTCTGGTCCTTGTTCAGTCCTTGATTCTTGTCTGGTCCTGGTTTCTCCCCAGTTTTAGTCCTGGTTTTGTCCCTGGTTCTGGTATGGTCCTCATCTCTCCCCAGTTTTGGTTCTGGTACTGGTTTTGTCTCTGGTCCTGGTTCTGGTATGGTCCTCATCTCTCCCCAGTTTTGATCCTGGTTCTGGTCCTGGTTCAGTTCCTGGTTTTGGTCCTGGTCTGTGAATAGGGTACATTTGGGATGCAGTCTTACACACTCCGACCATTCCAAGCCAGACTATTTATGCTACAGAATATGCACCTGTACTATATGATGGATGAAAGCCAAGGATTTGAAGTGCTTGGTAATGCAATCAAATAAGATAGAGATGTTGTGTGGTGGTGGAGGACTATATAATATCTCCAGACAGTCTGTCCCTGTATAGAGGTGTGGTGGTGGAGGACTATATAATATCTCCAGACAGTCTGTCCCTGTATAGAGGTGTGGTGGAGGAGGACTGTGGTGGAGGAGGACTGTGGTGGAGGAGGACTGTATAATATCTCCAGACAGTCTGTCCCTGTATAGAGGTGTGGTGGTGGAGGACTGTATAATATCTCCAGACAGTCTGTCCCTGTATAGAGGTGTGGTGGAGGAGGACTGTATAATATCTCCAGACAGTCTGTCCCTGTATAGAGGTGTGGTGGAGGAGGACTATATAATATCTCCAGACAGTCTGTCCCTGTATAGAGGTGTGGTGGAGGACTATATAATATCTCCAGACAGTCTGTCCCTGTATAGAGGTGTGGTGGTGGAGGACTGTGGAATATCTCCAGACAGTCTGTCCCTGTATAGAGGTGTGGTGGTGGTGGAGGACTGTATAATATCTCCAGACAGTCTGTCCCTGTATAGAGGTGTGGTGGTGGTGGACTGTGGAATATCTCCAGACAGTCTGTCCCTGTATAGAGGTGTGGTGGTGGTGGACTGTGTAATATCTCCAGACAGTCTGTCCCTGTATAGAGGTGTGGTGGTGGTGGAGGACTGTATAATATCTCCAGACAGTCTGTCCCTGTATAGAGGTGTGGTGGTGGAGGACTGTATAATATCTCCAGACAGTCTGTCCCTGTATAGAGGTGTGGTGGTGGAGGACTGTATAATATCTCCAGACAGTCTGTCCCTGTATAGAGGTGTGGTGGTGGTGGAGGACTGTATAATATCTCCAGACAGTCTGTCCCTGTATAGAGGTGTGGTGGTGGAGGACTGTATAATATCTCCAGACAGTCTGTCCCTGTATAGAGGTGTGGTGGTGGAGGACTGTATAATATCTCCAGACAGTCTGTCCCTGTATAGAGGTGTGGTGGTGGAGGACTGTATAATATCTCCAGACAGTCTGTCCCTGTATAGAGGTGTGGTGGTGGTGGAGGACTGTATAATATCTCCAGACAGTCTGTCCCTGTATAGAGGTGTGGTGGTCCCTGGGAGGACTGTGACAGTCTGTCCCTGTATAGAGGTGTGGTGGTGGAGGACTGTATAATATCTCCAGACAGTCTGTCCCTGTATAGAGGTGTGGTGGTGGTGGACTGTATAATATCTCCAGACAGTCTGTCCCTGTATAGAGGTGTGGTGGTGGTGGTGGAGGAGGACTGTATAATATCTCCAGACAGTCTGTCCCTGTATAGAGGTGTGGTGGTGGAGGACTGTATAATATCTCCAGACAGTCTGTCCCTGTATAGAGGTGTGGTGGTGGAGGACTGTATAATATCTCCAGACAGTCTGTCCCTGTATAGAGGTGTGGTGGTGGGGACTGTATAATATCTCCAGACAGTCTGTCCCTGTATAGAGGTGTGGTGGTGGTGGACTGTCTAATATCTCCTCCAGACAGTCTGTCCCTGTATAGAGGTGTGGTGGTGGAGGACTGTATAATATCTCCAGACAGTCTGTCCCTGTATAGAGGTGTGGTGGTGGAGGACTGTATAATATCTCCAGACAGTCTGTCCCTGTATAGAGGTGTGGTGGTGGAGGACTGTATAATATCTCCAGACAGTCTGTCCCTGTATAGAGGTGTGGTGGTGGTGGACTGTATAATATCTCCAGACAGTCTGTCCCTGTATAGAGGTGTGGTGGTGGAGGACTGTATAATATCTCCAGACAGTCTGTCCCTGTATAGAGGTGTGGTGGTGGAGGACTGTATAATATCTCCAGACAGTCTGTCCCTGTATAGAGGTGTGGTGGTGGAGGACTGTATAATATCTCCAGACAGTCTGTCCCTGTATAGAGGTGTGGTGGTGGTGGTGGTGGAGGACTGTGGAATATCTCCAGACTGTCTGTCCCTGTATAGAGGTGTGGTGGTGGTGGTGGAGGACTGTGGAATATCTCCAGACAGTCTGTCCCTGTATAGAGGTGTGGTGGTGGAGGACTGTATAATATCTCTAGACAGTCTGTCCCTGTATAGGTGTGGTGGTGGAGGACTGTATAATATCTCCAGACAGTCTGTCCCTGTATAGAGGTGTGGTGGTGGTGGTGGAGGACTGTGGAATATCTCCAGACAGTCTGTCCCTGTATAGAGGTGTGGTGGTGGAGGACTGTATAATATCTCTAGACAGTCTGTCCCTGTATAGAGGTGTGGTGGTGGAGGACTGTATAATATCTCCAGACAGTCTGTCCCTGTATAGAGGTGTGGTGGAGGAGGACTGTGGAATATCTCCAGACAGTCTGTCCCTGTATAGAGGTGTGGTGGTGGAGGACTGTATAATATCTCCAGACAGTCTGTCCCTGTATAGAGGTGTGGTGGAGGACTATATAATATCTCCAGACAGTCTGTCCCTGTATAGAGGTGTGGTGGAGGACTGGACAGTCTGTCCCTGTATATGTGACAGTCTGTCCCTGTATAGAGGTGGGTGGTGGGAGGACTGTATAATATCTCCAGACAGTCTGTCCCTGTATAGAGGTGTGGTGGTGGAGGACTGTATAATATCTCCAGACAGTCTGTCCCTGTATAGAGGTGTGGTGGTGGAGGACTGTATAATATCTCCAGACAGTCTGTCCCTGTATAGAGGTGTGGTGGTGGAGGACTGTATAATATCTCCAGACAGTCTGTCCCTGTATAGAGGTGTGGTGGAGGACTATATAATATCTCCAGACAGTCTGTCCCTGTATAGAGGTGTGGTGGTGGTGGTGGTGGAGGACTGTGGAATATCTCCAGACAGTCTGTCCCTGTATAGAGGTGTGGTGGTGGTGGTGGTGGAGGACTGTGGAATATCTCCAGACAGTCTGTCCCTGTATAGAGGTGTGGTGGTGGTGGTGGTGGAGGACTATATAATATCTCCAGACAGTCTGTCCCTGTATAGTGGTGTGGTGGGGGGGGGGGGACTGTAGAATATCTCCAGACCGTCTGTGGTGGAGCTGCATGCTGGTGATGGATCGCTTCCTCTGGGCCAGACAGTGGTAGGCAGGGAAGCCTTCTGCCTCTGAGTGATAGTTTAGACTTGTCTGTGTTTGTGTGTGAAGCTTTCTGTGTGTGATCGTGTGGAACTGACAGATAGCTCCATTACCAAGCTCTGTTCAGAGCATCAATCCAAAGAAAGGGGGAGAAATATGACTGAAATATGATGCTTTCGCCTGCTGTGAATGTTGAAAGGAATTGGGACCAAGTGGGGTTACGGCAGAGGAGGACTGGCCATTTGGCATTTCGGGCAAATGCCAGCTGGGCTGGTCCATTTTTAGCCCAGTGGGTTCTCATTATCTGGCTAGTAATGGGTCCTCAAGGGAGAAAATAGGCGTTAGAAATGCCAGGGCCAATTTCTGGTCCCAGATCGCTCCTGGGTTACGGGGGCGTGGAGCCCTGTTAGTGCCCTTACCCAGTGGTATGTTAGGGCCCTTACCCAGAGGTATGTTAGGGCCCTTACCCAGAGGTATGTTAGGGCCCTTACCCAGAGGTATGTTAGGGCCCTTACCCAGAGGTATGTTAGGGCCCTTGGTGGAGGGGTATGTTAGGGTCCCTGTACCCAGAGGTATGTTAGGGCCCTTACCCAGGGGTATGTTAGGGCCCTTACCCAGAGGTATGTTAGGGCCCTTACCCAGAGGTATGTTAGGGCCCTTACCCAGGGGTATGTTAGGGCCCTTACCCAGGGGTATGTTAGGGCCCTTACCCAGAGGTATGTTAGGGCCCTTACCCAGAGGTATGTTAGGGCCCTTACCCAGAGGTATGTTAGGGCCCTTACCCAGGGTAGCAGCAGTGTGTTTGGGGGGAAACAAGAGGCGGAAAATAATGGATGGAGACAATTTATCCATTTACTTAGGCTGGGTGAAGATTCATTAACGTTTGTTGTTGTTTTCTTACATCGATGCACTGGACTGATTTTAAATGAGCAGTTGATTAAAGATAATTGGCATTTTAACCCCAAAAATGTAAATGAACTAAAATCTGTACTAAGTTTCAGAATTTCCAAATTGTCTTATTCATCGATGTGGCAGTAATACTGTATAGTCATATTATAAATCATGCCTGTGATGTGGTCTGAAAACATGTTGTCATGGTGATTTAGGCATAATTGAGTGTAAAATGCATTCTGTTTGTCTACATTTCTTCCCAAACAACTCATAATAACTAGAAAGGTTTTCAGACAGTTTCTGCACAGTCCAGTGTGTGCTGAGAGGCATCTTACAAACATGACTACTGGTATAAGGGGTCATGCAGCACAGGACTCCAGTCCACTGTTTGCAGAGCAAAGAAAGCAATCTCCATTTAAGTGCTGCTTTAAATGGACCTGACCCAGAGTCAGAGTGATGCTTCAAATGGACCAGACCTGGAGTCAGAGTGATGATTCAAATGGACCTGACCTGGAGTCAGAGTGATGATTCAAATGGACCTGACCTGGAGTCAGAGTGATGCTTCAAATGGACCTGACCTGGAGTCAGAGTGATGATTCAAATGGACGTGACTCTGAGTCAGAGTGATGATTCAAATGGACCTGACCTGGAGTCAAAGTGATGATTCAAATGGACCTGACCTGGAGTCAGAGTGATGCTTCAAATGGACCAGACCTGGAGTCAGAGTGATGATTCAAATGGACGTGACTCTGAGTCAGAGTGATGATTCAAATGGACGTGACTCTGAGTCAGAGCAATGCATTTAAATGGAGTCAGAGTGATGCATTTAAATGGACCTGACCTGGAGTCAGAGTGATGCTTCAAATGGACCTGACCCAGAGTCAGAGTGATGCTTCAAATGGACGTGACTCTGAGTCAGAGCAATGCATTTAAATGGAGTCAGAGTGATGCATTTAAATGGAGTAAGAGCATCTGAGTGACGCAAGCAGGGACTCCAAGCGGGGGGAAAAGGTCTGTGTTTAACTTGTCTCCTCCTGAAACAAACCCTTCTGTTTGACTTCATCACCAAGACAAGGAAACAGGCCAGCATACAGGAAGCTCTTTATTAACATGCTGGACCTCACTGTAAATGTGGCCAGACCTCACTGTAAATGTGGCCAGATCTCACTGTAAATGTGGCCAGTCCTCACTGTAAATGTGGCCAGTCCTCACTGTAAATGTGGCCAGTCCTCACTGTAAATGTGGCCAGACCTCACTGTAAATGTGGCCAGACCTCACTGTAAATGTGGCCAGATCTCACTGTAAATGTGGTCAGATCTCACTGTAAATGTGGCCAGTCCTCACTGTAAATGTGGCCAGACCTCACTGTAAATGTGGCCAGATCTCACTGTAAATGTGGTCAGACAAGAATGTGACTCCCACTGCTAGAGGTTCACAGCCAGAGGCAGCAGAAGCTCCAGCATAGGGAGAGCGCATGGTAAAAGGGTATAGGGTCAGGTATAGGGTCAGATCACAACACAGTGGATATGGGGTCAGAACACAACACACTGGATATGGGGTCAGAACACAACACAGTGGATATGGGGTCAGAACACAACACAGTGGATATGGGGTCAGATCACAACACATTGGATATGGGGTCAGACCACAACACAATGGATATGGGGTCAGAACACAACACAGTGGATATGGGGTCAGAACACAACACAGTGGATATGGGGTCAGACCACAACACAGTGGATATAGGGTCAGAACACAACACAGTGGATATGGGGTCAGAACACAACACAGTGGATATGGGGTCAGAACACAACACAGTGGATATGGGGTCAGAACACAATGGACGTGACTCTGAGTCAGAGTGACAGTGGATATGGGGTCAGAACACTGACACAGTGGATATGGGGTCAGACCACAACACAGTGGATATGGGGTCAGAACACAACACAGTGGATATGGGGTCAGAACACAACACAGTGGATAGGGGGTCAGAACACAACACAGTGGATAAATGGGTCAGAACACAACACAGTGGATATGGGGTCAGAACACAACACAGTGGATATGGGGTCAGAACACAACACAGTGGATATGGGGTCAGAACACAACACAGTGGATATGGGGTCAGAACACAACACAGTGGATATGGGGTCAGAAACAACACAGTGGATATGGGGTCAGAACACAACACAGTGGATATGTAAATGGGTCAGAACACAACACAGTGGATATGTAAATGGGTCAGAACACAACACAGTGGATATGGGGTCAGAACACAACACAGTGGATATGGGGTCAGAACACAACACAGTGGATATGGGGTCAGTATAGGGGTCAGAACACAACACAGTGGATATGGGGTCAGAACACAACACAGTGGATATGGGGTCAGACCACAACACAGTGGATATGGGGTCAGAACACAACACAGTGGATATGGGGTCAGAACACAACACAGTGGATAGGGGGTCAGAACACAACACAGTGGATATGGGGTCAGAACACAACACAGTGGATATGGGGTCAGAACACAACACAGTGGATATGGGGTCAGAACACAACACAGTGGATATGGGGTCAGAACACAACACAGTGGATATGGGGTCAGAACACAACACAGTGGATATGGGGTCAGAACACAACACAGTGGATATGGGGTCAGAACACAACACAGTGGATATGGGGTCAGAACACAACACAGTGGATAGAACACAACACAGTGGATAGGGGGTCAGAACACAACACAGTGGATATAGGGTCAGAACACAACACAGTGGATATGGGGTCAGAACACAACACAGTGGATATGGGTCAGAACACAACACAGTGGATATAGGGTCAGAACACAACACAGTGGATATGGGGTCAGAACACAACACAGTGGATAGGGGGTCAGAACACAACACAGTGGATATGGGATTGCATAAATAACTATTAGAACCTCTACGCTGAATGTTTACAGTGCAGAGGAAGGAGGGGAGCACTTCATCAGAGAATCTGAAACAGAGACAAGTCATTGACCTGTTCAACCTCCAGTACACGTGTTACATACACCTCTTTGTAAAATGACATTAATTACCTTTAAATTCTATATTCAGCCCATTGTATAAGGATGAGGATAAGAGGTATTATAAACCTTGTAGTTTGGGTCCTGGATGCTGATTGGCTAAAACAGCCATTCAGCTGTGTGTACATCAGACAATATACTGCTGGTATGACGCAGAAATATTTGTTTACTGTTCTACTTATGTTGGTGACCAGTTTATAATAGCAATGAGGTACTTTGGGGGTTTGTGGTATATGGTATATTCACATCGTGCATAAGAACAGCCCTTTGGCCAATACACCACACCCCCTCGTGCCTTAATACAGACAGTGTGGGGTGAATACAGACAGTGTGGGGTGAATACAGACAGTGTGGGGTTAATACAGACAGTGTGGGGTTAATACAGACAGTGTGGGGTTAATACAGACAGTGTAAGGTTAATACAGACAGTGTGGGGTTAATACAGACAGTGTGGGGTTAATACAGACAGTGTAGGGTTAATACAGACAGTGTGGGGTTAATACAGACAGTGTAGGGTTAATACAGACAGTGTAGGGTTAATACAGACAGTGTGGGGTTAATACAGCCAGTGTAGGGTTAATACAGACCGTGTGGGGTTAATACAGACAGTATGGGGTTAATACAGACAGTGTGGGGTTAATACAGACAGTGTGGGGTTAATACAGACAGTGTAGGGTTAATACAGACAGTGTAGGGTTAATACAGACAGTGTGTACAGTAACTATAACGTCATGCTCATTGACCTCATGATGAGTCACTCAGTGTGGACTACCTCTCCAAGCTCTTTATTAGTCATGCTACCATGTTATTTAGGGAGGAACATCCGACTGACAGGACTACTGTATGTACTGTAGGTTGTTAGTCATGCTACCATGTTATTTAGGGAGGAACAGCCGACTGACAGGACTACTGTATGTACTGTAGGTTGTTAGTCATGCTACCATGTTATTTAGGGAGGAACAGCCGACTGACAGGACTACTGTATGTACTGTTTGTTAGTCATGCTACCATGTTATTTAGGGAGGAACAGCCGGAAGGACTACTGCTGTAGGTTGTTAGTCATGACTGTTATTTAGGGAGGAACAGGACTACTGTATGTACTGTAGGTTGTTAGTCATGCTACCATGTTATTTAGGGAGGAACAGCCGACTGACAGGACTACTGTATGTACTGTAGGTTGTTGACGAATACAAGGGGTTTTCATTCTTGATTCACTATGTTTCTCTAACAGATGGTCAGCAGAGTGGAACGGGGATATTAAATAAGTTCATTCTAGAAATAGTGGCTGGGTTCTAGATGGCTTGTATATATCTTATTATATCGGTCTTTATGAGGTCTTTTCACAAAGGTCACTCATAGTCTGCTCCATGAATTGTATTCTCAATAATCTTTGTGAAAACCTTTCTGACCTGAAGTTGAAAACACAGAAATATGCTGCAATTATTTAAACCATAAATAAAGTGGTATTGAGATCATCAGTTTCTGTCGTGAATGCAGATCTGATTTATATAAGAATGTGGAGGGTCTATGTCAGACTGAGAAAACATCTGTAAAAGGACTTTGTAATGGAGGGTTGGGTTAGGGGAGGGAATGATGGGAGGATGGGCGAGTCCATCACTCAGATGGCATGGGACTGGCGACTGGTGATTTCTGACAGCATCTGAAATGAATATTTTCATGATGAATGGCAGAGGTTTTTAAAGATGTTATCACACTGAGGAGAGGGAGAAAGAGAGGAGAGAGAGAGTGGGGGAGAGAGAGAGGAGAGAGAGCGGGGGAGAGAGAGAGGGAGAGAGAGAGAGCGAGAGGGAGAGAGAGGGGGGGAGAGGGAGAGCGAGAGCGGGGGAGAGAGAGAGAGAGAGAGAGAGAGAGAGAGGGAGATGGAGAAAACTAATTTAGAAGCTCATGTCCCAGGGAATCACAAGGAATCTCAATTTCCCATCCTACACCATTTTTAGGGGAACAGTTCAGTGCCCCATAAATATTATAAATATACAGTGTGCATAAACTGATCAAACAAAGGCATAAATGTACCTGCAATTGCAGTGTCAGAAAACCCCATTGTTTTGATTAAAACTCCTGACTTTTAAAAGTCCTCAACATGTTAGCAGAAATCATCAAAGGCCTTCTTCATAAAGCCCTGCATCAAAGACATTCCTGCCATACTGCTGCTGTTATATAGCTGGCTGACAGGCTGGATGTCTGCATCTGTACAGCATGATTGGTTTTATGGAGGCTCAGACTCCTGTAGACAGAGAGGAAGGAGAGAGTGAGAGAGAGAGGAGAGAGCAGAGGGAGAGAGAGAGAGGAAGGAGAGAGTGAGAGAGAGAAGAGAGCAGAGGGAGAGAGCGAGAGAGAGGAAGGAGAGAGTGAGAGAGAGAGGAGAGAGCAGAGGGAGAGAGCGAGAGAGAGGAAGGAAGGAGAGAGTGAGAGAGAGAGTGGAGGGAGAGAGAGAGAGGAAGGAAGGAGAGAGTGAGAGAGCGAGAGAGAGGAAGGAGAGAGTGGAGGGAGAGAGAGAGAGGAAGGAAGGAGAGAGTGAGAGAGAGAGGAGAGAGCGAGAGAGAGGAAGGAGAGAGAGAGAGTGAAGTGACATGTCCTTTCCTCAGAGCCCAGTCCCTACCTGCTGCCAGGGAGATGTAATAGCTTTATCTCTGACTCTATGAATAGTTAAGTAGTTTGGGGGTGGGAATGCTGAGAATTATTTTGTTGATTTTTTGATTTATTGGGGGGTGCTTCAGCACCCTCAGTACTCCTACTTCCCTCTGCTGTATCTCCATGTCTCCATGTCTATAAGGGTTTTCCTCCTCTTCGTCTGAAGAGGAGGTGTAGCAGGGATCGGACCAAAACGCAGCGTGGTAAGTGTCCATATCGTTTTTAATAACAAAAACACTGAACACTATGAAATACAAAAACAATAAACGAATACGTGAAATGACAAAACCGAAACAGTACCGTGTGGTGAAAAACACAGACACGGAAACAAACACCCACAAACAAACAGTGAAACCCAGGCTACCTAAGTATGATTCTCAATCAGAGACAACTAACGACACCTGGCTCTGATTGAGAACCAAACTAGGCCGAAACATAGAAATCCCAAAATCATAGAAAAAAAACATAAGACTGCCCACCCCAACTCATGCCCTGACCATACTAAATAACGACAAAACAAAGGAAATAAAGGTCAGAACGTGACAATGTCTCCATGTCTCTATGGCTCTATGGTTCCATGTCTCTATGGCTCCATGTCTCTATGGCTCCATGTCTCCATGTCTCTATGGCTCCATGTCTCCATGGCTCTATGGCTCTATGGCTCCATGTCTCTATGGCTCCATGTCTCTATGGCTCCATGCCTCTATGGCTCCATGTCTCTATGGCTCCATGGCTCTATGGCTCCATGGCTCTATGGCTCCATGTCTCTATGGCTCCATGTCTCTATGGCTCTATGGCTCCATGTCTCTATGGCTCTATGGCTCCATGTCTCCATGTCTCTATGGCTCCATGTCTCTATGGCTCCATGTCTCTATGGCTCCATAGCCTGGCCTGCTCGCCTCCCTACCACTGAGGAAGTACAGTTCCCGCTCAGCCCAGTCAAAACTGTTCGCTGCTCTGGCCCCCCAATGGTGGAACAAACTCCCTCACGACGCCAGGACAGCGGAGTCAATCACCACCTTCCGGAGACACCTGAAACCCCACCTCTTTAAGGAATACCTAGGATAGGATAAAGTAATCCTTCTCACCCCCCCCCTTAAAAGATTTAGATGCACTATTGTAAAGTGGCTGCTCCACTGGATGTCATAAGGTGAATGCACCAATTTGTAAGTCGCTCTGGATAAGAGCGTCTGCTAAATGACTTAAATGTAAAAAATGTAAAAATGTCTCTATGGCTCCATGGCTCTATGGCTCCATGTCTCTATGGCTCTATGGCTCCATGTCTCCATGTCTCTATGTCTCTATGGCTCTATGGCTCCATGTCTCTATGGCTCCATGGCTCTATGGCTGCTGCTGTTGCCTGGTACAAATGTATGGATGTCAAATGTTACTATACCCTTAGAAAAAAGGGTTCTGCGGCTGTCCCCATAGGAGAACACTTTTAGGCTCCTGTCACGCCCTGACCATAGAGAACCTTTTATTCTCTATGTTGGTTAGGTCAGGGTGTGACTAGGGTGGGTTATCTAGGTTGTTTTATATCTATGTTGGCCTGGTATGGTTCCCAATCAGAGGCAGCTGTGTATCGTTGTCTCTGATTGGGGATCATATTTAGGCAGCCATTTCCCCACTGGGTTTTTGTGGGCTCTTGTTTTGAGTTAGTGCATGTGCACCTCGTTGCTGTTTCCTTTTTGTTTTGTAAGTTTCACAAGAAAATAAAGATGTGGAACTCAGAGCACGCTGCACCTTGGTCCGTCTCTACACACAACCAAGACAGTTCCAGACAGTTAGAACCCTTTTTTTCTACATGGAACCAAATGGGTTCTACCTGGAACCAAAAGGTGTTGTTCAAAGGGTTCTCCCATGGGGACAGCCTAATACTCAGTACACACTGAGTGTACAAAACATTAAGAACACCTTCTCTTTCCATGACACAGACTGACCATGTGAATCCAGGTGAAAGCTATGATCCCTTATTGATATCAGTCATTAAATCCACGTCAATCAGTGTAAATGAAGGGGAGGACACAGGTTAAAGAAGGATTTTTATCTCTGAGAGGAGACATGTAGCTCTGAGAAGAGACCTGTAGCTTTGAGAAGAGACCTGTAGCTCTGAGAGGACACCTGTAGCTCTGAGAGGACACCTGTAGCTCTGAGAGGAGACCTGTAGCTCTGAGAGGACACCTGTAGCTCTGAGAGGACACCTGTAGCTCTGAGAGGACACCTGTAGCTCTGAGAGGAGACTTACAGCTCTGAGAGGAGACTTACAGCTCTGAGAGGAGACTTACAGCTCTGAGAGGAGACCTGTAGTTCTTAGAGGACACCTGTAGCTCTGATAGGAGACTTACAGCTCTGAGAGGAGACCTGTAGTTCTGAGAGGACACCTGTAGCTCTGAGAGGAGACTTACAGCTCTGAGAGGAGACCTGCAGCTCTGAGAGGAGACCTGTAGTTCTGAGAGGACACCTGTAACTCTGAGAGGAGACTTACAACTCTGAGAGGAGACTCACAGCTCTGAGAGGAGACCTGTAGTTCTGAGAGGACACCTGTAGCTCTGAGAGGAGACTTACAGCTCTGAGAGGAGACCTGTAGCTCTGAAAGGAGACTTACAGCTCTGAGAGGAGACCTGTAGCTCTGAGAGGACACCTGTAGCTCTGAGTGGAGACCTGTAGCTCTGAGAGGAGACCTGTAGCTCTGAGAGGAGACTTACAGCTCTGAGAGGAGACCTGTAGCTCTGAGAGGAGACTTACAGCTCTGAGAGGAGACCTGTAGCTCTGAGAGGAGACCTGTAGCTCTGAGAGGACACCTGTAGCTCTGAGAGGAGACTTACAGCTCTGAGAGGAGACCTGTAACTCTGAGACCACTTATGAGGATCAAAAGGACAGGATCCTGGGTTGAACCCACCCCCTGGATCATTGCAGACAGACACAGGCACCACTTCCTCCACTTCTCCCTGCCCCGACCTCCCTGTGTGCTAGGTGTCGTGACGTTGTATTAGTTCATGTGACGACTGTTGTTCATCGAATGATGAAAGTTTCTAATTGCATTATTAACTGAATCAAGCAATTATTATCTCATTAACCTGGGGCACCATGGGAAAACTAGAATATCAGAATATCGATTTTACAACAGCCGCTATTAACCAGTTACCTCTACCAATCTCGTTCTGAACGTCGTATAGCCCGTGAATCTGCACAGACCCGGGTCTCACCAATGAGACTATGGCGTATGTTACCAAAAATGGGGATTTCAAAGAGAGAGAATAAAAAGAAAGTACACGAGAGATATATACATTTGGGTGAATTTGTCAGCTATGCTATTCTAACCCTAGCCTTGCCCCAAACTGCCGCTCTTATGGGTCAGAATATAATGATGTAATTACGTGGGGATGATCTCCGAGGATTCTCTGCGTGGACCGTTCAGGCTGCTCGATGACGCACTACTCCAGCGCACCTCTCTGATCGTCCTCCCGATGTCAGTGTCCTTTTGGCTTAGGAGTCTGTTCCCTCACCCTTTGCTCTGGAAGTGGTCTTCTGAGGACAGACAGCTCTGTAGCTCAGAGCTCACAGCATAGGAATGAAACCCTTTAGATATCACGATTCGCTGGGATTGGATGCTAAGGGGGTCCGGCTTGAATTCACCCACTTAGACACATCTACTCATCCTTAGCTTGGGTAGAAAAAGATTTATTTGTCTTCAAACTTGTGTAGCGTTCTGGGTTCGTTGACTTTTTAGACCTTGGCTGCAGCTTGGGTCACGTAGTCTTTTCTGTGAATTCTTTACTCACAGGTTTTATACCCTTGGGTCAGAAGTGGGCGTAACCGTCTTTAGGGCAATTCTCTGGGCGTACCAAGTTAATGAGGCAAGGTCTAGATTTCACTCAAATCCAATTTTAGACAACTAACTTAACATTTCATCTACCCCAAAACATTCCCTTTGATTTGGACATTTTCCACACAACGTACGATGTATAAACATCAAACTTTTACTATTTACTAGGAAAACTCTTCACGTTACAATGTTTTCGTAATAACGTCATCTATTAACCTTTAATAACAAAACAAAAATGACATACATTTTCATATTCCATCTATCATCATGACCACCATTGTGGCTTGATGGAAACCATTGTTCCAAAGTCCCTTTATTTCATGTTTAATGTTCTGAGGCTGGTTCTCCATAGTAACAGGACAAAGGAATTTGTCTGTGGCCTGAGATTTACCAGGGGCGTGAGGGGTCATAAAACCCCACATCTTCAGACCCCTAGATCTCTCCTCCTCTGTTGGGGTTGAGAGATAATCTGTAGGGTTGTGGTCTCCTGTAACCTGACCTGGTCAGGACAGTCATGACAGGCTAGCTAGGCTGGCTGGGTTGGAGGGAGGGAGGCTGTGTTGGATTGGAGGAAGCTGACATGCTGTATCCATGTACCGTCATCTGGTGGTGGTTTCCAGGCTGCTGCTCTGTGCTGTGCTGGGCCATCCCATCCCAGTGGGGGCTGTGGAAGACATCCAGGCTGCTGCTCTGTGCTGTGCTGGGCCATCCCATCCCAGTCGGGGCTGTGGAAGACATCCAGACTAGGAGAGAGAGAGAGAACAGTCCTAGTCCCAGAGCCTGTTACTTCTCCCTCTCATCTGACAGAGAGAACAGTCCCAGAGTCTGTTACTTCTCCCTCTCATCTGACAGAGAGAACAGTCCCAGAGCCTGTTACTTCTCCCTCTCATCTGACAGAGAACTCCCAGAGCCTCTTCTCATCTGACAGAGAGAACAGTCCCAGAGCCTGTTAGACAGAGTCCCAGAACAGTCCCAGAGCCTGTTACTTCTCCCTCTCATCTGACAGAGAGAACAGTCCCAGAGCCTGTTACTTCTCCCTCTCATCTGACAGAGAGAACAGTCCCAGAGCCTGTTACTTCTCCCTCTCATCCCAGAGCCTGACAGAGAGAACAGTCCCAGAGCCTGTTTCTCCCTCTCATCTGACAGAGAGAACAGTCCCAGAGCCTCCTCCCTCTCATCTGACAGAGAGAACAGTCCCAGAGCCTGTTACTTCTCCCTCTCATCTGACAGAGAGAACAGTCCCAGAGCCTGTTACTTCTCCCTCTCATCTGACAGAGAGAACAGTCCCAGAGCCTGTTACTTCTCCCTCTCATCTGACAGAGAGAACAGTCCCAGAGCCTGTTACTTCTCCCTCTCTCATCTGACAGAGAGAACAGTCCCAGAGCCTGTTACTTCTCCCTCTCATCTGAGCCTCCCAGAGCCTTTACTTCTCCCTCTCATCTGACAGAGAGAACAGTCCCAGAGCCTGTTACTTCTCCCTCATCTGATCTGACAGAGAGAACAGTCCCAGTCCCCCTCTCATCTGACAGAGAGAACAGTCCCAGAGCCTGTTACTTCTCCCTCTCATCTGACAGAGAGAATAGTCCCAGAGCCTGTTACTTCTCCCTCTCATCTGACAGAGAGAACAGTCCCAGAGCCTGTTACTTCTCCCTCTCATCTGACAGAGAGAACAGTCCCAGAGCCTGTTACTTCTCCCTCTCATCTGACAGACAGAACCCAGAGCCTCCCCTCTCATCTGACAGAGAGAACAGTCCCAGAGCCTGTTACTTCTCCCTCTCATCTGACAGAGAGAACAGTCCCAGAGCCTGTTACTTCTCCCTCTCATCTGACAGAGAGAATAGTCCCAGAGCCTGTTACTTCTCCCTCTCATCTGACAGAGAGAGTTACTTCTCCCTCCATCTCATCTGACAGAGAGAACAGTCCCAGTCCCAGAGAGAGAACAGTCTGTTACTTCTCCCTCTCATCTGACAGAGAACAGTCCCAGAGCCTGTTACTTCTCCCTCTCATCTGACAGAGAGAACAGTCCCAGAGCCTGTTACTTCTCCCTCTCATCTGACAGAGAGAACAGTCCCAGAGCCTGTTTCTCCCATCTGACAGAGAGAACAGTCCCAGAGCCTGTTACTTCTCCCTCTCATCTGACAGAGAGAACAGTCCCAGAGCCTGTTTACTTCTCTCTCTCATCTGACAGAGAGAACAGTCCCAGAGCCTGTTACTTCTCCCTCTCATCTGACAGAGAGAACAGTCCCAGAGCCTGTTACTTCTCCCTCTCATCTGACAGAGAGAATAGTCCCAGAGCCTGTTACTTCTCCCTCTCCTGACTCATCTCCCTGACAGAGAGAATAGTCCCAGAGCCTGTTACTTCTCCCTCTCATCTGACAGAGAGTCCCAAGCCTGTTACTTCTCCCTCTCATCTGACAGAGAGAACAGTCCCAGAGCCTGTTACTTCTCCTCTCTGATCCCAGAGTAGAGCCTGTTACTTCTCCCTCTCATCTGACAGAGAGAGACAGTCCCAGAGCCTGTTACTTCTCCCTCTCATCTGACAGAGAGAACAGTCCCAGAGCTTCTGACAGAGAGAACAGTCCCAGAGCCTGTTACTTCTCCTCTCTCATCCCAGAGCCTGTTACATCTGACAGAGAGAACAGTCCCAGAGCCTGTTACTTCTCCCTCTCATCTGACAGAGAGAACAGTCCCAGAGCCTGTTGTTATCTGACAGAGAGAACAGTCCCAGAGCCTCCCTTCTCCCTCATCTGACAGAGAGAACAGTCCCAGAGCCTGTTACTTCTCCCTCTCATCTGACAGAGAGAACAGTCCCAGAGCCTGTACTTCTCCTCTCATGACAGAGAGAACAGTCCCAGAGCCTCCCTCTCATCTGACAGAGAGAACAGTCCCAGAGCCTGTTACTTCTCCCTCTCATCTGACAGAGAAACAGTCCCAGACATCTGACAGAGAGAACAGTCCCAGATGTTACTTCTCCCTCTCATCTGACAGAGAGACAGAGAGTACAGTCCCAGAGCCTGTTAATCTGACAGAGAGAATAGTCCCAGAGCCTGTTACTTCTCCCTCTCATCTGACAGAGAGAACAGTCCTACTGTTACTTCTCCCTCTCATCTGACAGAGAGAACAGTCCCAGAGCCTGTTACTTCTCCCTCTCATCTGACAGAGAGAACAGTCCCAGAGCCTGTTACTTCTCCCTCTCATCTGACAGAGAGAACAGTCCCAGAGCCTGTTACTTCTCCCTCTCATCTGACAGAGAGAACAGTCCCAGAGCCTGTTACTTCTCCCTCTCATCTCTGACTTCTCCCTCTCAGAGAGAACAGTCCCAGAGCCTGTTACAGTCCCAGAGCCTGTTACTTCTCCCTCTCATCTGACAGAGAGAATAGTCCCAGAGCCTGTTACTTCTCCCTCTCATCATCCCAGAGCCTGACAGAGAGAACAGTCCCAGAGCCTGTTACTTCTCCCTCTCATCTGACAGAGAGAACAGTCCTAGTCCCAGAGTCTGTTACTTCTCCCTCTCATCTGACAGAGAGAACAGTCCCAGAGCCTGTTACTTCTCCCTCTCATCTGACAGAGAGAACAGTCCCCCAGAGTCCTGTTACACAGAGAGAACAGTCCCAGAGCCTGTTACTTCTCTCTCTCATCTGACAGAGAGAACAGTCCCAGAGCCTGTTACTTCTCCCTCTCATCTGACAGAGAGAACAGTCCCAGAGCCTGTTACTTCTCCCTCTCATCTGACAGAGAGAACAGTCCCAGAGCCTGTTACTTCTCCCTCTCATCTGACAGAGAGAACAGTCCCAGAGCCTGTTACTTCTCCCTCTCATCTGACAGAGAGAACAGTCCCAGAGCCTGTTACTTCTCCCTCTCATCTGACAGAGAGAACAGTCCCAGAGCCTTTCTCTCCTCTCATCTGACAGAGAGAACAGTCCCAGAGCCTCATCTGACAGAGCCCAGAGCTGTTACTTCTCCCTCTCATCTGACATCTGACAGACAGAGAGAACAGTCCCAGAGCCTGTTACTGACAGAGAGAACAGTCCCCTCTCATCTGACAGAGAGAACAGTCCCAGAGCCTCTTCTCTCTCTCATCTGACAGAGAAACAGTCCCAGAGTCTGTTACTTCTCCCTCTCATCTGACAGAGAGAACAGTCCCAGAGCCTGTTACTTCTCCCTCTCATCTGACAGAGAGAACAGTCCCAGAGCCTGTTTACTTCTCTCTCTCTCATCTGACAGAGAGAACAGTCCCAGAGCCTGTTACTTCTCCCTCTCATCTGACAGAGAGAACAGTCCCAGAGCCTGTTACTTCTCCCTCTCATCTGACAGAGAGAACAGTCCCAGAGCCTGTTACTTCTCTCTCGGCACTAATGCTCACAGAATTCTTCTCCTTTTCTCTCCTCTCTCCGTTCATGGTACAGTAGATCCATGGTGACTTTTGAAGTGAATGAGACATTAGGAAAAGTATTAAAGGTCTACCATGTCTGATCTGATGTTAATTCTGACAAGCATCTGCCGAGAGACAGAGTACAATAAAACACGGTGTTGTGCAACATGCTTCATGAAGTCAGCATAGAGCTCATCTGGGTTAAGCAGTAAATAACTGGGACATGGAACAGATTGGCTGGAAGCCATAAAATCATTAGGTCTGTGGTGTACAGTCTGACTGCATGGTTAACAGCAGACACATGGACCACGGCTCCTCTTGTTAACAACTTAAAGGGCTGTTCTGGAGGGCATTTTTTACTGTGACTCTCATCTATGCCTCACAAATCATCCACACACACACATTCTGCTCCTAATGCTGAAGGCCCCAGTTTCACGTGTGTGTGTGTGTGTGTGTGTGTGTGTGTGTGTGTGTGTGTGTGTGTGTGTGCGTGCGTGCGCGCGTCTGAGACTGTGGTGGGTCCGACCTTAGTCACAGTCGTAAAAACCCACATCCTGACTTCACACAACAGCCAGCCCTTTCAGAGGATGGGAGTGAGTCCTGGGTTCTGGGTTCTGGCAGGGTGAACTGTGTGCAGGATATATTTAGCTCATTACAGGTTGTTGTGTTATTATTTAAAATCAGCATTTTTCTATATTAGATCAACAACATTTGTTATGAACCTGAATTACAGTACTTTAGTAATACAATTACATTGTTATGAACCTGAATTACAGTACTTTAGTAATACAATTACATTGTAATGTAAACCGTGTATAGACATGCAAAGCAAGTACAGTAACTGAAGGTTGTATCATGAAATGCACCATAAGCATCCTGTCACATTGTGTTAATCTGACCCTAGTTATGACAGTATATCAGATTAACAATATCCTGTCACATTGTGTTAATCTGCCCCTAGTTATGACAGTATATCAGATTAACAATATGCTGTCACATTGTGTTAATCTGACCCTAGTTATGACAGTATATCAGATTAACAATATGCTGTCACATTGTGTTAATCTGACCCTAGTTATGACAGTATATCAGATTAACAATATCCTGTCACATTGTGTTAATCTGACCCTAGTTATGACAGTATATCAGATTAACAATATGCTGTCACATTGTGTTAATCTGACCCTAGTTATGACAGTATATCAGATTAACAATATCCTGTCACATTGTGTTAATCTGCCCCTAGTTATGACAGTATATCAGATTAACAATATCCTGTCACATTGTGTTAATCTGACCCTAGTTATGACAGTATATCAGATTAACAACATCCTGTCACATTGTGTTAATCTGACCCTAGTTATAACAGTATATCAGATTAACAATAGCAGTAGGGTCTGGTCTGTAATCTGTCAAATCCTGTCCTGTTGTGTTTATCTGACCCTAGTTATGACAGTATATCAGATTAACAATAGCAGTAGGGTCTGGTCTGTAATCTGTCAAATCCTGTCCTGTTGTGTTTATCTGACCCTAGTTATGACAGTATATCAGATTAACAATATCCTGTCCTGTTGTGTTTATCTGACCCTAGTTATGACAGTATATCAGATTAACAATATCCTGTCCTGTTGTGTTAATCTGCCCCTAGTTATGACAGTATATCAGATTAACAATATGCTGTCACATTGTATTAATCTTACCCTAGTTATAACAGTATATCAGATTAACAATATCCTGTCACATTGTGTTAATCTGACCCTAGTTATAACAGTATATCAGATTAACAATAGCAGTATGGTCTGGTCTGTAATCTGTGTCATATCCTGACAGTGTTTAAATTACATTTTAATTAACATGCTCACTTGGTATAAGTGACAGATAAGATAATTATTCTATCATGTGGATTGACTTGGGGAGATGCTAACGGCCCCCAAAACAAATTTCATCCGTAATTAAACTGACCCCCTTAAACTAAGCATCAAGTAGGTAAACCCCCAATGTATTCGTCAACCCCCAATTCCCAATTATTCAAAATAAACAAGGACATTTTATATTCAATTAACAATGTGTGTGTTCATGCTAGAGGAACCGATGAATTGTGGTGTTTTAAACATGGTAGTTGTGCAGATGTTTATTGTTTATTAGCTTTAATCTTCTCCTCTGGCCTGTCTGTGTGATAGGAACAATACCAAGCTAATGGTGTGGCAGAGCTACATCTCACATGCTATAGGCCCTGCTTCTGCTGCTGAGGCTTTAGGGAGAGGAGGAGAGGAGGAGGGATTACAGAGGGAAGGAAGAGAGAGGGGGAGGAGGAGAGGGGAAGGGAGGAGAGGGAGGGAGGGAGGAGAGAGGGAAGGAGGAGGGGGGATTAGGAGAGGGAAGGGAAGAGAGAGGGAGGAGGAGGGAGGAGGGGAGGAGGGATTACAGGGAAGGGAGAGGGGGAGGAGGGAGGGGAAGGGAGAGGAGAGAGGGAGGGAGGAGGAGAGGGAAGGAGGAGAGAGAGGAGGGATTAGGGGAAGGAAGAGGGGGGGAGGAGGAGGGGGAAGGGAGGAGGAGGGAGGGAAGAGAGAGGGAAGGAGGAGAGAGGAGGGATTACAGAGGAGGAAGAAGAGAGGAGGAGGGGGAGGAGAGGGGGGGAGGGAGGAGGAGAGAGGGGGGAGGGAGAGGGGGAAGAGAGGGGGAGGGAGAGGGAAGAGAAGGAGGAGAGGAGGAGGAGGAGGGAAGGAGAGGAGGAGGGGGAAGGAGGAGAGGAGGAGGGAGGAAATGGGGAAGGAAGAGAGGGAGGGAGGATAGGAAGAGAGGGAGGGAGGAGAGGGGGAAGGAAGAGAGAAGGAAATGGGGAAGGAGGAGAGGAGGAGGGAGGAAATGGGGAAGGAAGAGAGGGAGGGAGGGAGGGGGAAGGAAGAGAGAAGGAGGAGAGGAGGAGGGAGGAAATGGGGAAGGAAGAGAGGGAGGGAGGAGAGGGGGAAGGAAGAGACGAGGAGGGAGGAAAGAGAGGAGGAGGGAGGAAAGAGGGAGGGAGGCGATAGGGAAGGAAGAGAGGGAGGAGAGGGGAGGGAGGAAAGGAGGAAGGGGGAAGGAGGAGGGAATATATGGGGAAGGAGGAGAGGGGGAAGGTGGGGAAGGAGGAGAGGGGGAAGGAGGATAAGGGGAGGGAGGAGAGAGGAGAGGGGGAAGGAGGAGAAGGGGAGGGAGGAACGGGGAAGGAGAAGAAGGGGGAGGAGAGGAGGAAGGGGGAAGGAGAGAAGGGGAGGGAGGAGAGGGGGAAGGAGGAGGGAATAGATGGGGAAGGAGGAGAGGGGGAAGGAGAGGAGGAAGGGGGAAGGAGGAGGGAATAGATGGGGAAGGAGGAGAGGGGGAAGGATGGAAGGCCGTGATCTGGATGATTTGGGGGGAGGGCAGGGATGACAGCCTGTGCATGTAGAGGGAAGTCCTGGTCAGATTTGGCCTGATGACATGATGTCTACCCTGTCCTGCTTTATAGCTTAATTACTATGTATTATTATTTATTGACCCTGGGCTGTCATTTACTTTATGTTCGTATTCTTATCTTTTATTATTTCTCATTGTTGTTGCCTTGTCCAGAAGGAACCTGCAAGTAAGCATTTAGTTGGACGGTGTTTACCATGTGTATCCCTTACATACGACTAATATAACGTGAAACTTGAAACTTGCTGGTCTTCTACACCAAAGCACTGGCCAACCCAGCTGGTTTGCAATAACATCTCCCTTCATCCTGCAACATGAGACCTCTTAACCAGCGCCCCTTCCGCCATCAGCCCTTAGATCAGGATGGGAATGAGATCCAGGGGCATCGTGGGGGGTCGTGGGAAGGGAATGGAGGTCACAAACATTCTGCTACGACTCCTTCTGTGTGTGGTGGGTGTTAGGTTCCATACCGTGTATGTTCTATTCTATTATTTTCTATTCATTTCTATTCTATTATTTTGTATTCTATTATTTATATTATTTTATTAAAATTATTTTCTATGCTATTCTATTTTCTATTCTATTATTTTCTATTCTATTCTATTATTTTCTATTCTATTTCTTTTATATTCTATTATATTCTATTCTATAGTTTTATATTCTATTATTTTATTTATTTTATTTTCTATCCTATTATTTTCTATTCTATTTCTTCTATATTCTATTCTATTATATTCTATTCTATTGTTTTATATTATATTATATTATTTTATTTATTTTATTTTCTATCCTATTATTTTCTATTCTAATATTTAAAAAATAATATTATATTATTTCCTGTTCTATTCTTTTCTATTCTATTATGTTCTATGATTTTGTTTCATTGTTACATACCTGAGAGGGAAAACATCTCAAGATGTCAGCCTTGTCTCTCTTCGCTGCTTTCAAATCTGGTTGGCCCTCAAGTCACCTTTACCCACGGAAGAGAAAATCCCCCAAATTGAACCAAATGTGTGTTGTGTTAGTGCCAGAGGTAAATGTCAATGCTTCCCTGATTGGATGCATCTAGACAGAGAGGAAAGTGCCCCTAGCATCAGAGCCGGGGCTGGAGCTGTGTTAGGGCCCCGGGGTTAGGGCATAGGGGATCTGTGGTAGGAAGTGAGAGGTAGGAGGGTTGTCTTAGGGCATGTAGAGCATCATCAACCCTCTGACCTAGTCTGTAGTCTCCTAGTCATCCACCACCTCAGGAGAACGGTCTGATTCAACACTTCAGGACGTACAACAGGATTAAACAAACATACACAAATCAGAATAATTCGATTTGGTGCCAGATGTTGAGTAAAATGTTGACTTCATAGTCTTATTGTAGAGAGCATAGAGAGGGTTACTAATATTGTATTGTGGTAGATTCACCATTTCATAATGCAGAATATGAACCATTATTAGTGTATTAAACGTGTAGATTCACCATTTCATAATGCAGAATATAAACCATTATTAGTGTATTAAACGTGTAGATTCACCATTTCATAATGCAGAATATAAACCATTATTAGTGTATTAAACGTGTAGATTAAAATGCAGAATATAAACCATTATTATTAAACGTGTAGATTCATTTCAAATGCATTAAACGTGTAGATTCACCATTTCATAATGCAGAATATAAACCATTACTAGTGTATTAAACGTGTAGATTCACCATTTCATAATGCAGAATATAAACCATTACTAGTGTATTAAACGTGTAGATTCACCATTTCATAATGCAGAATATAAACCATTACTAGTGTATTAAACGTAGTATTTCATAATGCAGAATATAAACCATTTTTAGTGTATTAAACGTGTAGATTCACCATTTCATAATGCAGAATATAAACCATTATTAGTGTATTAAACATGTAATATTATAAATCATATGGGAATACATTTATGTCAGAAATGGTCTCCCAGAAAGACAATTAGGAAGAGGGTTTTATCTATCAGAAATGGTCTCCCAGAAAGACAATTAGGAAGAGGGTTTTATCTATCAGAAATCTCCCAGAAAGACAATTAGGAAGAGGGTTTTATCTATCAGAAATTGTCTCCCAGAAAGACAATTAGGAAGAGGGTTTTATCTGTCAGAAATGTCCTTTTTAGATGCAACATCTGGTCTGATGATCCATGGCTCCAACCAATCAGACAGAGAGGATACTGGGGATCCAACAAGAATCTGACTACTACAGTACTAGTACTGCTTCATGTTATATACGCCAAATGTACTGGCCAACCTTTGGGCTCCTGGGTAGTGCAGCGGTCTAAGGCACTGCAGCTCAGTGCATGAGGCGTCACTACAGTCCCTGGTTCGGATCCAGGCTGTATCACATCCGGTCGTGATTGGGAGCCCCATAGGGCAGCGCACAATTTTGTGTGTGTGTGTGGTTTGGCCGGCGTAGGCCGTCATTGAAAATGAGAATGAGTTCTTAACTGACTTGCCTAGTTAAATAAAGGTTAAATAAAAAATTAAAACATGTTAAATATAGGTCCATATAATATAAAGAGATAATCTGACACGCCCACCAGGCAGAAGTAAAGGTACAGCAGAACATATAGAGAAAATATATATCAGAATATATATTATTCACTGAAACAAGCAGAGAATGACATATATAACTGTAGTTCATGTTTGGGGATTTGTATTGGAAATTTGGGGATTTGTATGGGAAGTTTGGGGATTTGTATGGGAAGTTTGGGGAGTTCTATGGGAAGTTTGGGGAGTTCTATGGGAAGTTTGGGGAGTTCTATGGGAAGTTTGGGGAATTCTATGGGAAGTTTGGGGAGTTCTATGGGAAGTTTGGAGAATTCTATGGGAAGTTTGGGGAATTCTATGGGAAGTTTGGGGATTTCTATGGGAAGAGGGAAAATGGCATATTGTTTCCCCATTGTGGAACACATCATCTCTGTTACGATATACCAGACCCCTCAAATTCAACTCTGGACCTCAAACACAATTCACTGCTTTTTTTCAGTGTCCCCCTCTAATCAGGGACTGATTTAGACCTGGGACACCAGGTGGTTGTAATTTTTAACTGAATGATCTCATTATTAATGAATGATCAGGTAGAACAGAAAACCAACAGTAGGGTCAGACTTGAATACCCCTGTAGTATGTCTATCCTGGGTTCTACTGGTCAGTCAGTCAGTCAGTGAGTGATGTTCCCTCCTGCCCAGCCAGGCCCATCTTTCCACTCTGACTATAGTCTCTATCACTGTCTGTATCTGTAGCTGTTGTGTTCTGCTCCCCAGAGCCTGGTTCCACTCATCTGACTGTGTAACACTGTATTTCTCCTCTCCTCTCCTCTCCTCTCCTCTCCTCTCTTCTCTTCTCTTCTCTTCTCTTCTCTTCTCTTCTCTTCTCTTCTCTTCTCTTCTCTTCTCTTCTCTTCTCTTCTCTTCTCTTCTCTTCTCTCCTCTCCTGTCCTCTCCTCTCCTCCTCCTCTCTTCTCTTCTCTTCTCTTCTCTTCTCTTCTCTTCTCTTCTCTTTCCTCTTCTCTCTCTCTTCTCTTCTCTTCTCTTCTCTTCTTCTCTCTTCTCTCTTCTCTAAAGGTTCAACTTCTCCTCCTCTCCTCTCCTCTCCTCTCCTCTCCTCTCTTCCTTCTCTTCTTCTCTTCTCTTCTCTTCTCTTCTCTTCTCTTCTCTTCTCTTCTCTCCTCTCCTCTCTTGTCCTCTCCTCTCCTCTTGTCCTGTATCTGTATCTGTATCTGTAGCTATAACTCAGTCTGGAAGCCAGTCTGGACCAGAGTACAGAACACCACCCTCCCACCCAACAGAAGGGGCTTCACCTACAAGATAGAGCTTTTGAAACTAATACATTCAGCTCACTTCACAATGCTATTCCATTCCGTTCTTATCTACTCTGTTCTAGAGAAAACTGGTGCAGGTTATTGCAGTGGGTATTTGATACAGGGATGTTTGTATTCCCCGTAAGTCAATAAAGGTTCAACCAGGCTGTCAAAGCTGATAACCCACATTAACCACACAGTTAGTACATCATTAAGAGTGAGTATTACCGTAGATGCTGACGCATATCCTGTCTAGTTTTGGGGCGGCAGGTAGTCTAGTGGTTGGAGCGTTGTGCCAGTAACTGAAAGGTTGCTGGATCAGAATCCCTGAGCTGACAAGGTAAAAATCTGTCGTTCTGCCCCTGAACAAGGCAGTTAACCCGCTGTTCCCCAGTAGGCCGTCATTGGAAAAGACACATTTGTTAGTAGGTTACAGTTAGTAGGATACAGTTAGTAGGTTACAGTTAGTAGGATACAGTTAGTAGGTTACAGTTAGTAGGATACAGTTAGTAGGTTACAGTTAGTAGGATACAGTTAGTAGGATACAGTTAGTAGACTACAGTTAGTAGGATACAGTTAGTAGATACAGTTAGTAGGATACAGTTAGTAGATACAGTTAGTAGGATACAGTTAGTAGGATACAGTTAGTAGGATACAGTTAGTAGGATACAGTTAGTAGGATACAGTTAGTAGTTAGTAGACTTATTAGTAGAGTTAGTAGGATACAGTTAGTAGGATACAGTTAGTAGACTACAGTTAGTAGGATACAGTTAGTAGGATACAGTTAGTAGGATACAGTTAGTAGATACAGTTAGTAGGATACAGTTAGTAGGATACAGTTAGTAGACTACAGTTAGTAGGATACAGTTAGTAGGATACAGTTAGTAGATACAGTTAGTAGGATACAGTTAGTAGACTACAGTTAGTAGATACAGTTAGTAGGATACAGTTAGTAGATACAGTTAGTAGACTACAGTTAGTAGACTACAGTTAGTAGGATACAGTTAGTAGGATACAGTTAGTAGACTACAGTTAGTAGACTACAGTTAGTAGGATACAGTTAGTAGGATACAGTTAGTAGACTACAGTTAGTAGATACAGTTACAGTTAGTAGGATACAGTTAGTAGATACAGTTAGTAGGATACAGTTAGTAGGATACAGTAGTAGATACAGTTAGTAGACTACAGTTAGTAGTACAGTTAGTAGGATACAGTTAGTAGGATACAGTTAGTAGGATACAGTTAGTAGGATACAGTTAGTAGTTAGTAGGATACAGTTAGTAGGATACAGTTAGTAGGATACAGTTAGTAGGATACAGTTAGTAGTTAGTATACAGTTAGTAGACTACAGTTAGTAGGATACAGTTAGTAGGATACAGTTAGTAGATACAGTTAGTAGACTACAGTTAGTAGGATACAGTTAGTAGGATACAGTTAGTAAGATACAGTTAGTAGGATACAGTTAGTAGGATACAGTTAGTAGGATACAGTTAGTAGGATACAGTTAGTAGACTACAGTTAGTAGGATACAGTTAGTAGATACAGTTAGTAGGATACAGTTAGTAGACTACAGTTAGTAGGATACAGTTAGTAGGATACAGTTAGTAGATACAGTTAGTAGATACAGTTAATAGGATAGGATACAGTTAGTAGGATACAGTTAGTAAGATACAGTTAGTAGACTACAGTTAGTAGATACAGTTAGTAGGATACAGTTAGTACTACAGTTAGTAGGATACAGTTAGTAGAGTTAGTAGGATACAGTTAGTAGATACAGTTAGTAGGATACAGTTAGTAGAGATACAGTTAGTAGATACAGTTAGTAGGATACAGTTAGTAGATACAGTTAGTAGACTACAGTTAGTAGATACAGTTAGTAGTAGATACAGTTAGTAGGTTAGTATACAGTTAGTAGGATACAGTTAGTAGGTTAGTAGACAGTTAGTAGACTACAGTTAGTAGGATACAGTTAGTAGACAGTTAGTAGATACAGTTAGTAGGATACAGTTAGTAGGATACAGTTAGTAGGATACAGTTAGTAGGACAGTTAGTAGACTACAGTTAGTAGGATACAGTTAGTAGATACAGTTAGTAGATACAGTTAGTAGGATACAGTTAGTAGATACAGTTAGTAGGATACAGTTAGATACAGTTAGATACAGTTAGTAGTAGACTACAGTTAGTAGGATACAGTTAGTAGATACAGTTAGTAGACTACAGTTAGTAGGATACAGTTAGTAGATACAGTTAGTAGATACAGTTAGTACAGTTAGTAGGATACAGTTAGTAGACTACAGTTAGTAGGATACAGTTAGTAGACTACAGTTAGTAGGATACAGTTAGTAGGATACAGTTAGTAGGATACAGTTAGTAGATACAGTTAGTAGGATACAGTTAGTAGGATACAGTTAGTAGGATACAGATACAGTTAGTAGGATACAGTTAGTAGGATACAGTTAGTAGGATACAGTTAGTAGGATACAGTTAGTAGGATACAGTTAGTAAGATACAGTTAGTAGGATACAGTTAGTAGGATACAGTTAGTAGGATACAGTTAGTAGGATACAGTTAGTAGGATACAGTTAGTAGGATACAGTTAGTAGGATACAGTTAGTAGGATACAGTTAGTAGGATACAGTTAGTAGGATACAGTTAGTAGGATACAGTTAGTAGGATACAGTTACTACAGTTAGTAGGATACAGTTAGTAGGATACAGTTAGTAGTAGGATACAGTTAGTAGATACAGTTAGTACAGTTAGTAGGTTAGTAGATACAGTTAGTAGATACAGTTAGTAGGATACAGTTAGTAGGATACAGTTAGTAGGATACAGTTAGTAGGATACAGTTAGTAGATACAGTTAGTAGGATACAGTTAGTAGACAGTACAGTTAGTAGATACAGTTAGTAGGATACAGTTAGTACAGTTAGTAGGATACAGTTAGTAGGATACAGTTAGTAGACTACAGTTAGTAGGATACAGTTAGTAGACAACAGATAGTAGACTACAGTTAGTAGGATACAGTTAGTAGGATACAGTTAGTAGGATACAGTTAGTAGACTACAGTTAGTAGATACAGTTAGTAGGATACAGTTAGTAGATACAGTTAGTAGATACAGTTAGTAGGATACAGTTAGTAGACTACAGTTAGTAGGATACAGTTAGTAGGGATACAGTTAGTAGGATACAGTTAGTAGACTACAGTTAGTAGGATACAGTTAGTAGACTGCAGTTTGTAGACAGCAGTTTGTAGACTACAGTTAGTAGACTACAGTTAGTAGACTACAGTTAGTAGGATACAGTTAGTAGGATACAGTTAGTAGACTACAGTTAGTAGGATACAGTTAGTAGGATACAGTTAGTAGATACAGTTAGTAGGATACAGTTAGTAGTTAGTAGGATACAGTTAGTAGGATACAGTTAGTAGGATACAGTTAGTAGATACAGTTAGTAGGATACAGTTAGTAGACTACAGTTAGTAGGATACAGTTAGTAGGATAGGATACAGTTAGTAGACTTACAGTTAGTAGGATACAGTTAGTAGACTACAGTTAGTAGATACAGTTAGTAGGATACAGTTAGTAGATACAGTTAGTAGGATACAGTTAGTAGACTACAGTTAGTAGGATACAGTTAGTAGGATACAGTTAGTAGATACAGTTAGTAGACTACAGTTAGTAGGATACAGTTAGTAGGATACAGTTAGTAGACTACAGTTAGTAGACTACAGTTAGTAGGACTACAGTTAGTAGGATACAGTTAGTAGGATACAGTTAGTAGGATACAGTTAGTAGACTACAGTTAGTAGGATACAGTTAGTAGATACAGTTAGTAGATACAGTTAGTAGACTACAGTTAGTAGGATACAGTTAGTAGGATACAGTTAGTAAGATACAGTTAGTAAGATACAGTTAGTAGACTACAGTTAGTAGGATACAGTTAGTAGGATACAGTTAGTAGGATACAGTTAGTAGGATACAGTTAGTAGATACAGTTAGTAGGATACAGTTAGTAAGATACAGTTAGTAGACTACAGTTAGTAGGATACAGTTAGTAGACTACAGTTAGTAGGATACAGTTAGTAGACTACAGTTAGTAGGATACAGTTAGTAGACTACAGTTAGTAGACTACAGTTAGTAGGATACAGTTAGTAGACTACAGTTAGTAGACTACAGTTAGTAGGATACAGTTAGTAGGATACAGTTAGTAGACTACAGTTAGTACAGTTAGTAGGATACAGTTAGTAGGATACAGTTAGTAGGATACAGTTAGTAGATACAGTTAGTAGGATACAGTTAGTAGGATACAGTTAGTAGATACAGTTAGTAGGATACAGTTAGTAGGATACAGTTAGTAGACTACAGTTAGTAGGATACAGTTAGTAGACTACAGTTACAGTAGTAGATACAGTTAGTAGACTACAGTTAGTAGGATACAGTTAGTAGATACAGTTAGTAGGATACAGTTAGTAGACTACAGTTAGTAGGATACAGTTAGTAGGATACAGTAGACTACAGTTAGTAGGACAGTTACAGTTAGTAGACTACAGTTAGTAGACTACAGTTAGTAGGATACAGTTAGTAGACTACAGTTAGTAGACAGTTAGTTAGTAGACTACAGTTAGTAGATACAGTTAGTAGACTACAGTTAGTAGTTAGTAGGATACAGTTAGTAGGATACAGTTAGTAGACTACAGTTAGTAGGATACAGTTAGTAGACTACAGTTAGTAGACTACAGTTAGTAGGATACAGTTAGTAGGATACAGTTAGTAGGATACAGTTAGTAGGATACAGTTAGTAGACTACAGTTAGTAGGATACAGTTAGTAGGATACAGTTAGTAGACTACAGTTAGTAGGATACAGTTAGTAGACTACAGTTAGTAGGATACAGTTAGTAGGATACAGTTAGTAGACTACAGTTAGTAGGATACAGTTAGTAGACTACAGTTAGTAGGATACAGTTAGTAGACTACAGTTAGTAGGATACAGTTAGTAGACTACAGTTAGTAGGATACAGTTAGTAGACTACAGTTAGTAGGATACAGTTAGTAGACTACAGTTAGTATACTACAGTTAGTAGACTACAGTTAGTAGGATACAGTCAGTAGACTACAGTTAGTAGGATACAGTTAGAAAGATACAGTTAGTAAGATACAGTTAGTGGACCTGTCTCTCTCTCTCTCTCTCTCTCTTTCTCTCTCGCTCTCTTTCTCTGTCTCTTTCTCTTTCTCTCTCTCTCTCTCTCTGTCTGTGTCTCGCTCTCTGTCTCTCTCTTTCTCTCAATTTCAATTAAATTCAATTGAAGGGTTTTATTGGTGTGGGAAACTTATGTTTACATTGTCAAAGCAAGTGAAATAAATAATAAACAAAAGTGAAATAGCATCTGGTCTGCTCCTGAGGTCTAAGGCACTACATCTCGGTGCTAGAGGCGTCACTATAGACCCTAGTTCGATTACAGGCTGTGTCACAACCAGCCTTGATTGGGAGTCCCATAGGGCGGTGCACAATTGGCCCAGCGACGTCGGGGTTAGGGTTTGGCTAATAATAATAATTTGTTCTTAACTGACTTGCCTAGTTAAATAAAAGTTGAAATAAAAACAATTATAAAATAAATAAACAAAAAATGTACTGTAAACATTACACTCACAAAATGTCCAGAAGAATAAGTTAAAGGAGAGACCTAGTCAGCTGCAACTGAATGCCTTCAACTGAAATGTACATTTACATTTAAGTCATTTAGCAGACGCTCGTATCCAGAGCGACTTACAAATTGGTGCATTCACCTTATGACATCCAGTGGAACAGTAGTGCATCTAAATCTTTTAAGGGGGGATTACTTTATCCTATCCTAGGTATTCCTTAAAGAGGTGGGGTTTCAGGTGTCTCCGGAAGGTGGTGATTGACTCCGCTGTCCTGGCATCGTGAGGGAGTTTGTTCCACCATTGGGGGGCCAGAGCAGCGAACAGTTTTGACTGGGCTGAGCGGGAACTGTACTTCCTCAGTGGTAGGGAGGCGAGCAGGCCAGAGGTGGATGAACGCAGTGCCCTTGTTTGGGTGTAGGGCCTGATCAGAGCCTGGAGGTACTGAGGTGCCGTTCCCCTCACAGCTCCGTAGGCAAGCACCATGGTCTTGTAGCGGATGCGAGCTTCAACTGGAAGCCAGTGGAGAGAGCGGAGGAGCGGGGTGACGTGAGAGAACTTGGGAAGGTTGAACACCAGACGGGCTGCGGCGTTCTGGATGAGTTGTAGGGGTTTAATGGCACAGGCAGGGAGCCCAGCCAACAGCGAGTTGCAGTAATCCAGACGGGAGATGACAAGTGCCTGGATTAGGACCTGCACCGCTTCCTGTGTGAGGCAGGGTCGTACTCTGCGGATGTTGTAGAGCATGAACCTACAGGAACGGGCCACCGCCTTGATGTTAGTTGAGAACGACAGGGTGTTGTCCAGGATCACGCCAAGGTTCTTAGCGCTCTGGGAGGAGGACACAATGGAGTTGTCAACCGTGATGGCGAGATCATGGAACGGGCAGTCCTTCCCGGGAGGAAGAGCAGCTCCGTCTTGCCGAGGTTCAGCTTGAGGTGGTGATCCGTCATCCACACTGATATGTCTGCCAGACATGCAGAGATGCGATTCGCCACCTGGTCATCAGAAGGGGGAAAGGAGAAGATTAATTGTGTGTCGTCTGTATAGCAATGATAGGAGAGACCATGTGAGGTTATGACAGAGCCAAGTGACTTGGTGTATAGCGAGAATAGGAGAGGGCCTAGAACAGAGCCCTGGGGGACACCAGTGGTGAGAGCACGTGGTGTGGAGACGGATTCTCGCCACGCCACCTGGTAGGAGCGACCTGTCAGGTAGGACGCAATCCAAGCGTGGGCCGCGCCGGAGATGCCCAACTCGGAGAGGGTGGAGAGGAGGATCTGATGGTTCACAGTATCGAAGGCAGCCGATAGGTCTAGAAGGATGAGAGCAGAGGAGAGAGAGTTAGCTTTAGCAGTGCGGAGCGCCTCCGTGATACAGAGAAGAGCAGTCTCAGTTGAATGACTAGTCTTGAAACCTGACTGATTTGGATCAAGAAGGTCATTCTGAGAGAGATAGCGGGAGAGCTGGCCAAGGACGGCACGTTCAAGAGTTTTGGAGAGAAAAGAAAGAAGGGATACTGGTCTGTAGTTGTTGACATCGGAGGGATCGAGTGTAGGTTTTTTCAGAAGGGGTGCAACTCTCGCTCTCTTGAAGACGGAAGGGACGTCTGTGTCTTCCGCATTGAACCCAACCGCTCTGAATCAGAGGTGCCTTAGTCAATATCTACGTCATCAGGGTCCGGGGAATAAACACATTTCAAATGTCATATTATGTGCAAATAGTTCAAGTACAAAAGGGGAAATAAATAAACAGAAATATGGGTTGTATTTACAACGGTGTTTGTTCTTCACTGGTTGCCCTTTTCTAGTGGCAACAGGTTACAAATCTTGCTGATGTGATGTCACACTGATGTCACACTGTGGTATTTCACCCAATTTGTTTTCGAATTCTTTGTAATCTGATTGAAATATGTGTCTCTAATATGGCAGGAGGTTAGGAAGTGCAGCTCAGTTTCCACCTCATTTTGTGGGCAGTGTGCACAGCGGCATTTCTCAATAGCAAGGCTATACTCACCGAGTCTCTCTCGTTCCCTCTCTCTCTGAACACAAGTCATTTAAAATGACATGGTGAGATTATAAATATTTTAATAAAGTAGTCCATCATGATCTGAGCTGTTTGAAGGGAGTCCTACGGAGGGCGCCATCACACACTGAGCATACGATCACCACTCTCCCGACCACCCAGGTCCCCACATAGCCCTGCAACACTTTCAGCACGTGGAGAGAGAGGGGAGGGACAACTCCACTGGCTCATGGTCTCGGTATAAATACCGTCAAAAAGTCTCGTTCGCGTTGTAGTCGACACCAGACACAGTACTGACAAAGGACGCAGACATCAGAGAGGAGAAACGGATTTATTACGCTCCGATTATCTGCTGTTTTCTATTATTCCTGTGTGTGTGTGTGTGTGTGTGTGCTCTCTTCAAACAACGTGGAGCTCTCTATAGCGAACTGTCCGTCAACTGACATCAATGAAGGAGAGAATATCTAGTCAGAAAGTATTTGTTCAATCCGGGATGGATCCTAGTCAGATTGTGAAGTGTAAAATAGTTGTGGTCGGGGACAGTCAATGTGGGAAGACTGCTCTACTACACGTTTTTGCAAAGGATATCTTCCCAGAGGTGAGTTCAAAGAATTGGATGCTTGATAGCTAAATGTAAAAGTTTGTTATAACTAATTAATACTACTACTACTACTAATAATAATAATAATATTTGTTATTACTTGTCTATAATTATCTATGATTGTCTCTTTTTTCTTTAGAGTTACATGCCCACAGTGTTCGAGAATTACACGGCCAGTTTTGAAATAGACACGAAAAGAATAGAGCTCAGCCTATGGGACACGTCAGGTAATGATCCATTTCATTTCTTTAATCTATCTATGTTTGCCATAACTCTATGACCCAGTCTCCCCTATTATCATATTTAGTTTAGATGTATATAACCTGGGTAAATGCATATAACCTGGGTAGATGTATATAACCTGGGTAGATGTATATAACCTGGGTAGATGTATATAACCTGGGTAAATGTATATAACCTGGGTAGATGTATATAACCTGGGTAGATGTATATAACCTGGGTAGATGTATATAACCTGGGTAGATGTATATAACCTGGGTAAATGTATATAACCTGGGTAGATGTATATAACCTGGGTAAATGTGTATAACCTGGGTAGATGTATATGACCTGGGTAAATGTGTATAACCTGGGTAGATGTATATAACCTGGGTAGATGTATATAACCTGGGTAAATGTGTATAACCTGGGTAAATGTATATAACCTGGGTAATTGCAGGATAAATGCTTTATTTATTGTTTGCCTTTGGCTTCCATGATGCCCATTGATCACAGTTGCTGTCCATTAGAAATGCAGCTGCCAGGCATGTCAGGACCTGTTGGTCTCACAGTGTGTGTGCAGCTTGTCATGGAGGAATACATCTGTTGACAGTGATGAATATTTCATTTTAATGAAACTAAATGATCTATTATTTATTATCACGTTCTGGTTTGTTACATGCTTAGAAGAAGTCATGATGCTACTGTGGAATTGTAGGGATGGACCAGCTGGTTGAACCATTCAGACAGACACCACTGACCAAATGTTCTACCATGCTTCTCCAGCCCTCCCCCTCAACAAAGACACCATGCAGCCAATCAGTAACAGTGAGAAGACTGTCCTCCCTCCAGACAATCTGCTATTTCTGTACCTGGTGCAGTTTCTTAGTCTTATACTGGCCTCTTCCAGTATACTGGTTTCTAGTGTTGAGGAGTTAACCTCATGGGATCTCCATCCATGCTGGAAGTCTGGAAGTAATTATGTGTTGTAGCCCCACTCTCCCTCAGCCGGATCCCCAGCCCTCTCCCTTCCGTAGCCCCACTCTCCCTCAGCCGGATCCCCAGCCCTCTCCCTTCCGTAGCCCCACTCTCCCTCAGCCGGATCCCCAGCCCTCTCCCTTCCATTGCTCCACACTCCCATAGCCCTCTCCCTTCCATTGCTCCACACTCCCCCAGCCCTCTCCCTTCCATTGCTCCACACTCCCCCAGCCCTCTCCCTTCCATTGCTCCACACTCCTCAGCCCTCTCCCTTCCATTGCTCCACACTCCCCCAGCCCTCTCCCTTCCATTGCTCCACACTCCCCCAGCCCTCTCCCTTCCATTGCTCCACACTCCCAGCCCTCTCCCTTCCATTGCTCCACACTCCCCAGCCCTCTCCCTTCCATTGCTCCACACTCCCCAGCCCTCTCCCTTCCATTGCTCCACACTCCCCAGCCCTCTCCCTTCCATTGCTCCACACTCCCCCAGCCCTCTCCCTTCCATTGCTCCACACTCCCCCAGCCCTCTCCCTTCCATTGCTCCACACTCCCCAGCCCTCTCCCTTCCATTGCTCCACACTCCCCAGCCCTCTCCCTTCCATTGCTCCACACTCCCCCAGCCCTCTCCCTTCCATTGCTCCACACTCCCCCAGCCCTCTCCCTTCCATTGCTCCACACTCCCCAGCCCTCTCCCTTCCATTGCTCCACACTCCCCAGCCCTCTCCCTTCCATTGCTCCACACTCCCCAGCCCTCTCCCTTCCATTGCTCCCCCAGCCCTCTCCCTTCCATTGCTCCACACTCCCCAGCCCTCTCCCTTCCATTGCTCCACACTCCCCAGCCCTCTCCCTTCCATTGCTCCACACTCCCCAGCCCTCTCCCTTCCATTGCTCCACACTCCCCCAGCCCTCTCCCTTCCATTGCTCCACACTCTCCCTTCCATTGCCCACACTCCCCCAGCCCTCTCCCTTCCATTGCTCCACACTCCCCAGCCCTCTCCCTTCCATTGCTCCACACTCCCCAGCCCTCTCCCTTCCATTGCTCCACACTCCCCCAGCCCTCTCCCTTCCATTGCTCCACACTCCCCCAGCCCTCTCCCTTCCATTGCTCCACACTCCCCCAGCCCTCTCCCTTCCATTGCTCCACACTCCCCAGCCCTCTCCCTTCCATTGCTCCACACTCCCCCAGCCCTCTCCCTTCCATTGCTCCACACTCCCCCAGCCCTCTCCCTTCCATTGCTCCACACTCCCCCAGCCCTCTCCCTTCCATTGCCCTCCACACTCCCCCAGCCCTCTCCCTTCCATTGCTCCACACTCCCCCAGCCCAATCCCCCATTTTTTGCCCACACTCCCCAGCCCTCTCCATTGCTCCACACTCCCCCAGCCCTCTCCCTTCCATTGCTCCACACTCCCCAGCCCTCTCCCTTCCATTGCTCCACACTCCCCCAGCCCTCTCCCTTCCATTGCTCCACACTCCCCAGCCCTCTCCCTTCCATTGCTCCACACTCCCCCAGCCCTCTCCCTTCCATTGCTCCACACTCCCCCAGCCCTCTCCCTTCCATTGCTCCACACTCCCCTAGCCCTCTCCCTTCCATTGCTCCACACTCCCCTAGCCCTCTCCCTTCCATTGCTCCACGTTCCCCCAGCCCTCTCCCTTTCTTGCTCCCCCCACTCTCCCCCAGCCCAATCCCCAGCCCTCTCCCCTTCTTGGCCCCACTCTCCCCCAGCCCAATCCCCAGCCCTCTCCCTGCTTTTGCCCCACTTCCCTCAGCCCTCTCCCTGCCATTTGCTCCACACTCCCCCAGCCCTCTCCCTTCCATTGCTCCACACTCCCCTAGCCCTCTCCCTTTCATTGCTCCACACTCCCCCAGCCCTCTCCCTTCCATTGCTCCACACTCCCCCAGCCCTCTCCCTTCCATTGCTCCACACTCCCCAGCCCTCTCCCTTCCATTGCCCACTCCCCCAGCCCTCTCCCTTCCATTGCTCCACACTTCTCCCTTCCATTGCTCCACACTCCCCCCTCTCCCTTCCAGCCCACACTCCCCAGCCCTCTCCCTTCCATTGCTCCACACTCCCCCAGCCCTCTCCCTTCCATTGCTCCACACTCCCCAGCCCTCTCCCTTCCATTGCTCCACACTCCCCAGCCCTCTCCCTTCCATTGCTCCACACTCCCCAGCCCTCTCCCTTCCATTGCTCCACACTCCCCAGCCCTCTCCCTTCCATTGCTCCCTCCCCAGCCCTCTCCCTTCCATTGCTCCACACTCCCCAGCCCTCTCCCTTCCATTGCTCCACACTCCCCCAGCCCTCTCCCTTCCATTGCTCCACACTCCCCCAGCCCTCTCCCTTCCATTGCTCCACACTCCCCCAGCCCTCTCCCTTCCATTGCTCCACACTCCCCCAGCCCTCTCCCTTCCATTGCTCCACACTCCCCAGCCCTCTCCCTTCCATTGCCCACACTCCCCCAGCCCTTCCATTGCTCCACACTCCCCTAGCCCTCTCCCTTCCATTGCTCCACACTCCCCTAGCCCTCTCCCTTCCATTGCTCCACGTTCCCCCAGCCCTCTCCCTTTCTTGGCCCCACTCTCCCCAGCCCAATCCCCAGCCCTCTCCCTGCTTTTGCCCCACGTTCCCTCAGCCCTCTCCCTGCTTTTGCCCCACGTTCCCTCAGCCCTCTCCCTGCTTTTGCCCCACGTTCCCTCAGCC